>NC_137618.1:15159405-15254405 GCF_963280865.1 Gymnoscopelus braueri | reverse complement strand
AATCAATCAATCAATCAATCAATCGTCTTTAAAGGTCAGAGCTTGTGAGCCTGCCCATACAATCCAAACCATGAAGTGGATGGCAAACAAACAAAGTCATTTCAAGATGGCTACAGTATGCTTGAGAAAACTACTGCCATTCTGCTGGTTTGTGTACTGAATTGTGCTCTTATGACATAGAAAATGGTTGATGAAGGCACTGCAGTTAGTCTTTTAAACTGTCCAACTTCTTGTACCTCCAACACTTGACAAATTACCATCTAATCATTATCATCATATCAAATCATTTAGCTACTAAGCCATTAAAATACAAATTCAAAAATAGCATATTTTGATTTTGAAATGGTAATATGACTAGAAAGCACATGAAAGCCTTCACCTCATGGTATGAGCTTAATTTGCTTCATAGCTAAGTTCTTACGGGTCCATTTGGTTCCACTTGTACACTCTCAAATTAACACTTTTACAATATATACTACACTGTATATATTTGTGAGCACAGTCTGTGGTCTTGTATTGAAGATCTGAGGAGACCACTGGAATGAATCAAAACAGGTCTCAGTACACAGCAGTATCCAGCAGGCTCACAGTCAGAAGAGTTTGTTAGCTTTGAAAATCACCAACCGCTTCTGAGCTACTGAACGCACGTTATGTAAAGTGATCCTGGCTGTTTCCACAAGAGCAACAGCCCCTGCTGACTGACTACTGTGTCTCAGTGTGCGCACGTGTGTGTGTGTGTGTGTGTGTGTGTGTGTGTGTGTGTGTGTGTGTGTGTGTGTGTGTGTGTGTGTGTGTGTGTGTGTGTGTGTGTGTGTGTGTGTGTGTGTGTGTGTGTGTGTGTGTGTGTGTGTGTGTGTGTGTGTGTATTTCCGTTTGCACGTGAGTGTGTGTTTGTCTGCTTGCGTGCATGCGTGCGTGTTTATTTACCTGGCAGAGCTGCTGTCAAGGGTTGGAAGGTCGGACTGTCACGCTGGGCTCAGAGCTGTAGGGAAGCCATCGTTTTCCAAATCACTTCTCTCCTTTCCCTTCCCTTCAAGTTTCCATTCAACTCTTTGATGTCCAAAGCACAGTGTGCAGGCCCTATAGATGAACTGTACTCAGTTTACCACAGACAACCGTACCCGGGCCACCTACACACTCTCACTCTCACACTCAGTATGTGATCCAGTTGTTTCCCAGAGGTTCTGGTCATTTCAATCAAAATAGATGTAAATTATTTGGATTGAAATGCTATTTCCTCCTGTCCAAAAGTGCAAATGCTTTCAAAATGTGAATTTATTTCATAAGCATGTGCAATACACCAGTGGTTCCCAAACGTTTTAGCTCGAGACCCAAAAGAGAAGTTTGATGTCTCCCCGGGACCCAAACTAGTGAAAATAGCAGATCTACAAGCTCACAATGTTCTTTGATTTTATTAAAATTTGCCTTTTTGACAGATCTTTTTTTTTTTATCTCTTGAAAGAAAAAAATGTTTAAGTAGGAAACAAAAAATATATATATTTACTTGCGACCCATGAAAATTGTTTGGGAATCATTGGTATAGAGTGAAAAACACATATAGTGTTGGTCCCTTTAGTTTGTACTACTTTCATAGGCTGACTGATCAGATGATTGATCTACATACTCTAGCTACTTTATCATTTTTATGTTCAATTTTTGTTATCCACGTCTGCCCCATACAAATATAATTGACACACGGAATTAACAATAAGCATCCTTTATCATAGCCCTCCCTCCATTTCCCTGTGCCTTTTCATACAAGTACACAGACACACAGAAAGATGGAGGGAAGTAGGGCATGCCTCCTGGTGGAGATTTGTGCTCCAGTGAGTGCACCTTTCTAGTTGAAAATACATTGGGCTTCGACATTGGCTTAATTCCTCATGCCTGAAACTGATAGAATACCAGTCAATTTGCTCATAACAGCACACAGCCCTCTGCTGTTCAGAGGATATACGCTACAGTGCATACGGTACCCAACATAACCATTAGGAAATTCATTTACATCTAGTCTGTCGTAGACATATAGTTACGATCATTTCAACGTAAGGTTTCCAAAGTTATTATTTATACGTGATTGATCATAGGTTTGTGCGTAAGTAGTTACTGTACTTAACGCATTAAAGCCGGGAACGCATCTGTGTCATTTTTTGATTTCTTTGGCTATTCAAAAATAGCGGTAAAATAATGGTTATAGCTAAAAAATCTAAAATGACACAGTTTGCGTTCCTAGTCTTAATGGGTTAAGATGCTACTTAAGAGCATCTTACAAACGAGGTCCCAGGTACCTTGAGCTGCAGCTACTGTAGAACACAGGTCAGGGTTATGTGTGAACAGTTGAATTTCATTAGGACAGGCACTGCCTCTCTTCACCTCTTCACTAACCCTTGACCTCCTGCTGTGTTCTTTTAGTAAATAGTAAATTTAGTAAATGTCCCTTTCGATCAAAGTTTCTATTCGGGTATGAGTTTGCTACTCATAATTAATCGATGCCATATTAACATGGCTGCGCAGACATTCAAATGAACACCAGCAGTAAGCAACATTACTTACGAGAATATTTTATCCTTTTATAAACACTTTTCAGTTTGTTAAACCTATAGTATTAAATTAAAAGATTACTGAAAGCACAAAAAAAAGACACTAAAACAAAACACAATTGACCGTGTTTTGACAAGCGGGCATACAGAGGTCTACACTTGTACACCTACACCTCATTTGTCACGAGGCAACAGGTTAACCTGATTATCAGCCTGAAGCTGCGTGGAGCTTCAGTCTGAAATTGGCTGCAGTGTCTGCGATTATAAGGGGAAGGGGATTCGAATTTCCCTAAACCAATCACAAGAGATCCACGGATCCGCCTACATTTGACGTCATCTCACAGCTTGTTTTAGCACATATTCGCTGATTGGCTTGTCGTTAGACCCACCCCCACCTCCGACTCTCATTGGACGGTACTGGACGGTATCGAAGATATCCTAGGCTCACATTTCAACACCAGACCAAGAGGCAGTCCACTCAGAGAGTGGGCGGGGTCTATGGTTTGGAACCAGGCTAGCAACAGGTGGTAACATTACAATCTCTCAATATCACTCCAACACAGAGTGGCTCATCATCATCCCTCGTCATCACTGGTGACAACTCTCTAAACATTCCACCACAGTTTGAAGGCACCGAAAAGTACTGAACAGTGTGAGCACTGACAGTGAACCAGTTAATGTGCCCTTGGGTTGACAAAACAAAGGTTTTGTATTCACCCAGCAACCTCGCCATTCTGGCTGTTTGTATCTGGGACGCCAGGTAAAATGTACAGTAATAATTAAGTAGCATAGAATACCAGTAGTACACAGTAAAATCGTCAGTGTTAATTTATCAATTTGTAACTCAGTGGTAATGTATCCATTTGTAACTGAGCGTACAAATGAGAGTGTACAAATTCTACTGAATTTGGTTACATTTGTACAATCTCAGTTTAATAATTACTGACGATTTTACTGTGTACCTGGGGCTCTTGGGGACCAGGTTTCTTTGAGTAAAACCATTTAAATGTACTGTAGATCTGGGAGATACAAAGACGCACTTCACAAAATGACAAATTAGTGGGATGTAAGTCGTAATCAAATGCCTGCGTGCCACACCTCCATTTCCCAGAGTTCCCACATCCATTTAGAGGCGTTAACCTGACGCGGCCCTCTCTCATCCCCAGACGGTGACTGACAGAGTGCAGCCAGCCGCAGCAACTACGCAGAATGTTCCCTCAAAGACAGAGGGCGTGATTTTCCGCATTTTCCTCTGAGATGAATTACACACGCCGAGTTGAAAACAAAGCTATGTGACTCCTTGTTGTTGGTAGAGCATTGCCGGCAACATCGCCGAAGGCTCCCTCTCTTCCATTTCACACATGACTCAGCGAAATGCGAATTCTTAAGGCCCCCGTCTCACTCCAGGTGTCACAAGCTTGTGAGTATAATGCAGGTGTGTGTGTGTGTGTGTGTGTGTGTGTGTGTGTGTGCATGTGTGTGCATGCGCATAAGTTGTTACAGTGTTACAGTTATCAGTTACAGTTATCAGTTATCGGCAAAATAACATGACAACAGATAGATTTTCATGACACTTGGTGGGAATGACCAGCCTCAAAGTTTGAGGTCACAATCAAGGTTAAGGTCAAAATGACATGAATCTGTCTTATATCGGGTAGAAATGGCATATCTTATCAATAGCATAGCATCAGCGCACAAAAGATTGCACTGTACTGAGTGTGATTCTTCTAGTTTGTCAAGCTTTCATTTTGGTGTCATGCCATATGTCATTCACTCAGCACTGAGGAGGTAAGAACCCATAATTTTTTTATGGTGTGGCCGCAAAGGGGCCAGTACAATATGTATGTATACACGTACAGTATCTACACGTATGTATGCATGTATGTATCATAGGTGTGAATCTTCACTAGCCTCATGATTTGATTCAATTACGAATCACCTGTTAATGATTTGATTCTGCAATGCATCACGATGCATTACAATTTTTATTACTGCACATGGCTACTTTTTCATTCATTTGAAAATGTTCAATCCGCAAAAACAAGCAAAACTATCACCACCTAGAAAATTGTCTCAACTCCCATTGCCTCATCAATTACTGATTGATCCAGAATTCCACAACAGTAGGCATTGTTCAAGATATATTATATATATATAAGCACTGATCCCACTACAGTAAGACAATAAGACATTTTAAGTTGTTGTACAGCAGGCTAAAGCTCACATTAACATATTAGCAGCCGCTACGGCAATCACAGCTCACCTCACGCTGCTAAGCTCACATTAGCACAACATTTGTGCTCTGTTAATAAACTGCACACCTAGTAAGTTGCTATTCATAGTTACAGATTGCACAGGGAAGCAACTCCATAATTAGATCCCGTGTTGTTCTCCCACAGGCCATCACATACTGTACCTGCCTTTCATGTATCTGTGCAAGACCGTGACCATGTATGAAATGCTATAGAGCTTTTCATTTGACACAATGTATACAGGAAGTGGCGACACTCTGCAGAGGCGAGTGATGAAGTTATCCAGGATATGATATTATCCAGGAGCAGCAAATGTTTCTGTTCTTAGCATGCACTAAGTTTGGAATGTGCAGAGTGTAACTGCTGTAAAGGCTTTCTGTGGACCCTGAGGACATGATTGAACACTCCTGTGGGCGTAATTGAAGACTGTGGAGCTGCTGTGTATTCGGCCAATGGGGAAACTCCATCACCTCAACGTCACTAAAAACTCCTAAAACAAACTGATATGACTACTACTCGGCCTAAAGCCCATGACCCATCTAATTCCAACACACTTTGCTAGTTTGGGATGGCTCAGGGTAGAAGACAGGGTTGAGCAAATATCAATGGGATTGGTATTTAGGATACTCAGAAGGACAGTGCCCACGTCTAACTACGTCCAAAGTGTGTGATGCCCACAGCCACAACACCAGAGGGAGTACCCATGATCTGGTACCCCCCAAATTGTACGAAAACATGGGAAACTTTTCATTCTACTGCTCACCAAAATGTGGAATGCCCTGACATCATCCATTAAAGGATGTGAATCACTGGTTTATTTCAAAACTGGCCTGAAAAAGCATCGGAAAACTACAAGTGGAGTTAGATATTAATTCCCATTGAAATGAGGGGTCCAGCCAGAAACTGGATTATTACATATTATCACAAATTACATTTGCTGGGACTTCAGTTACTTCAGTCTCATGTTGTTTGTGTGCCCTCTATAGGCACTGCCTGGGCTTGGGTTGATTTGCAAAAGCGCCCCGACGTTGCGAGTTCCCTTGAAGGTTCAAATGAGACACGACCGCAATCATGAGAACATGTTGCTATGTCGTCAATAAAAGCACAGGAGTAAGTGGGTTTGTGCAAACATGCACTGACCTCAACCATTTACCCCTTCAGCAGCTCATTAAGGCCATGGCTGAGTGTGGTTGGCTAATTGAGTGAATTGTCTTATAGTGGACAGCGTGTGTGTGTGTGCGTGTGTGTGTGTGTGTGTGTGTGTGTGTGTGTGTGTGTGTGTGTGTGTGTGTGTGTGTGTGTGTGTGTGTGTGTGTGTGTGTGTGTGTGTGTGTGTGTGTGTGTGTGTGTGTGTGTGTGTGTGTGTGTGTGTGTGTGATACATCTAACTATCCAACTCCAGCGCACTGCCCTGGATGTGTTGTTAGAGCCCGGCTCCTGACAAAGCCGGCTTGGCCCCGCAGTGGCCAGATAACGAGCTGCATGGCTGACAGGTGTGTCGAGATTAGGGGAAGAGCTGTTGCCTAACACCCTTTCACCACCCCAGCCACCCCCACCCTTCCATCGCTCTTACAGTAAACATCCCCATCAGCCCGCCTGCCGACTCTGGGGAGAGAAAGGAGAGAGCATGTTTGACATAATTAATTGGCTCTTCCTATAAAGTGAGTCGAAAGAGATGAAAAGGGTTATCAGGCTGAAATAATTAATTTGGACTAAATTCGCTGACAGTTGGGTTCTCTCAACAATTCACCTTCTTCTCTTGTTCTTTTTTCTTCCCCCCCCCCCCCCCCCCCATGAATGACGAAGGGCCACGATACCCAGCCGAGCCAGAAAAGCGTGCGTTTTAATGAAATATGGCTAAAAAGGAATTTAATTAATTTGAACCTGTGGAGAAGGTCTTGCTCTTACACTTTTTTCTTTATAGATTATTGCCTTCCATTATGAGGCTAATGTATCAAGCATTTTATTCCAATTAATTTGAAATGAAAGAGGAAATTATGTGCATTAATAATGGCGAGGGTGGTTACACACATCTCCTCAATTACCGTCCGCATAGTGCCCTATCCGTATCATACCATCACAGTAATTAACAGGCTTCAGTAGGACCATTATGCCAGTCAATGAAAGCCAGTTTGCTATCGCAGCGCAGACAGGGAACCGCTGCCAGGATCGTTTGCTGATTGAATGAAAGGCCGTGGCCGCGATCGGTTAGGTTGCTGATTCTAATCGCTGAGGTTCATTTAGACAAGCCCTTGCAATTAGAATACAGGCAAAAGCTGAGAGGAGTTCAATTGATGACAGCTAATTTGCCCAAATATTCGCTCCAACGCTAAGAAATCTGCGCTTTGTTCTGTTTGGCTGATGTATGTTGAGCGTAGCATTTTATGACTGTAGACGATTTAGGGTAAGTGTATGTGTGTGTGTGTGTGTGTGTGTGTGTGTGTGTGTGTGTGTGTGTGTGTGTGCGTGTGTGCGTGTGCGTGTGCGTGTGCACACATGTCTGTTAATATACATGCACTTGTGGTTGTAAGCACATCTGTGTGTGTGTGTGTGTGTGTGTGTGTGTGTGTGTGTGTGTGTGTGTGTGCGTGCGTGCGTGCGTGCGTGCGTGCGTGCGTGCAATCCGTGCATGCATTCCGTGCGTGCGTGCGTGCAATCCGTGCGTGCAATCCGTGCATGCATGTGTGTCTCAGAGAGGGGGAGGTGTTTCAGTCCTGGCTGCTGCTATCACCATTAGTGCTAATTATGTTCTTTGTTGAGTGGACAAAGGAGGAGTAATTGAATCCATCAGCACTCTCTCCTCTGGCTTGGAGTCACCACTAACCTACAGTGTGCATTAACTCTAAGAGCACTGAGTCTATCCGACGCAGACTCCCAATTAACACGCTATGTGATATCTGCCCTTCTGGAGACTTGGAGAATGCACCTGCATTTATCCTAACCTTACTTGTGATTTCCATTGACTTTGCAAAGGTTGTCGTATGAAACCGGTGGATATTTTTGCACGTTTCGTATCAGCAGGCAAAATAAATAATAATCAATTATTGTCAAATCCAATAAGTTTGCCAAAAACACGCATTCAACATCATGGACTAACCCTAATCCCTGGTGTCAGTTCTGTCCTCCTGTCGTTCCTGTCATTCTCCACTATACAAGCCAATAACTGTAACAAAAAGCAGGAATCATATATCCTACAATATCGTACAGTCAGGCATGTTGAGATTATGCAAACATCAGCCTGAGAAAAAAAAACTATTATCTCAATGAACTGCAATCTGGCACTGCCATCCCAGGAGAGAGCAAGGCAACTATCTATTCGTCCACAATCTCACCCCCAATTCTGCTTCCATTGCTCAGTGAGCCCAGTACCCCCATCCAGGCTCTCCAGAGACCCTAGCCCCACAGAACGATCCTTGGGCCAGTCAACCAGCTCTTCTTAAGGGGGGGATTCATCCTAACATCCCCCTCCCTGGTCCCTCTGGAGTCCCACACATGACGCTCGTTAAGAGGATCCAATTAATCAGGATGGATTGGCCATTACAGGTCAACAGACAGGGCACCCTAAAACAGTTGGCCTTTTAGTTCGTCTCATACGTGGCTCTAAATGGTGACTCGCTCTACCATGACACCCCTAATGTCCCCTCGGTGCACCATTAACATTTATTACGCCGCAAGAGATATGGAGGGCACGAGGGCAGACGTGCATCATTTTGGTTGCACGGCCCATGCAGTAACGCCCATATTTGGGTCTATCTATACAGAACAGAAGCTGAGGTAACTCTGTCGAACATCACTTTCAAAGTAAATTGATAGCAGTCCAGCCCTTGCAGCCATTTTCCTTTTCTGTTTAGCGCAATCTTCTAAGCTTGCAATCGCCCCCGATTCCACAGGTTCTTCTTTTCTATTCAAATTTCAACTTGAACACTTTTACAGTAGCACTAATTCACGGACAACACAGTGAAGGAGGGGGTAGGGGGGGGGGGGGGATCCTGTTACGGTTCCCAGGCTGTTGTCTGTTAGAATAAGCACCAATGGACAGTTCAAGGTGGTTCACTAGGTAGAGGTGGTCTGTCTCACCCCCCTCTCCTCTATGACAGCACGGGGAGCCAGTGATTTATTTATCCTGTGTGTTCTTTCACCACACCAAGGGCCCAAGCCCTGGGGAGTGTGTGCAGTGTTGGTGGTATAAGCCTGATTCTCTTCACACTTTCAAATCGCATTCTCCCCGCCTCCTCTGCAAAATTAAAAGCAGAACTTTTCGCGTCTGAGACGACTCCCGAGAAAGAGAAATGGGAAGAGAGACAGGCGGGCGGAGGTGAGAAAGAAAGACAGACAGACAGACAGTGAGAGAGAACGAGAGGCAGAGAGACAGAGAGAGAGAGAGAGTGATAGAGTAGAGCATAAAGATAGTAAGAGATGAAATGATATAGACTGCTGAAGAGCACGTTCTAGTGGTGTGAGGGAGGACTAGCATTTTGGATCTTCATACAGTTTAAAGGGTTATCCAGCTAAAAGTTGTAACACTATTAGGTTATCATATTTAAACATACAGTCACACAATGCAACTAACAGAATGATTCCAAAATACTACGTCCTACATATACATAAATACTTGCTACAGTTAGGTACATATACTGCCTATACTGCATGGGGGCAAAGATCATCACCTCAAAATAATCGTTCAACAGCTCTGAAGTATAGGAATTGAATTGGCAAAATTGTTATTTGGTGAACTACATGCACAGGAGTTACCTATCAGGCTTTCAAAAGCCCTATAATTTGTTTTAATTTTGGCCTATCATTCACTTTCGTGTGGGAAGGCGACGCTTGTTTTCAAAGAGCAGATGACTCATCTCCTTATACACCACTTGAATACATTCTCCAACGATAACTCAACACATGCGTGCGTCTAGTCTGGGACAGGATGTTTTAAAAATAACACATCCTCTTTGAGGGTGTAGATAGGCTTGGCCACCATCTCATCTTGCGCTGTACCAGAACCACGCCATCAGCCTATTTCAATGACCAATTGAAATAGTCCCCGCTAAAATCTATATAATCCCTGGTACATTCACACCGGTTCAGTTTGCACAACAAATGGTACGACGCCGGGAACCTCATTCAAATCCAAACCTTGGGGTAGAAGGTATATCAACAGCATCAGTCCTCCTGATACATAATGCATTAACCTCCGCGGCTCCACAATGGAGCAACCGAGCACTTCTCCTCTTCTCTTCTGCTCATCCTCCTCTCTCAGGAGGAGCGAGGAGGTGCAGAGGGGAGATAAATTATCAATCCCACAGTGCCATTGTGTTTTTTTGCATGGCGAGAGGCCGCATAGCGTGTTGGCTATGTCATTCTCGCAGCCTCTCTAGCTGTGAAATCCCCCATTTGAGGCCACTTGTGTATGGACAATCAGTGTGTAACCGATGTGCTGGTGATGGGATCAGTCTGCTACTCCCAGGAATAGAGCGGTAGCAACGACTGTACATCTCACGTTTTAAATCAAGTTCTCTGTTTGTTTTCGAAATAAAGTGCAAGGTGATTAATAATTTGCGAATGTGCTCATTTGCGTTGTGTAAAATTACGGGCGTGCTCACTCCCTCAGCCTTTATCGGATTTTGACATTTTTTTAAAACGCTGCGAATCGGCCTAAACACAGCATTGAATCAATTTGATACATCTGTTTCAATTTCTTTTCTATTTTAGAATTTGCCGCTGAAAACGTCACCCCTCTTTCAACCTTTAATCTCCCTTCTCTGGCTGCTTCTTTACGGATTTTAATTTTGAATCTTTTTTAAGTTCATGAATGAACAATAAGTGAAGAAAAAATAAATGTACAGCAAAGAATGCATCCAAACCCAAAACTATACAGTTGACACTGTACGTTTATTGTAGGACATACCATGAACTCACCATGCATGTTTGAGTTTAATCCAGCCATATTTTTTTCTCTCTCTCTCTCTTCTCAGGGGTCAAGTGCCGTTCAGGACGAAGACTTCTTCTTCTTCCAAAGATATGTTCAGCTGCCGGCAGTCTGAGCCAAGTCTATAAAACAGTAAACATCTGATGACTACACACACCCTGCTGCTGTTCAACTAAACACTAGATTAATATAGCATGGCAAATATACGTTGGGCAACAAATCAATCAGTCTGGATTAACAAAATTGTTTTGTCAAAATACTGTAAAAAATAAATAAATAAATCCTTCCAGCACCCATAACAAATTAATCCAACACAGTAAATCCTGTGAGAGTGTACAAATGGAACCGGAAGGATCCATTTCTACACTTTCAAAGTTAAATTGACTTGATAGACTTGTTGTTAACTAGTTGTACGAACGCTGGTGTTATTGTTGTACTGTTTTATTGGATCTTGTTTAGTCGATACACTTATTTGTTTTAGCTCCTGCTCATTTGATTTTGCTATTGTTGTCTCATCTGTTTAAGGAAAATAGGTAGCTGATATATTGCACTTTTACCTTAGCGCTAGGTATACTCTTGGTTGCTTGTTTTTGCAGAAAATGCACTTAATACTTCTGGTGATTAGTAGTTTTCGTTCCCTACCTATGTTGAATGCACTTATTGTAAGTCGCTTTGGATAAAAGCGTCTGCTAAATGACTGTAATGTATTGTAATGTAATGTAAATTGACACTCAGGATTTTACAGTGAAGGGCTTTGGGGTGGATATGCCAATATTGTCAAAAATAGGTGGTTTTGGTTTTTGGTTTTGCTTTGTCCCAATGTTGTATTTTGTGTTGTCCTTGTAGTCTACTCACTGTGGTGCCCACATGAGAAAAATAAAGTATTAAAAAAAAAAAACGTAAATTTCTTTCAAAGTGGGCTACAGTTTTAAATAGTTACAATAAATAATGTCGCACGGGTTGATAATGACACACATTTGAATAAGGCATAATAGATCAATTATATAACAAAAAACGTTTTTGAGTTTAGTGTATTTGATTAAATCTATAAACAAATAAATTAACAAACTAACTAGTACTTAATGAATTAAAACTAATATAAAAACGAATATAATTTGTGCTGATGTGGTGACATCATGTCTCAAAGCTTGCAAAAAACAATAACGGAGTGTATTCTGTACAAAGTGTAATAGTTGTAGATCTTGTACGTTTGTGTTAAGGAGGAATACAGTGAAATTCATCTCCCATTAAGAGGTTTCTTGACGTCTTCATGGGATATACGGTACTGTACGCTTCAGATTTCTCTCGCATCATCATGTCCTTTATGATTTCACAGCCACAGCTCCTCGTCCAACATTTGTTTGTGACATTTTGCCTATGCAGCATTTGCAGGCCCGGGACAGTGATATACACAGGAGTGGAGGAAAAAAAGAGTAGCACAAGCTGTTGGCCTGTAAGCACGGTAGTACTGCTGAGTCTCCATTCAAAGTGTTATAGGTGGGAAAACAAGAAAAATTATTAAAAATGTCAATGACCTGAGAAGGTGATAAGTAAATAATAGCGTTAATGTCTGTGTTTCTAGGGCTTTGCTCATTTGAATGAAGACACCAGTGGATTGAGAGAGGAACTCATCTTTCATTAGGATGAAGGCTTTTCCAACATCTTCATGGGTTGTTTTGGTTGATGAATAATGCTAATTATCTGTCAGGAGCTCGGGTGTGTTGGCTAGATATTGTCTCCATTACGTCAGTAAGGCTGCCTTCGCACAGTATATCGGGAAGGAGAAGAAGAAAAAAAAACTGGACTCTACTGCTTACAAAAAGATTAATTACGCGTCATTCTCCAGCTACAGAAGACAGTAACACTTGGCTTGGTTTTTGCTCACACAGAGATGCAGCAATTTCCACATTTTCCTTAAATAACACAACCTGTACTGTACAGCACATTTTGAAGATACATTATTTTTTAATTGTATTAGTTGTGATGTTGTGGGTTTTAATTACGGTTCTGTTTCAAACGTATACACATGTAACCTCAAAAGAATTAACCTATATCTATGTAAAGTCTGTCTATCTATCTACTGTATCTATCTCTTCCAAAAACCTACAGAAAGCTAGAGGGATAAGACATGGTAGGTAGATTGAACAGAGAGCTTGCAGTGGATGTTTGTAAGGGTGGAGTACCAGTAACCGTGGAAGGATGCAGCCTTTGAGACGTGGCATCTCCCTTGATCTCCCCTCCATCCGTTAGATAGCTTGCCCATGTATTAAGGTCTGGCGTTTACTATTAATAGAATAGAAATCTCTGTGGACCACGCCTGTCTTAATATTACACATTATCACCACAGAAGACACATTCTGTGTATGAAAGGTGCTACATTTAAGGTTTATTACAGCCAAACTGTCTGGAACTATTCACATTTCATATGACTTTGGAATCTTGATGTCACAGATACGGGAGGTGTGTTCAAACACCAGCGTTAGTCAGGGTTGAGATACATATTAAAGCCGGTTGAAGCCACGGGAATCCAAAAATACTTCGGTAAGACAAGATGATACATTGCGCTGCCCTTCATCTCAAAGCTATCCACCTTCAAAGACAACCCGTGCCTCTCCTCAACTACGACATCATCAATGTAACAATTACAGTTCAGTTCACATATCTTTCTCTGGGTCCTTCCCTAAATCGACTGTCATGCTCCAACGTCAAACATTTGCAGTGTAATTCGCCTACAACACATCTAGGGTACTGTGCACAGGTAGCGTACTGTACAGTACAGCAGCACAGGGGATACACAGGGGTATATCATGGCAGCCTGTTCTTGGCATATTTCTTTTCTTGCAGGGGCCCTTGGAAATGAAGTAGCACGGCGCTGTCAGGCTGTACACACTGTTCCTCCTCAGGTGCTCATGTAAACACCCTGTGCTGCAGGCCCCGTAACAAGAGAGCTCACTTTCCACCTCACAGCACCACACGTTGCTCCTGTTAGAGATGCATTCTCTCTCCACGCCGGTTTGCCTTCTAATCGGGGGTGTCAAAAGAAAGAAGCGAGGGGAGGGGGGGGGGAGCAGGAGGTAGAGAGAGAGAGAGAGAGAGAGAGAGAGAGAGAGAGAGAGAAGCATTTGTTCACGTTTTAACTCTATATACGCGCAGCGGAGTGTCGCGAAGACGAGCGAACTGTCAATCAAGAGGCACCCGCCCGTGCAGGGCTCACATGGTAGGTTGGCTGGCAGAGGGAGAGAGACAATGCTCCCAGATCATTTACACACCCGAGTGGGAGAGAGAGTCGTACGTCTGCAACTGGAACCGCTTGTTACACGTGTGCGTTTTGAAGGGAGGGAATTATTCGCTGCACGAATATATATCTGTTATTTACGCAGCTGTGAGTGCCGTGCCGTTACGTACCGCGGCGACGGAGCTCCAGGGGCCCTCGGGGGTGCCGGATCTTTCTGGGCCACAGCACCCCCCCTCCGCGGTTCTCCACAATTGTGTTGGCTCTCTGGAAATTGTGGTTCAGTCAGTGACCCTTAAAGATGGCTGCTGACCAGGGTTTTTTAGCCTCAACGAGGACTAACTATATTAATCTGTGCTGAGAGAATATACACACCTGACAAGAGAGGCAACATCTAGGTTAGATGATGAGGTTAGAGTCCAACGTTTTATTTAACACATGCCATTTGCTGGCTGCTTTTATCCAGCCCTCCAGTGCGTTGTTTGAAGGAGTGGACGACACCATAATGCTTGAAGTCCTCCAGGGCTACGGATGCATTTTTTTAGGGAGTGGACCCCATAATGTTCGCAGTTAAAGTGTCATGCTCAACCCATTTAGCCATACAGAGATTTGTTTCATAAGTGACTTCATAGACAATTTTTGTCCAATAAAGATCTATTCTATTCAATACCACAAATTCACGAGAAATTTCGGAAAGTCCCATTTCCCATAAAGCCTGAATGTTGCAAACAGCCATAAAAGTAATAATTCAAATCAGGCCCAAGCTGCCATAGAACCACAAATCTCCACTTAATTATGGCATAGTCTGTACCGTTTTAACATTGCGTGCAAATCAACATGAAAATATGGTCAGCTATTTTGAGTTGTAAACTGTGTCATATTTTTTTGTAATTGTGGTGTTAGAAATTCTCCTGTCAGGATTTTGACACAAACTGAAGACTGATTGCGCTTGTCATTCAATTCAACCCAAGTTACACCTACTGTACAGTGCAAGCTCATCAATTTTTCTCTCAGAACTAGATGTTATGTATTTGGCAGCAATATGAACCACCTATATTCCCAACAACAGAAAAAGCAATAATTACAGTTTTTTAAACAATCAACCTTTGGTTTTGTACAATATGATCATCAAATCACATACAGTAGATTAGACAATTCCAACACATGCTGTGTACAGTATATTAACCACTTAAACCCTATATAATTTGCTGTGCATCAAATAGCAACAAATAGCCGCTCTATAAGCTCACGTGTCACGATGCGATGCATTGCGAGCTTGCAGATCTGCTTTTTTGCAGGATGTTTACTTGTTTTCACAGAATGTTTGCCTATTACGACATGCCCAGAATAGGGACACGAGGGTTCATGTTGTTAATAAGTGTCCTAAGAATTAGTCTTGGTGGGGATTTGTTTAGTTTTTTATGTACAATATCATCAACGTGACTTTCAGTGTATCAGTCACTGATTCCACAATGGCCTATAAATGTCCATGAAGAGAATCTCAGCTACATTTAGCTACTGATCATGGTCTCATAGATCTGCTTCAGGCGGCTCCATATCCACACTTATCTCCAGCGAGATGATTGACAGGTCGGGGGTTTATTTCCCATGGGACCGCCCCCCTAACCCCCCTATTCTCTTCCCATTGGCTGATCTCTCTGCTCGCTCTCATTAAAACCCCTTATCTCAGTGAACGTTCATAAGGCTTATCTTTTTAATTATGTCGCCACTAACCTGCTAAAGAGGCTTCCTGAGTGTGTGTGTGTGTGTGTGTGTGTGTGTGTGTGTGTGTGTGTGTGTGTGTCAGTGGCCAGGGTCTCTGGCATTCCAGACCTCTCCCTTGTCTGGACACACGATCACACTCACCCCACGCGCGCACACACACACACACACACACACACACACACACACACACACACACACACACACACACACACACACACACACACACACACACACACACACACACACACACACACACACACACACACACACACACACACACACTTTGGTCCCCCGTGGCCCTGTCTCACATACAAACCAGCACCTTTGTGTTCAGGGGGTTATTGACAGGAGATAACCTGTCTATGCACAAGCTCAATTAAACAAATACTGTCCTCTCTGCCTCTCTGTCTTTATTTGACGTTCTCTCTTTCTTTTTTTTATGCTCTCCTCCTGCTGTTTTCTCTCTCTCTCTCTCTCTCTCTCTCTCTCTCTCTCTCTCTCTCTCTCTCTCTCTCTCTCTCTCTCTCTCCCCCCCCTCATTTGAGACACCACATTGTCAACCCCAGTTTGCTTTTGTTTTTGCAGGTTACAGATCAAGGTCAAAGTGCTTTCTCGTCATATTTAAAATATGCTGACGGGCCACGGTGACACGCAGCAAAATCCTGAGTGTTAAATTAACACTGAGGATTTCGGGACCTGCACCTGGTCGGTGGGTTGGAGGGGAAGCGGGCCTGGCGCCACGGCCCCAAAGCACCGGCTTTGAAGGGGATTAGACGGGACCTCCAATTGGGGCGGTGTAAACGACATTTGGACACCGTCCGGCACACGTCGCGTCACCATAGCAAACAGGCGCCTAAGCACATGCCACAAAACGGTAGCTAGGTGCTTATATTTGACGCATCCTTGTGTTTGAGGGCCAATGGTGGGGAGTTATCAAAGCATTCAGACCCCTCCCTGCACCATCACCACCACTGTGCTCAGCTGTGGCTCGATGTTTTACTGCCAGTTGCAAAGTCCTCAGCCCTCCTTGAAATCCTCACACCGCTCAGAAGTGGATGACATCAGCAGTGAACCAGGGCTTCAAGGGGAGCAGTCGGGGTCAAGTGCCACTGCGAGGAGAACACTTAAACCTCTCCTGACCCCCCCCCCCACCCCCCACCCCCAGGGGCAGAGCGGGTGTGCCGGGGGGGCTCCAGAGAGGGCCCACAGTCTCCCCCTGGGGTTTAAAGGCCCAGACCGTGAATACACAGCAGCAGCAGGGGGTTCCTGCCCTAACACAAATCATTGTCTCATAACCAGGGTGGTTACTATGGGGTCAGGGGTCAAATCACTTTCAATTCAGGAAGTGGATTATGAGTGGGTTTATTTTCCGTGGGTTTCACAGGTTTTCATGGGGTGAACATGAGAAAGCTACAAATCAAAACAAAAATAAATAAAACATGGACAATTTAACCAATTTTACTTTTTGAACATTTTGAACAATTTGAAACATTTTCACCAAAACATGCGCAAAATAGGAACAATAGATTGAAAGTGATTCAAATGGAATTATTTTGATATTTGGTCAGGTGGGATTACACTTATTTCAGTCTTACCATCCTTGTGCCGTTACTGTATGCCTTGATTTCAACAATGCTTTAACATCTAATATAACACAGCATCAGTACTCCAGCTCCAAAGTCCAAACGCTGGATATGAGCAACACAATAGCAAGAAAGGAATATTTCTATCCTTGAAATACCCTGACCCACCTAACAAAATCCATCCATCGTAATCAAAATCAAAACCTCCTTTTCAAATATTCCTCTGGCTTCGTACCATCCACCGGTTGTTGACGATACAGCCTTATATCCTCTCTGGAACGCTATCAGGAGGTGAATGTAGGCAGGGGAAAAAATAAATAAATAAATGAAAGGGGAAGAAAATAATTGATTTGACTTTAGAGGCAGCGGATCCCGCGAGGTTTGAGGGCGAACGGAGCAGGAGCAGCCACGGAGTGTGTAATCACTGGGTATCCATGACACCACAGACAATAAGCCGCTCTTAATAACCCTAATCTCCATCATCGGGGGTAGGGGAAGCACGGGAAGGGAGCCGGGAAAGCGAGGGAAAGGCAGCTCCTTTATGGCAGCTAAATTGGTTTTTCTGGAGACTTGTAGAGGGGATTAAGCACAGTGTTAAACCTTTTAAGTGCTCCTGAATACCTTGATATTCAAGGAAGCTGGTCACATTGCGCCAGGCGGCTGCGCCAAAGACGTGAACATGCACACAGCGTACTCGCTCTGTGTGCGTGCGACATGTATTGTTTGTTTGTTGTTGTTTTGTTTTCTTGTTGTTTTTTAGGGGTGGGGGGGGGGGGGGACGGCGGGGTTCTGCATACTAAATTAAAAGAACATAATGTGCTTTGGAAGTTGTCACTGAAATTTACATGTCAATACAGTACATATCTGTAATTACTGCTAATTTGCCTTTTAGTGAAAGGCGCTCTTAAGTGGATTTAATTACCTCGGAATCTATACAAACCATGCTTAAATTGGAAATGTATGGTTTCAATAATGTGGATAAGTCCGCCAACCACACTGCTAATTAACAAAATGCATTAATTTAGTGGTAAGAGGATCTGGATTATTCTGTTGATGTTTCCCATAGTAAACTATTCAGTCATTGCAGCAAATTCTTCATTTTACACAACTTGTATATTCTTCACAGCGATTAGATCATTGTCAATTAACGCAATCACATGAAGGACAAACCAACTTTAGATAATTATATTTTTCTTGAACACTATAAAAAAATCCATGCTCTCATTTTTGCAGTTTTGCTTTAGCTAACCTACCACAATGGCCACTCACTTAAGTGAGCACCCCTGGAGGAACTACATCCAGTGAGCTGCTATGCTACAGTATGCTATGCTATGTTGGACCACACACACAGTGTCTCTCTCTTCCCCACACACACACACACACACACACACACACACACACACACACACACACACACACACACACACACACACACACACACACACACACACACACACACACACACACACACACACACACACACACACACACACACACACACACACACACACACACACACACACACACACACACACACACGGCTAAGTGGATTACACACTGATGATTTGTGTTTGACCAAAAGCATTTAGTCACGGAGCACACAGCAATTCAAACCCGGGATTAGGACCCTAGCATGTCATCCGTTTGGTCAGCGAGCATAGCTAATGGCGTGGGTGATTTAGCATGTCATATGTGTCTGTCAGCATACAAGCTAACAGGATAGGACTGTGAGAGTGCGTACTAGACTAGACCCCACCAAAGAGGAAAGCAACTGGAAAAACAGGGAGCGAAATCTGACAGAGGTTGAGTTTAACACACTGGGTTTTTGGGGGTCTCCAGTTCACATTGACACCAGATGTTGCACAGTCCATGTCAGCGATCCAAGTATACACACATGGGACCGTACTTTATGAGATGAAGTTGCTTGGATATCGGTGCTATAACCCAGAGAAGTGTCCATTAAAGGGAAATACCACTCTGGGTCTGTCTTTGAATTTGTAGCAGAAGTTTTGTACCTACAGAGTAAAATGTGCTCACAGCCAACTCTCTCTAAATACCATGAGTCTAAACCCTAACCTGCTGCACATGCTCCAACACCCTGCTCCTACAAAGGATTTCAAGCCAGGTGCGGGTATCTGATCAAAAGGCAATATTCGAACGCCGAAATCAGTTGGTTTCTTAGTTTGCAGGCGTCTAGATGGTGAAATAGTTGAGTTATGTGTCATTATGATGTATCACACCCACTACCACTGCCATGTTATTATAGGCAAGTTCAAACATTTTCTAAAATTGAACTTTTCTTTTAATTGCGAAAATAGCAGATCTACAAGCTCCACAACGGTGTCACATTTTCGAACAACACCGTCTAAGTTGGTTAATGTGGGGGCACTGCCCTCAGGTATGAAATGCTAGTAGTAAATGTTTTTAATCCATCCATAAGCCATTCCATTCCAATTTCTTGTATTTTGTAACTCCTTTAAAAAATA
Organism: Gymnoscopelus braueri; assembly: GCF_963280865.1. NCBI lineage: Eukaryota > Metazoa > Chordata > Actinopteri > Myctophiformes > Myctophidae > Gymnoscopelus > Gymnoscopelus braueri. Next base: position 15,234,662 of record NC_137618.1, on the reverse strand, counting down.
CTGCAGCTTTTTGTAAGCAGCTGACATTCTGTGCTATATGATCTTCACTGAGGACATCTTTATGTGAACGTGGGCCTCCTCAAAGATTTGGGGAACACTGCATTCCTGATAACAGCAACAGAGACATTGCTGAGATTGCTGCTATAGGAATTAGGAACTAATGGGGAAATGAGGATGTCAGATCAGGTGCAGAACAACATCCACAGAGGCGTGCGTCGCGAGGAAACACTACCAAAGAACGAAACGAAACTTAACATCAAGAAAAAGACAGAGATTCTGTCAACTGACTCGGAAAACCACAAGAGAATCCCCCTTTCTATCTTTGATACATACAGTAAACACTGTGCTCTGCGTTTGTGTGCGCGCGCAGTCTTAAAAAAAAAGGCCGACCTTTCGATAAAAGAAAAAAAAAACAGCCTACATGTGCTCCCAATGCTCATCCTTGCCACGTTGAGCTTTTATCCTCCGTCGAAATTTAGCTTTGTACCTTCCTCGGGGGACAAGTGTAATCACCGAGGGGACCGTGACAGTGCTTTTGAATCTACGGGCCCTCTGTGAGAAAATTCGGTCTGACCCCCATGACCGAACGGCTGAGGAGTCTGTGTCAGGGCAGGAAATCACTGCGTGATGACAATGCCATATGTGATTAGACACAAACTCACTTTCCCTTGCCAGAAAACAGCACAGCCTCCGCCTTTGTGCTCCGGCGGTCCCAACTCCGCCGAGGAGTGTTTTTCATGGCTCCGATGATGAGGAGTCTCTTGATAGAAGACCCTCACTGCTCCCCCTGATGCATTTTGGGAATTGTTTAAAAGAAAGCAACGATCTCGTTCTCTCCTTCCAGGTGGTTGTGGTTCGCCGTGGGGGGGGGGGGGGGTATTGCATTGTGATTATATGCTACAGTTGTCAGTGTGCAGGGGATGGCAAATGTTTGGATTGCCGCTTTTACTGGGGAGATGTTCTCGTGCAACATGAACGTCTTAGAGAAAACTGCTGTGGTCTGCAAGTAGCCTACACCATAAGAGAGAAGAGAACAAAGATGGATCCAAATGACCATTGAGGTCATTTTTAGCTAGTTAAATGAACACAGAGGTTTGTACTATGTACACATTATTCACAGTTTTTTTTCACAATATTGTGACAGACATTCATTCCTCCATCCATTCATAAATATATACATTTTTTTGGAGTGACACTCGACCCCTTCTTCCAGACTGTTAACATTGGTCTTGACCCGTCTTTTGCAGACGTGGCCTTGCCCGTTAGAAACCCCACTGGCTGTGTCTATGGAGATTCAGGGAACTTGAACATTCCCCACAAAACACAACCCCTCATGTGTGACTGGACCATTGTTCCCCTTACAACAGAGTGCTCACTTTGATGTGTGATTCTCTCAGCAGAGTGTCTGCTTCTGAAGACACTCTGAACGCCGCTAGTTATCCGTCACGAAGAAACTGATTACAAATCCTGTGTAGGACGTCCATTGATTAAAATGGATACACGAAAAATGCTATGATTCAACTGATGACTCACTGTTATGATGCCATGACACGGTACAAGTGATACAGAGTGTAAAAGAAAATATACACACGTTTTTTTCTCTGTTCAACATTGTGAATAGATGCGTGTTAAATCGTTGTGGCGGGTGAACACCTTTGAGCGGCCCCTGGTGTGTTTCCACCCGAAGGGGGATGCATGGGTCAGGGGCCCCTGTCTCCCTACATTTGCTCGGATGCTAGCGAGTTGCCATGGGAACGTGGTGCCACATGGAGAAAACCCTTTTGATTGACATACATGTTCCCCCGCAGACAGCTTGAAGGCGACGAGACAATACAAGGCGGAAGTCGGCCATTAGTATGGTTACAAGTCTTTAACCTCTGCTTGATCCCTCCTGGGACACTGTCTATGGGAGTGAGTCCATGGATGCGTGTGTGTGTGTGTGTGTGTGTGTGTGTGTGTGTGTGTGTGTGTGTGTGTGTGTGTGTGTGTGTGTGTGTGTGTGTGTGTGTGTGTGTGTGTGTGTGTGTGTGTGTGTGTGTGTGTGTGTGTGTGTGTGTGTGTGTGTGCGTGCGTGCGTGTGAGAGAGAGCCTCTACTGTATGTGTAATTGAACATACACACAAGCACTAAGTAGCAGCTGCGTTGAAAAGAATATCTAAGATGACAACATAAAGAAGTTATTAATTACAACTAATTATAAAAAACACTGTATAAATCTAAAAAAATCGCACATTTTATTAAAATAATTATGACGCTACAATATATCATGTCCTCTGAGTATGCCAGAAAGGTACAAATTAAGCACAGTAAACAGAAAATACCGAATAACCATGTACCCAGATACAGTGAATAGAATATTGTTTAAGTCTAAACCATGTAGTAAAAAAAAATTATCCTCTCAAACCTTTTCCTCTTCTATATCTCTATGGCCAAAACAACTTTGTTACAATCAGTTTGTTGACAGCAGAGCCAGCTGACAGATAGTGAGAGTGGGTTGAGACACGTAGTGTTGTGTGCCCCCTGCTGGCCAGTGCTACTATTATTTCATGAACGTCAGCAGTCCTTTAGAATAGACGCAAACACTGACCACACACTCAACAGCTTTAACCACTTAAAGGTAGGGTAAGTGATATTTTTTTGGTATTTTTTTTGTTTTTGTTAAAAGGGTTAAAGTACTATATTTTGATAGTAATCATTGCTACAGAGCGTTTGTTCGGTCACAGGGGTCTCTCCAGCTCTTTAGTAAACAGAATATAGTACATTTTCAGATAGGTGACAACATTTAAGCCAATCAGGAGAGAGCACTGAAAATGCATTTTCTGTTTAATAAAGAGCTGGAGAGACATGGGAGACTCCTTATATGGACAGGACACTCTATAGTCATTAGTACTATCAGAACATAGACCCATTTTGCAATTATTTGAATAATTGCAAATCACTTACCCTACCTTTAAGTCCTACAACTTTGTTGTACAATGAATAGTGATTGTAATAATGTTGAGCTTAGCAGATCTGATGTTTTTGAACAATGTTGTCAATTTCCACCTATTGCATGCCCAAAATAGTCATCCCAGGTTGAAAGTGGGTAAAGAATAAAGTTGTCTTTTTCCTTTTCTTTTACTTACGAGAGCAATAATACCCCCCCACCCCCTACCCAGGAACACTGACATAATCCCACTGTTTATAACAATAACATCATGTCGGTCTATAGTTCTACTACAGTGAAGTCAAGCGCAATACATTTTATATTCTATTCTCTGTATCGATGGGCCACAATGTGTACTGTGACTTGTTATGATGAAATGCAGACACATGCTGAACAGGTGACTATTATCCCTGCATCTTCTGTCATGTCATTGACATTATGCTAACAGACAAATTGGCTAATAGGGTGTACTGTACAATAAATTGCTTTTGCTCCAAACTATGCCGCTGATCTCATTTGTTCATTCATCTGTCTGTCTGTCCATCCGTCCATCCATTTGTTCACTCATTCATGCATACGCTCATCCACCCATCTACCAGTCTATCTATCCAAGCGCCAGTCCGTCCCCCCATTCTTCCGTTTGTCTTTTTGTCTTCTGTAGGCCATGCTGTAGTCTGTATAGAGCAGCAGTCTGAACAGAGTGTAATGAAAAACCAATTAGCCGCTTTTGGCACCAGACGCCTGGTACACGCACCCCACCTGAGACTGAGCTAGCTTTTAATTCTCTTCTCCTTTAGCAGCCCAAGGCCTCATCCCGCTGCCTCCCGCGGTCGTTTCAGTGCCCCTCTTATTAAAAGACGTGCTGACACGGCAAAGCTATCTACTGCTCTGGCTGAAAAATATGACTCCTCGGATGTGGCACTGCTCACTATGGCTCTGCTGCTGCTAAGCCACAAAACTCCATTATTGCCTCGCGATTCCAGCAGCCTCTTATAGAGCTTGAGAGGAGAGAGGTGGAATAGCGGGGGCCTGATTGTGATTGATGGCTTCCCATTAGCCAGTGTGTTATCGCTCCGGCTGGGGAGAACAACCACTGAGTTGTAACACAACACATTACCTGAACCCCCCCACACACCCCTCTCGACACCCCCACCTCCCCAGCTCCTAGCCTAGAGAGGCGCTTAAATAAAATATAGACCCTCTCTCCGAGATCCTCATTCCGTGCTCAAGGCACTCCGACTGGTTAGCCCGTCAGCTGTGATTTGCTGAGCATTCCTACTCAATAAACACATCGTTAGTATTCATATTAACCACAGGAGCCTGGCGCTGGAGATATCTGAAGTAACCTCTCTCTTCTTCTCCCTCACTCTCTCCAACTCTATCTATTTCCCGCCGTCTATTTCTCCTTCCCTCGCCATCCCCCTCTCTACCCCCCCTCTCCCTCCCTCCATCTCGCTTTCCCCCTTTTTATCCCCCCCCCATCTCTCTCTCTCTCTCTCTCCTCATTTGTCTCTCCATCTCTCTCTCTCCGTCTCTCTCTCCCCCTTCTCCCCTCCTCTCTCTCTCTCTCTCTCTCTCTCTCTCTCTCTCTCTCCACCCTGCTCTCTCTCTCTCTCTGTTCTGATTGTGGATGGGTGTAGCTTTCATCAGGTCTGATTTTTTTTCCTTCTCCCTTCTTCTTCGGCCTTTTTCTTCATCGGTGCACCTCCCTGTCAAAATGATTGATTGGGACCGGGGGCAGCGGAGTGTCCTGCATTACCCCAACAAATGATCTGGTCCTCGCTTGGCAGACCTTGGCCAGAGAGAAATCAATATTTCACCATTAAAATCTATCAGAGGAGAGTTAGGGCAGCGGCTGTCAGCAGGCGACACGATCGCGCCGCGGCAACATTAAACCTGACACCTACAGCGCACCAGTAATCAATATCCAGTGGTTCACAGATCATTTGTGGTCACCTTTTAAAGCAGTGATGGATGTCTCCCAGGGCGGTGATTCATGTTGTGACACCGTTTAACAGGGTTTTATTCCAGTTTGGATGGTCATCCCTCAGAGATGTTACTGGGGAGATGGGGGCTGTGGCGAGGGGTTCTGAGCTACTAGCACCCATTTCATTTCTACATGACGACGCTGCAAGCCTGTCTTCTGCGATTATACCCACTCCTGGTTTTATAGGTTTTACTCGTTCCCTGCTGTGTGTGTGTGTGTGTGTGTGTGTGTGTGTGTGTGTGTGTGTGTGTGTGTGTGTGTGTGTGTGTGTGTGTGTGTGTGTGTGTGTGTGTGTGTGTGTGTGTGTGTGTGTGTGTGTGTGTGTATGAGTGAGAGCACAAGGTCGAACTCGACCACAGATTTTGGATACTGTAACAGCCAACAAAGCAGGGAAAGCTCTAGCCCTGTTTTGACAAGGGTTTGAGCTCAGGTCTTCTGCATCTACACAAGCATCTTGCTCAGTTTGATCTCCCGTGATTCATTCCTAGTTTACTGTTGTTTTGTTACATCTGTTGCAGAGGAAACCATTTTGCGTTCAGATTTTGTTATAGCTCCATTCCACACAAGTTAGGGCCATGTGCACAGGCCCGCTTATCTGGTTCCTCCTCCATTATTTATTCAATTATTCATTGGCCACTGTTTGTCTAAATTATATCCATTGTACATCTAGTTGGAACCCTTCTGACAAAGGATAGCTGTCAAAGTCTGTCAAAGAGTGTCTGAAGATACTTTAGCAGCAAAGTTGTGTGGTATATCCCTGTTAGGCTGTAGGAAGGGAACTGGAACTGGCAAAGAATGGCAACCTTTGCAGATCAAAACAGCAAAGTCGAACCATAACTTCTGGAGATGATGTAGGGAGGACAGCAGATAAAGGCAATCGGCTTACCTTTGAATGTTTCCCTCTCCGCATATCTGAGAGCTCTCAACCTTGCCTCCTGACCCTCATTCTGCAAGGGGAGATAATTGCTTGTCAGGAATAAATAGAGAGATTAATGAATTCATTAGCAGTGGGGAGTTTAGCTCTTCCGAGCAGCACTTACTGCTATGACACATCACGCCTATTGTTTTACTAGCTAGTTAGCCTTGAACAATAACATTTCGCACAGCAAATTGCCTCATACAGTCATGTAAACCAAAGAAGAAACTGTGTCCTTATCCCGGAATTTAGCAATAATGCAAACAAAGGGTCTTTAAGTCACGATTATTCATCTTAATTACTTTTGTCTATAAGAGTCCGTGTCTGTGCAAGCCAGTACAAGACAGGACACATTAATCCACATTAGCACCGAGCACGGTACCAGTTGATGTGAGCAATTTTGCAATGGCGTTGCAGTTTGTGCCAAATATACCTCCACTTAATTGGCTGGTGGTTTAAACAATGTTTATACTATTGAATTAACTCTATAATAAAGTAGGCACAAATAATTTGACAAAGAAGAACTTTTAGTCAAAACATCATCTCCTGTGTTGTTTATCATGCCACATAAGCCTGTTTTGTTCTTTGAACATGTGCTATACTAATTGTAAGCAATGATTACAACTCAAGCCTTGTGTTTTTGATCAGTACAGATTTAGGAGTAACAGAAAGCATTGGCTAAAAATGTACAGAGGAAGGCTACAGCAGCTGATATACAGGCCAAAGCCTCACACACCTCATTGTATTTGAATTCCCCCACAATTAGATGTACTCAAAAGTACACATTATGAAAAATCTATTTCAATGAGCATTCCTTAATTTTTTCAATGTGAAAGTTTATCTAAGCATAAACATTTTCATGCAATAAATTGCATGAAAAGCAGTCTAATAAATTAGCCTATGATACAACTACCCAAAAGTACATCCTAGCCCTATAGGTTTTGCATGGATGTCATCCAGTATAGGCTACCAACAGGCCTACTTCATACAGTATAAGTAGTTAATAACCTATGCAATGTATGCCCATTTAGATTACTATGGTTCATTGCTCACCCAACCACAGCTTAAGTTCATCATCACCATCATCATCATCAACTTCATCCTCCTACTTCTGTGGTGTGCTTAAAAGAAAGAGAAAGTAATAAAGTAAACCACAATACAATAAAGTCATCAAACCTTTCTCTGCTTGTGCACAGTGAACCAGTACTTTCAGTCTTGTCTTTCAGCCATGCAGTCAGCAGTGGTGGAAAAAGTACTAAAATGTTTTACTTAGGTAAAAGTATCAATACCGCAATGTAGAAACACTCTGTTACAAGTAAATTAAAAACGGAATAAAAAATGTACTTGAGTACAAAAGTATTGGTATCAAAATATACTTACAGTACAAAAGTAAAAGTACTCTTTATGCAGAATGTCCCATTTCACAAGTTTTCAAATGTATAAAATGTATAAAAATCTCTCACAATGCGTTGCAATGACACATTTTGAGCTTGTAGATCGGCTATTTTCAAATGGCCGAAATGTATATAGGGCTTAAGTGGTTAATGCATGTTTTATAATAATAATCAAAACCTACAAAGTAACTAGTAACTAAAGTTCTCAAATAATTGTAGTGGAGTAAAAATACAATATTTGCCTCTGTGTGTGATTGAACATTGTTCAGAAGTAAAAGTACAGAAAATTGGAAATACTCCAGTAAAGTAAAAAATACCTACAAAAAAATACTTACACACAGTACTTGAGTAAATATACTTTACACCACTGGTCTTGTCTATCAGCCATGCAGTCAATGAGAAGAAATAAGTTCTATAAATAAATATAATCACTGTTAAAAGCATTTTGCTGCGACCTGACTGACTCATATGCTCACCTGTCCTGGCTGTAGCTAAGTGGCATAAAAAACAATTTCTAAGTAGCTAAATGAATAAATAATGTCTACACAAAACAGACAAACCTGTAGCTTTTAGTTTGAGTTGCTTCTCTTTTTTTCTTTTGTCTTCTTCGCCTGGAGAACATGGGCCTATCTGCAAGCTAACAATGCTGTTGTTTTGCTACAATGTTTGAATATCTGTTTCCAAGAGGGAGAGGGCGGGGCTTGGTACAAATTTCGCTGTAGAACAGTATCACGCAAACAGACTCGCGCTTGAGTATCAATTAAGCTAATAGGCTCTATGCACAGCAGCATATTGGAACGAAATTAGGCCTCTTCCTTACTTCCTTCACAGGTGTTACCAATGCCTACTGAAGGCTCTGTTCCATTCTGGTCAAACAGAGTGATATTGTGCATGTTGGCTCACTGGAAACACTCTGCTACACCAGTGGGTCTCAAAGAGTGGTCCAGGGACCCTACATGGTGCCTTGAGGGGGTTCCAAATAATAATAATAACCTGGAATTTATGTAGTGCTTTTCTAAGTACCCAAAGTCACTGGACCCTTACAGGTGTGTAACTCTCAGAGTTATGGGGGTCCTTGAAATTAAAATGTTTGAGAACCACTGTGCTACACTAAATGGAACAGAGCCTTAATAGTATAATTGATAAGACCTTTGAAGGAAGTAAGGAAGAGGCCCAATTTATTTCCAATATGGCTGCTGTGCCTATTAAGCTAATTGACCATGTAAGGCAGAGATCCTCCACTGCAACCCTTTTCAAGGACCCCGCATTTTTATATGCATTTCACAGACCCTATCTTTCTATCTCTGGGACCCCAATCTACACTGCAAAACCCTCAGTGGTTCTTTAACTCACTCTCAGAGTTACAGACCCATAAGGGTCCATTCTGGTGGTCCCCGGACCCGATGTTGAGGAATAGTGATGTTGTTGCAATGCAAACAGGTGTTTGCACAAGTTGGCCCGGCTGGCTTTAGTTTTAACAAGAGCATTAGGCTATTTATCATAAGGGCAACTTAAAACTGCATTAGATTACATCATCTGAATGACAGCAATTATTTATTAACTGTAGGCTACTTAAGGTAGCTATAAGTTACTTTTGTAAGTGACATGACATGAGCTTGCGACTGCAACTTGTTCTTGTTCGTGGATGACTCGGTTCTGCTGGTCTCAGACAGGGACATGTTGCAGGTTGAAAAAGCCCTTAGCCCTGAACTCGATAGAATCTGTACCTGGCTCGCTGATAACAAACTATCATTACACCTGGGTAAAACTGAAAAAATAGGAAATTACCTATTTCCATATTCTAGTTCCATTTTAGAGGCAAATATGATAAAATGGCAACTAAAGTAATCAAAAAAGTCAACCAAAAAACACGATTTTTGTACAGAATCTCCTCTCTGGTCAGTAAGAATACATTGAGGACACCAACAGGAACACTCATCCAAAGTCACTTCGACTATGCATGCACCTCATGGTACCATTGCACGACAAGGCCTTAAAGACAAGGCTCCAGACATCCCAAAACAAACTGGTCAGGCTACTTCTTGGCCTTATGTCTACAACTCATTTAACTCCTGCTCACTTTGCGAGGGTCGGATGGCTCTGGGTAGAGAGAGTACAGCAACTTGCAATTGGCCTGGTCTACAACCACAAAGACACCCATGTACCTGTCAAACTACTTCACAAACGTCAATGACGTCCACAATCACAACACCAGAGGGAGCTCCACTAGTCACATTGAACCCAGATTTGGCTCAAACAAGGGGGTAAATTCGTTCTCCTGCTATGCCACAAAAATGTGGTACACCCTACCAACAGTCATAAAGGAGTGTAAATCCCTAATCTCCTTCAAAACCGCTCTGAAAGAGCACTTACAGGTGGCTGCAATTCGAAACTGGCCGCTGTAAAAGTCAAAGCCTAGTCCCTCCCCCCTCGAACTGTTTACTGTACATATTTTTATTTTTGTTTTCTAACTGTTTATATGATGTTTTGCATCGTAGTGTATATTTGTCTGTCATTGAATGTTTCGATGAATTGAGTACAAAGGACCGCAATGGCTTTCTTGGGTTTAAAATCCTCTTAGCAGACCTGGTATCGAATTGTACTTTACTGTGCTTTTTTTTTGTTGTAAACTGCTAATAAAGTATTCAATCAATCACTCAATTTAATTTGTCTTTAAACAGATTGTCAAAATAGCATATTATAGCCTACCCACATGAATGTTATCCCCTTGTTATCCCCACAGATATAGGCTATGTTAATGAGATAGATATTATAGGCTATTCTATCTAATAAAAATAAAACTGAGCAATTCATACCAAATGGTTAGTGACTTCAATATGATGCCTTCATGTTGGCTATGGTTACTAAACAAAAAATGCACGATTAACTAAACCATTGGTTAACCATTTAAAGAAAAAAACATCTTTAAACATTCCTTTTGTTTAAGGCTATAGCAGCCTATATGTTAAATAAGCATGCAGCCAGGTGATAAAAAGACCAGAGAGAGAGGCTTACCAAAAGGCATGTTTGTTTATTAGAACCAAAAGAGATTGCACATGTCAAGTTCCAGAGGTTGCATTTTCAGAGTGGATTGATAGTCTCAGTTACACATACACACGCACGCACACACACACACACACACACACACACACACACACACACACACAACTTAAGTCCTCCAGTTTTGCTTAAGTGATGATGGAAATCAAAGTATAATTCACCAGAATTCTCCATGAAAACAATATAAAATTCATAGACGCTACAGTGCTGATATGAGATGTCAGCTGTGCAGCAGTATTTCTCCCCGTTTCGTCTGAGTTCCTTTTTATGGCCTATATAATGATCAAACAAACATTACAAAAAAACAAAACACTGCTTTGGATGTTTTCAAATTTTAACATTCTAACACATTTGTATTTATATTAATCACATAAAACACGGTTTCCCTTTATGGTGCAGCATTCCATTTTCTCTCATAAAATAGAAAGTGGTGCCTAATTTTCACCTCTATTTTTTAAAGGATTACCAAATATAGGCGCTTCAGTTTCAGTCTGCAATGCCAAGTAATATCAACAATTACTGCGTGGAAAAGTACTTTACTTGTCTCAGTACATAACTGAGACAAGCTATACAGCGCAAATAACACTAACACTGTATATGAATGTTCTCGTGGTACCAAGGTGTAATATCAATTAACATATAATGAAAATGCATGCCAAAAATAGGTCTTATAACAGGACTAATGAGTTATCTGGAAAATGCATCCATCGACTAGATCCAGTTTCAGAATTGTAAGTTCCTCATTTTGCCTGAAGGTCTATTGACCGAAACGTTGCCTAAATAAAGTTGTCCTTATTGTGCAAGTGTAGGATCATTTTATTGTATTCTAAACGTACTCATTTTAAAAGGAGAAAAACATTTTGCATTCATCCAATGTTATAATTATTCCTTAAAAGAACCTATAATCTGTTTCATAATTCAATGCTTAACACGTTTAGTGGGACCACATTTATGCCAAGAACAGTCAAATTCAACAACACAATTCAGCACAAGTTGGCCTGGGCCGCGGCGTGGCGGTCCAGGCACCCTAGGCTGCAATGCCAGCCTGACGGCGTGTCGCGGGTTCGAATCCCAATCCCGACGACCGTTGCTGCGTCACTCCCCATCTCTCTCCCCGTTACCTGTCGGTCTACTGTCCTATCATTAAAAAGGCATTAAAGCCCCAAAAAAAAATATTTTAAAAAGAAAGTCAGCAAAAGCTGACACTCTGTGTCCATCCAAGCCGTCATTAACTTCCCTTATAGTGCATCAGTTTAAAGACCCACGGTTTAGAGTTAAAAAAAACTTCTTAAAGCACTATAAAAGAGACCATTTAAAACAAATTGTATTGGGTAATTTGGCAATCTCAGAGAGGAGAAATTGTCATTTTGCATTCATACCCCTTGTGTAATCCCATATATAAACTGAACCAATGTTCTCTTTTATGCCACACCAGCATTACATTTGGTTGTTCAAAAAAACGACCATGTTCAACCTGCAGCGTAAATTCAACAGAATACACTTTCAAGCAAATCCCTTCAGTCTTACATAATCAAAACAAACTCTTCACTCATTCATATAGGAACCAAAATATGGTATTATAAGTGCTGGTTAAGGCTGGCAGAAACAACCACAGGGACATGAATTAGGGGTCCAGAGTTGAATAATTAAAATCTCAATACTGTCTTCTGCAATTTCCAAAGTGCAGGAAGCTGCAGTTTTTCATGAGAAGTTGGAGGCAGAGCGCCACATCTTTTTGCTGGTGCTGTGCAGAATCCATGGTGTACAAATCAATTGTGCACATTGGAGAACACCTCTCCTTCCATTCAAACCAACCAATCCAAACATTAGCACTTCATCTTTTCTTTCCTGTATTCTCATTTATCAGAATGCATCCATGAGCATTGCAGTCTTCAATACAATAATTGACATCTTTTGTTTTATTTTTTTCAGTATCATGCAACCCAAATGTAAATGCTGGAATGGCACCATGAAATGCAACATTGCCCCCAACATCCTAACAACCAGAACAGACTGTACTGTACATACAATACACATCATTATACCTTGTCAAAGAAAATGCAACTGCTTGAATGCTGATGTTATACTTACCAAAAGCATGAGGGAGAAATATATACTCACTGTATAAACATTGTGTATGTGTGTGTGTGTGTGTGTGTGTGTGTGTGTGTGTGTGTGAGTGTATATATATATATACACTGTATACATACATACACACACACACACACAACAACTGTGCTACGCATTCTCTATAGCCATAGGTGAAAGATGTGTAGAGAATGAGAAACGAGGGGAAGAGTTTAAAATTGATCCTGTGTGATTGTTATTTTGGCACAATGGAGCCAAAATGTTTAAAAACCACTCGTTGTGTGTTGATGTGAGCGGCGACAGATGCCCTGCTGGTATAACTGCCTTCCAGCCGAGTTGCAATCACAAGACGCCGATGTGAATAAACCGCACCAAAAGACATTAAAAAAAAAAGATGCTGGCCACACTCATTATTCACCTCAACAGTTCAACAGCATACGAATGTTCATAATGTTGTGGGCCGTGTCTCCCCAAGCCCTGGATGGGCTAATAAGAGCCAATCAAAAAAAATACTGTCTTGTCTGACGACGAAGGCGTCAAGCAGCAAATCTGTGGAGCCCATTATTCATCGGCTGTGCTTGAATGCTCCGCCCCCGCCAGGGTCGACCAATCCCAATCAATGCTGCATACTGATGTCCTTCCTATTCAAGGGCTTCTCGTCGGTCCAAAGAGAGAGAAAAGAAAAGTCGTATTCTGAGCAGAGGTTTGACGGAGGTAAGGAGTCCCTCGCTCAGTCCTGATGGGTCTTTTCTTGAACAACTTTGTATTCATACTGGGGAGAGGAACACAAGGGAGGAGAAAATACAGTCAGAAACATGACAGGTGAATTAACTCTCATGGCCTTTCTGTGTGTATTCAAGACTGTGCCGTTCAGTGGGAATAACACATTTACACATGGTCCTCTTGCCACAAGGACATTCATAAACACTATGGCACATCATTTCAAATTCTAGCTTTGCAATGCACAAAAAAAACTGTATAGTAGTAGTAATTTGTTACTACATCAACAGACCGACATGTCCCAACCAAAATATATAAAATAACCTTTATTGATCCCCAAGGGGAAATTAAGGTGTCATTCAGAATGAAACACAGTAAGGCACAGTAAGTAAGATAACTTTAAAATTAAATTAATTTAGATTAAATACTTAAAACATCGGAAGGGTTTATTTTGTGCAATTAATTCATTTTAATTTAAACTGAGGTTTGTGTCATGAGTACATCCATACATAACGAGGTTGATTTTTTAAATAAAAGCATCAACCTATATGCATGACATGCGGCATCACCAAATTCATAATTTGGTGTGAAATATTAGCCGACATATTTTTGGATTGTTTATTCATCAGTCCACCAAGTGAATATATGAATCAATACATGTACAGACTATCAATAGCATAAATATATGTCTACAGGCTTCAACAATTAATTTGAGATTGAATATATGTACATCCTATCAACAATGAATAATATGAGAGAATATTAATAAAGTCTCATCAGTACAGCCTAGTAGTCCATGTGCAAGTGTGCAAGAGTCAGTGATAATCCAAAAGCCAAAAGTCAAAGCAGGAGTCGGCAATAAAAAACTAAAAACTAACAGCACCAGAGTCAAAGCTGCGCGGACTCACCAAGGCTAGTTGACGCCCTATGTTGCCCATGGTTATGACACCCGCAAAGAAGATGCAAGGTAACCAGGAGCGAATGTAGAGGAAATCTGGAGAAGTATACCTAAAGAACACACAAAACAAACACGAAAACTATTTTATAACAAAAACATTTTCTTCACCACTTTCTTATTGAACCAGTGTTGTGTGTGTCGTGGCTTTTGTACTGTGGTAAAGACTTTAAAGACCTTACATTTATGAGCAAGAAAAATAGTTTTGCGCTGTTGAGGCAGCCAAATACATTACTACATTACTTTCCTCTACATAAAAAACAGGTGGAAGTGCAATGAGCTTTATTCAAATTCTCAGCACAGCTGGAACACCTCTTTGACCGACCAGATTGCCTGACATTGAAAACTTCCTGCCGCAGCAGATCTCACATCATCTGGTCAGAAAACGAGCCAGAAGAACAGTCAGGGGAGTCACTTCACAGAAACCAAGAACAAGATCATTGTCTGGACTGACAGACCTCCATAATGAGATCATAGCCACAGCTCTGTAGACTCACTGAAAGACTCCATTGTAGACCAGGAGCTGGGTTGCCAGAGTTGCCAGCAGGGCGATCCCTACACCCAGGCCAAAGCCGCTGCGGGAGCGGTCGAACGTCCACCACAGGCCAACGGAGAGTGCTGCCAGAGTCAGAGACAGCTGCACGTTGTTGGCAAAGTCCACTTTCTGACAGAGGCAGAGGGTCAAGGAACTGGCAGTCAGCAACCTAGAGAGCTTCAAGCTGTGTCATACACATATGTCACAGTGTGATATACCACATGGTGGTAACTCTAGTTAACATGGTGATTTCAAACAGCTAATCATCTACTTAACATACGACTGTTGTTTTACTCTGTTACTCTGATATATGGTATATCGACACAACATGTATGAAAAAGCACATACATAATGCAACTTTACAAAAGGAATAAAAAGATTATTCAATTATTTGCTCAAAATTTACTCTGAATTAATTGACAGCCCCTTAAGATGTAGCGTCTCATTTTCATAGGGGTCCGTCCTTGTCATGCACAAAAGGTTTTACATGTACTTTCTTAATCACTTTCATATTTTGATCACTGCACAAACAAGCTAAATTGAATTAGTTAAATGGTGGTAGCAGCAACTGCAGCGTTATCAGCCAAAGCTTGCAGGATACGGCGCTGGCATGGTTAATGCCCACAAACACGGCCACGCAGCGCATCACACTGGACCATTCCCGCTTGAACTTGTGCGGCTCACCCAGACGGCTGTCAATGCAGGGGTAAAGCAACCCGATCATTGCTGTGAACATGGACATGAGAAAGGGAGGGGAGGGGGGGGGGGGTGATAGAGAATGAGGCGAGTGAGAAAAAAAGCAAAGACAACACAACAGCTTTATTGCTGCACCAGCCCAATCTCAGCATGCCTAACATGACAGTATTGTTGTGCAGAGAACAGCTTCCACATGGCAGCGAGCTGTGGAATTCTGATGACACATTGAAGCCTGTGAAAAACACTGCTTTTTAATGGGTTAGTTCTACACTGACCATCCTGACCATCAGAAGTTGATGTCTCCACTGTCATTATGTGTAAAGTGTACCATACATTGTTGATTGTTTATAAAAGGTGCTAGGGACATTTTTTCTAATTCAGATGGATAAATTACATTTATCCATCTGAATATGGGCCTTGATTAGAAATATGGGCCTTGATTACATCTGATTTTGAACCTTTTGTGCCAGATGAACAATGAACACCTCACCTACTGATTCTCACTGCATTTGAGAATACAGGAATAAAAATAAACCACACTGGTTTTATTAATGGCTTCACAACTGACTTGCTATCGCCTTTGGACCAAACTAATCTAGCGTAAGCACAAATTAATGTTGCTCTGTCAGTGCTTAACCCCTGAGGATAGAAGACCTAGCATGTGTGTATGTGCGTTATCAACAAGTGGAAATGACACGCTCCTGCAGGAAGCGTGTGTGTAGGCAGGGTCTCTGGAGTAAGAAGTGCCTGGGGCTGTTGTGCTCTGTGCTGAGCCACTCGGGACTCTGTCAACTGCTTCTGCGCTCCCTGCATTTACATTCATACCGTAACACCCAGGGGACTATATTTCAATAATGGTAGCTAGTCAAGCCTACTGGGCACCGAGTGCGTGTGTGTATCTGCATGTAATTGTACACTTCAAAATGTCTTGCGCTACGGATGGACTGGTTGTTTCAATGCGACTGTCATAAAGATGTGATGTTATGAGACCACAACTCTGAGCACCTAAAATTGGCTTGAATAATCATATATATATTTTTCCTGCTCTTCAATTCATCTTATTTTTGCAGTTTCCCAACTGTTTTCTCACACTTTTTTTGCCAATGTACTGGGTCTGTGTTACTGCCAACCCCCCTTTTTCACAATCATACGGTATTGGCTTGAATATAAGACAAACCTGATTAAAAGATGACCCCCCCCCATTCAAAAGCTGCCATTTAACCACTTCAAGGTGGATAAACATTAAAAAGTACATTAACTGGGGTTCGGTCAGTTTCAGGTTAATTGAAAAAAAAACATGTCATTATCAGACGTTCTGACAGCATGCACACACTGTAATTGTTTACCAATAAACATGCATCTGACGTACATACTAAGATTGATACACAAGTCAGAAATACGCAAAACATTAAAGAAGGAATATGCAAATTCCCTGGAATTCCCCTTTCAGTGTGTGAGCCAATAGAAAGCAACAATGGTGAGAAAACTTAAGTAAAAGCAACCTCTGACTGTTGGCTAAAACTGAAGGAGAGGATGGGGATGAAGAGAGACATGGAGTTGGCCTCTTTGTAATCAATTAAAAACAGCGCATTGAATATCTGACAGAGTGTGTGCGTATAGTGTGAAAGAAAGAAGAAGCCAAGAGGCGAAGATCGGCTTGCATTGGCTCCAGCTAAATTTATATTTGGGCCAATACAGTACATACATATAGCACATATATAAATATACCGTCTACATACATACATATTAATGCACATGCTTTATGTCAGGTTTGTGCTGATGTGTAGATAATTGTTCAGATCCAACTTTATTTAGTTTTTAAAGTTGTACAATGCAGAATCCCAAATAACGATTTTTAGCAACCTCTGCTGGTCACTACCGTCACTGCATACAATTTCCGTAATCCTCGATTACCCAGAATTCCATTCGTTTTCACCGGAAGCCGGAAGCGTTTCAAAAAGCGATCTTTTAATTGTTTTATACTATCTACGGATCGTTTCTCTTAGCCAGTGGAGCATTAGTTACCATGAGCTGTGCTTTCTTTTTCTGTTCTTTTTCGATCTTCCAATCCTACATTCTCTTAACATCAGCGTGAGGTTCCTTTTTGCTATTACCGCGGTAGTTCCTGGCCAAACAGGAAACCGTTGCGGTAGTTCCTGGGGACGTCGGCCACGACGTCATGACGTTGGCCAGGAACGTCATTTCCCCGGGAAAGTCCCCCCCTTCACCGTTCAATAGAAAATATATAAATAAAAGGCTTCCGGGGGTGAAATTCATGGAGTGGGTGTTGTGAAACTTTTGCCACTGACAAAAGATATACAATTTAACTTTAGTTTTGTTGAAAACGTTACCTAGTATTACTTTAAGTCAAGCATGTGCGTTGTGAGCTGACTGTAGGTGCTCTGTATGTAGAAATGTAGGTGCTACAGTGTATGTATGCAACATGGAGACAGTTTGCTCATTGGCGGAGATGTCGCTTAGATGTCGCTTGCTGCACGACCATTCCAGTGCTTCCTGTGCGATCTTAAATCAGTGACAGCCCTATGTGGATTCTCCCTTCATCCTCTCTTCTCATAACATCTCTATCGAGGCACGGTGTTTATTCTGTGTTTTATGTGTGTGTGCACCCTTTATTCTACCATTGCTTACATTGTATTGTGGACATCAAATTATTTAATTTAGGTTACTACATTGTCATTGCAGTTAATTTATGTAACTTAGAAATTCCAATTATATTAAAACTAATTGGCTATCAAACTGAAGAAAAAAAAAAAAAACACAGTTGAAGATCTGATTGGAGTCAGTGGAGGGTCCTCGACTGGAGACATTCATTGCCTCGGTCTCAGTAAATATATCAATGGAAGAGGGACAGAAAGCCAGGAGCCCACATTTAAAATCCTGGCCCCAGGATATTGCGTAAAGCCACAATGTGGATTATAATGTAATTTCTTTATCAATAAGAAAAATCTATAACACATATTGTTGCTACTCCTCACATTTTGGTGGGTGCTCCTATGACTTTTACTAGAGTTCCTAACTTTTTGAAGTTGGGAGAACCAGTGCTACCATATAAAAATAAATGTTGTGCCCTGCATAGTGCATACAGCACATACATACTGTACATGCAGCACATACTGCACACATTGTACATACATATATCAGCACAAACATACAATACATACATATTGTACATAATATACTCTATGCTGCATATATACACTGTATATATAGTACACATTGTACATAATACTGCACATACATATATAAATGCATACATACTGTATATAGATAATGCACATATATACTAATATACAATATGTACATACTGTACATGCACACATACATACTGTACATACATGCATACTGCACATACTGTAACACATTGGTTCTCAAAGTGGGCTCCGGGGACCCCAAGGGGTCCTTGGGGGGGTGCTAGGGGGTCCCCAGCTAAACTAGTTAATATGGCGTCACAATCATTTTAACCACTTTAACCATATTTTATACTTTGGCTATTTTTGAAAAATCCTGGCACAAAAATAACTTTTGGGACAGGGGGGCCGCAGCCAAAAAAAAACATCATTTTGGGGGGTCTTGACATGAAAAGGTTAGAGAACCACTGCTGTAACATTACATACTGTAACATACATACATAACGTTCAATGTTATCGTCCTACCTGAGGCCGTGCCACAGCAGGGTGGGACCCACCAGGCCGAAGAGAAGATACTGCTGATGACGTCCGGGGGGAACAGAGTAACGTTCCTCTGTACCTGGAGCAAGTTCAGCACCAAGGCTAGGAACACTCCCACGGAGAACAGCATGGCCCCGCGGATAACCAGGTTGGTGGTCCTGCCACAGTCCAAGTACAAAGTCAAGTTAAAGCACACTCTCTCAACTCTTTCATGCAGTGTTGCAAGATGATTTCGCCAGAGAAATAAGCAACCAGGTTTAGGAAAACAAGCCCAACAGGCCACATGATTTAAACCTATATACTGGTATACATCGGCTATTTGAAAATAGCTGATCTACAAGCTTGCAGATCTGCTATGTTCAAAAAAATCTTGATTTTCTTTTTTTAAACATTCTAACAACACAAATCTGGTACGGGGCACAATCCCTGGCACAAAACATTTCCAGATGAGGGTTAGGGACAAAATACATATTAATTTGAGAACCATTGGTTTAAATAATAATAAAAATGTGGAAGCAAGCCCAAATAAGCAACTACACTTTAGAAACAAGCGCCAAAAACCCGCAACTACCAATATTTACAAGCAACTTTACAGAAAAAGAATCCCAAAGTCGCTTATAATAAGCGGACATGGCAACACTGCTATCATGATACCACAAACACCCTCTGAACATGAACCAGCCAACTAGTAAAGACCATAATATCCACAGTTCTGAACAAACCTGTTGGTGATGGCGGAGATGTACGGCCCCCGGGGGTGGTGCTGTGGCGTCTGAGAAGACCCCGACTGCTGCTGGCCGCTGGCGACGGAGCTGTCAGCCATGGCTGTCAGTGTGAGGGACATCCGTGGTCCTCAGATAGAAAAATATGGAATGCTACCACTGCTCCACTGCTCAGCGTCCTCCACTGACATCCCAAATATGCTGAAAAACAAGCAAAGCCAGGTCATTGAGGTACTAGGTCCCAGTGGTCATTGATTGTGTCCTGCTTTTTAGTGATGAGCGGGTCCCCAGCTAAGGACCGCAATAGAAACAAGCCCTTAGGGCTTTTTGTGTTTCAAATTTAACCCCTCGTTTGAGCCAAATCTGGGTTGAACGTGATTAGTGGCGCTCCCTCTGGCGTTGTGATTGTGGACTTCAATGACGTTTGTGAAGCATTTTGACAGGTACATGGGTGTCTTTGTGGTGTAGCGTATCTTGTAGTAGACCAGGCCCATTGCAAGTTGCTGTACTCTGTCCTCTACCCTGAGCCATCCGACCCTCGCAAAGTGAGCAGGGGTTAAATGAGTTGTAGATGTAAGGCCAAGAAGTAGCCTGACCAGTTTGTTTTTGGACGTCTGGAGCCTTGTTACTTTAGTTGGAAACAAGCCAAAGTGCATCCTTTTGTATGGAACTGTAGCCTACTTCTGTGCTTTTTTTTTGCAAACTGTTATAAAGTATTCAATCAATCGATCGATCGTACCACTGTGCCATTTGCAAACTGTTAATAAAGTATTAAATCAATCAAAATGATTGATAGTTAGGAATCAAATGGACCTCCAGTACAGGTCGGTATTTAGATTTAACAGTGTAGAATAGATTGGGCAGATGTAAAAATCGTGTTAATGGGGGTCCGTGGCCTGATGCATATGCATACAAAATTGGGGGGTCCGTGACATAAAATAAATTAATATTTTTTTTAAAGCTGAGTATTACTGCATTACGATTAATTATTTGGTTACTGTGGGCTGTTTACTGTTTACTTTTAGTGAAAGCGAAAGAGAGGAACCAGTTTGTTATCCGTCATGGTTTGTTGCAGTGGTGTAAAGTAACTAAAAAGTGCTGTACTTAAGACAATTTTGAGGTATTTTTTGTACTTTTACTTCTACTCCACTATACATCTCAGGGCCGGGGGAAATGTTGTACTTTTAGTTTACTCCACTACAATTATCGTAGTTAACAGTTGTTAGATTTTCAATATTATTACAAAACACACTAACTAACCACTTCAACCCTACATATATTTCGGCCATTTGTAAGCTTTAATCTGCTATTTTCAAATGATTTTTTATCCATTTTGAACTTGTGAAATGGGACATTCTGCACAATGAGTACTTTTACTTTTGATACAAGTATATTATATTTTGATACCAATACTTTTACTCAAGTACATTTGGAATACAACCCCTCTACTTGTAACAGAGTATTTCTACATGGCAGTATTGATACTTTTACTTAAGTAAAACATGCGAGTTCTTGAATTCTTCCATCTGGACTGGTTTGTTGTCTGATTGATTGATTGATTGATTGATGTACTTTATTTAGTAAGACATGAGAACAACAGTACATGGAAGTACAAATTCACAATACAAGGTCTACTAAACTGGAAGAATCATTAAGCACTGAGCTTGGTTAAGATGAGATCCCCATGCACACAAATCATGATGACATATAAGAGACAGACAGATATACACACTACTATACAGAACGTCATACAATCAGCTTACAAAATCAGATCAGATCAAAATCAGATCAGACCAAAATCAGATCAGATCAGATCAAACAAGCCCGTCCTCTGCGGATAAACAACATGTACTTAAATAACCTTTACCCGAGCTAACCAGGACAGCTCATTTATTTATTCATTGCCACGTTCACTGGGATTTCAGCATTTCCAAATGAAATCACGTTTAAAATCCATCCATGTAAACATCGATAAATAAATATAAGGAAACGCAACAAAGCTGAAATACCTGTTAAAATAATAAACAAACGAGCTGTCGTCCAGCTAGCTGTCTCTACCTTATAGGCTTTAGCATTGGAACTAGCTTGATTAACTCTTCTTGTTGTATGTATTATGATTTATAACTACCTGTATGAGGCACATCGCTGTAAAAAAAATGGTTGCTCTTACCGTAGGTTGAAAGTTCCGCTTATACATTTCATAGGATATGTAATATAATAAATAGGATTAATATTGTGCATAGACAGAACTAGCAGGACAGTCAAAATTAGCCTGCTCGCTAACTTCCTCCCTGCGCTCTGACTGCTCAGCCAATCAGCTAGCTTCCAAAGGCATGACGTAAACCTCATTACGCAAACCTTACGCATCAAAGCCAGTGTTGCCATGTCTGCTTATTAAAAGCGACTTTGGGCTTCTTTTTCTGTAAAGTTACTTGCAAATTATTGGTATTTGCGGGTTGCTTTTTTTGGAGGCTTGTTTCTAAAGTGTAGTTTGTTTTTTCATGTCATGGTCATGGACCCCATAATTGACATGTATTTGTCCCTTAGCCCCCATTTGAACATGTTTTATGCCAGGGAGCCCTATACCGTTTTTGTTAGAATGTTTAAAAAATCTTCCAAATATTCCAAATTTTATTAAAATTATTTTTGATAATAGCAGATCTCCAAGCTCACAACGCTTGATTGGCTATTTTCAAATAGCATTAATGTAGGTTTAAAGGGCTCATGTCCTAGATCTGGTTGCTTATCTCTCTCACAACATCTGGCAACGCTGATCAAAGCGCGGGTCGAGGTCTGATCTGTGACTCTTTTATTTAGAGACGTGGCATAGAGTTAAATAATACAGTGGCAGCTATTATGCTCTGCAACGAGCAGTGGTGGGAAAAGTATTCACATTTTTTACTTAAGTAAAAGTATCAATACTGACTGCAATATAGAAATACTCTGTTACAAGTAATTCAAAATGTACTTGAGTAAAAGTATTGGCATCAAAATGTACTTAAAGTACCAAAAGTAAAAGTACTCATTATGCAGATTGACCCATCTCACGTTTTCAAAATGTATAAAAATCTTTTGAAAATAGCAGATCTATATGCGTTGTGAGCTTGTAGATTGGCTATTTTCAAATGGCCGAAAGCTTAACTGGTTAAGACATAATAAAATAATATATGTTTTGTAATAATAATCAAAATCAAAGTAAGTAATTATCAAAAGTAAAAGTACAGTATTTGTCTCTGAGATGTAGTGGAGTAGAAGTAAAAGTACAGAAAATAACGATAACACAAAAAAGTCCTGAGGACTTTTCCATTGAGGTCATATGTTCCTCTCTATAAGTAAAGTAAAAGCAGCAAAATGTTTTACTTAAGTACAGTACTTGATAAATGTAGCTACTTAGTTACTTTCCACCACTGTCTGCAACTATGAATCATCACCTTTAATTATGTACATTTTTCTTTCTTTCTCCCTTTCTTTCTTTCTTTCTTTCTTTCTTTCTTTCTTTCATCCTTTCTTTCTTACCACACAGTCGACTCCATTCATCTCCTTCAACTTCAACATAAATTTCATCGTCAATCACAAGTTTGTTTACAGGTGTAAAACAGTGGTTGAAATTATTTTCCATACACTTGTCCACGGATTGCACTTCAAAAGTTAATCACAAGAAAAAGTAAAATGTCAAATAACAAAATAACAATGTCAAATCTCAAACACACATAAGATGTGTTCTTAAACAAGACCAGGAGACCTGGTTCTGCCAGACCCAGACTTCATGGCTTCATGACAAAGGTATGGAGAAAACAGGTACAAAACATGCACTACGTCACGGCTAAGCCGGACTTCACATGACGTGTCAGCCTGTGTATGCCCATGTATGGACGAAAGGGGGCCAGACTTTTTTGGCTGGGGCCGGAGGACAAATGGACCATGCCCATGGACGAAACAGGTACAAAGTCTCATGTAAGCCCGACCCCTTGGGTCTGGCAACAAGACCAGGAGACCTGGTTCTGCCAGACCCAGACTTCACATGACGTGTCAGCCTGTGTCTATGCCCATGTATGGACGAAAGGGGGACAGACTTTTATGGCTGGGGCCTAAGGACAAAGTGACCAAAACCAGTTTTTTGCCCATGTATGGAGAAAACAGGTACAAAACATGCCCATGTATGGACGAAAAGGGGACAGACTTTTATGGGTGGGGCCTAAGGACAAAGTGACCAAAACCTGTTTTTTGCCCATGTATGGAGAAAACAGGTACAAAACATGCCCATGTATGGACGAAAGGGCGACAGACTTTTATGGCTGGGGCCTAAGGACAAAGTGACCATGCCCATGTATGGAGAAAACAGGTACAAAGCCTCATGTAAGCCAGACCCCCTGGGTCCGGCAAAAAGAAAGAAAAAAGGCAGAGTAGGCTACCTCAGTCTCTTGGGAATGGAGTTATAGCCTATTCACTGCTGAATGATAATTGATCTCTGAGAGTCTAGGTCTATACATAAGCATTTTACACCATCAGAGATCAAATATCAATAAGCATTTTGCCTAGTAAAGGCTACATGATTCGGGCTCGCATCATCATTAGACTACAGCAGCACTAAGTACGAGCATCTGTCTGCTTTTTAAATCCACTGTGTTAAATGCAAACTGCAGTTAACAACAATACAGTAGACTCACTAACACCAGTGGAATGGGAAGGCATGGATGGCCTGTTCTGTATATGTTCCAACTATTGTGTTGCCTGACATAATCCCCCCCAAAAACCCATCATGAGCACCCGGCCCCGCTGTACGGTGAATACAAAATCTAAATGGGACTACGGATTAACTGTGATCCACTCTGCACTGCGGCTCACTCACCTCTGCAACTCCCTGTAAGCCTATTAGACCACAAGAGCAAATCAAATATGGTGCAGATGGAATAGTGATATAAGTGAAAATATGAGAGAGAGAGAGAGAGAGAGAGAGAGAGAGAGAGAGAGAGAGAGAAACATACAGACAGAGACAGAGAATGAAAGCTGATATACAGGAACAAACAAAGGCACACAGTGAACATTTAATTTCTAACCTATTTGTCATTATAGAATATCCTAGCAGGGGGGGGGGAACTGTGAGGTTTGAATAACTTCCATCATGCTATCAGTCAAGTCCAATGTACATGTTCTTTGAACAGTCTTGAGATACTGGCTCCATGATGCTGTATAGCCTTCCAAAATGTTACTATGGAATGTTTAATTTTATTATATTGAGGAAACAAAACCAAAGAATTCTACTCTTATGTACTCATATATTAGATGTAAATTCTTTAATCTTCTAAATTGAACATTACACACTCACTAAGACCATCCATAAATAAAAGACAATCTCAAATGATTAATAACAGCTTACATCTTTTTTTCTTTTTTTTAAATTCATATATATCTAATAGGGTGACTCAGCAAGTCCTGCATGCCACATTACCCACAATCCCATGGGAGACATCCTTAACCCCAATAATTAGAGTGATAAAGGAATCGTAGTAGGTAAAAGCAGGATATGGGGGCTTTCAATTAGTTGTCAAGGGCCATTTGGAGGCCCCCTGACACAGCCAGAGAAGAGCCAGGGATACAATTTATCATCCTGCCTGTGCCAAACGTTAAGGGCCTTTTCATTATCAGGCCAGTGAGTCCCACTGTCAGCCCCTTGGTATAAATGTGAGTGATGGTGCGGGTGGGTGGGGTAGAGGGTGGGAGGGAAGGGTTGGTAGAGGTGGGGTGGGTCCCTTGTAAATGTCATCCCCATTGGACCGTTGCAGGTCTCAGCTCCCAAATAATAGGCCCCCTGACCTCTCTGTTGTCTATAATTAACCTCTAACCCCCTCCCTCCCCTGCCTCATCCACCAATCCCCAGATAGTGATGATACAGGAGATGCTTCTCTCTCACTTTGAGGGTGGAGGAGAAATGGGAAAGAAGGGAGAGGATTGGAGCAGGACAGGGTAACAAAAGAAAATGGCTGCTCCTACAAGCTGTTACACGTAATACAGTACAGTACAGTGCTGTGCTAATCAATAGCAATATGTGTGAATGGCTGCAAGGAGAAACTGAGTAAGAAAACATCTATACATATTCAGAAATTGGAATCTGACATTCAGGGGGAGATATTAGAGATTACAAAAATAAATACATTTTAAAAAGGTGAAAATGCTACATGAGAATGTATGAGTTATGCATTTTTTCTTTAGCAAAGGTTAATGTTCAAAGTATGTTTGGCATGTGCAAAAAACAAATATAACATCAACATTCCTCTTAATAAAACAAGTATATTCTAGAAGTGACTGAGATAATTATGCAAATATAATTTCATAGATAACTTAAAAGGAGGATTTTTTGCAATGTGCATGTTAGACCTATAACATATATACCCACAGGTCACGCAGTTACAGATAATAAAAGCCCTCTGACAATGATTATTTGGCATTCCCTTTCTGTGCTCGACATGCTATGCATGATGCATCTGCATTAACATCTGTACATTTGCCATAACCAGTAACAGGGGAATGGCCAGTAGTCAAGCCCAGAAGAAAGATAACCAAATTTGAGCATGTTGTACAGTAGCAACCCCTCTGTAGACGTACTGTACACTGACATTTACCTCAACAATGAAACAGCAGACAGCCAAACGATGCCAGCGGTGCTTGGCTTAATGACCCAGAGTCATAACAGAAAGTCAAATGCTCCCTAATGACCTGATTAGACAGCTTTAAACATGACATTTTTAAGGAGTGTACTACACACCCAATTGCAGAGGAATGAACACACCTAGAGAATGAAGCCTGCATTTCATAGCTGAAATTAGGCATGAGACAGAGCAGGAGAATGAGACAGAGCCATTTTTTTCTTTATTCAACACCAATGAGGGAGAAGAATACATCTCATCCCCAAGCATTGCAAAACAGAGGGTATAGTCATTTATGGCGATGCAAGTCGACCAGTTCATCATTGTCTGTGAGGATTCTTGGGACTGTGGGGAAAAATGCAAATTGCCAGTGGTTGCCAACAACCAAGGCAGCAATACCAGCATGTGTGTGGCATATTGAATGATAATGACAAAGCAGGCTATATCCCCTGTGAGCAAGTCTGCGGAACAATGATTACAGATTGGCCAGTGTATCCTTACCCACACAAGGGATGGTGATTCTAATGCTAATCAGAGCCTGTGCCAAAAATATACCTGTTCTTTCAAGGCAGAAGAAAATAAGATGGAATACACCACTTAAGCTATAATTGTACAATAAAGCCCTGTTTAGTTTGATATTTTAGCCCACTGCGATTTGTATGGCGGGTCCTGCCAGGCTTAACCTTTTGCGCCACCTGCTGGCCTCAGGACAGCACAGGCCTGTGTTTGCCAGGGACCGATATTGCCTGCTTTCAAGTGATTATCTGGTGCAGGGTGTAAAATGTTGATGTATGAGCTTGATTGTCTTCTACTCTATTCAATTTGTTATTCGAGGTGGAGAGGCTATAAACGAAGAGTTCCTGAAGACGGTTCATCTCCCCGTATTAGTCGTATCGCACAGACACCAATCGTCTCTCAATACAAGACACATCAAGTGAGATTCATCCTTCATTCAATCCTCACTACTCTCAGCCCCTGGCTCCATCAGCCAATATCAGTCACCCCGGTGAATGTACTTTATTTTCATTCCGGGGAGTGAAACAAGAAGGAGAGCCGAGGCACACAGCGATGCTCAGCTGCACACTCAATGTAGGTTAATGGAAGGGAGGGGAGAATCTCCTCAGGACCACCTCTCATTGGCTGGCTGGCTCCGCGTGCAGCTTCTCCGCAGCACAACCTGTCAGTGTTAATCAGCGGCCATCTCTTAACAGCCAGCCAGGGCTATCGAAGAGGTGAGCCCATTGCTATTCAGGACGAAACAGATGATAAATCATTTGTACATAATTAGTGCTCAGCAAGGTTACAACTGACACGTATTTTCATCTTAATTAGGAGGGGAATTTGTTCCATTAATTTAATTTGGTGCGCATGAGCGGGTTAGCACCTAACTAAGTTAATCTTACACCTGTCAGGGTAGGAACGGAGTCAGGCCTTGCATTACAGCGGGGCGGAATAGTCTCTCTCTCTCTCTGATTGTTTCATATATAGGCCACCAAGACAATTGGAATGTGGCGGAGCACAACAATGGCAAACAATACAGGGACACTTATAAAAAAGATATTACTCTGGGTGAAATTAAACCATTTGTTGCAATGATGACGCAATTGTTCATACTGTGCTTTATAGCAAGTATCTCACACTGCAACAGGCTTAATGTTCTGGGGAGGGGGGGTGCCTTAAAAGATTCCTTTCTGGCTATTTTCTGATGGTCAGCATATAATGTTCACAAAGACACAGTTTACAGTGAATTATACACAACAGCATGATAGTCTACCAGGGAACACAAAATAAGTCAGAAGTAAGTTATATTCAATATCTTTTTATAACCCAAGCAAGTATCCCCTCTCGGCTCCAGGCAGCTTATAAGATAGGCGTAAATGTTCCTTCATCCTAGAACAAATATTTGACCGGATCTCGCAAATGGGCGTTATGGAGAAAAACACGTTCCATCATTGGGGGAGCTGTTGTCCATTTATACCCACCGGTGCTGATTTACCACTGAACCGGCCTTCATATATTTTGAGAGATATTGGCCTTCATATATTTGAGTGAGAATCACTGTCTATGGCCGTCGCAGTCGAACGAACAAGGGATAAGCCCAAGGACTAGGTCTCTTTTCATTGTTGAAAGGTGTATGAAGCTGTAGTAATTGCCCGAAAGAGGTACTTCGATAGAAGGAAGAGAGCAAGAGAGAGGGAGAATGAGTGATTTAGTATCTATAGGGTTTCTAATGGAATTCTCCACTGCCTCTTGGGCACTCGACCTGACAACCATTACCTGCACTGATGCATAGTCCATTATGGGATCCAACCCTTTAATAGAGTGTCTATCACATGAAATACAGAGACGTCAGGTGCCAAAGCATGCACTCTCACCCATGTGTGAAGGTTTAACCCAACTGTAATGGTTTTTCTTTTAGACGTTGCCGCATAGCCCTTACAAATGTATTGAAAATCAACACTTGCCTGAGAGAAAAAGTGGGAAGGAATTCAAGCACAAACTTACTTCTGAAATGGTGCCATTGCCCCCACTGTATAGGTCTCACAAGTGGGACTGTGTCTTTTTCCAAGCAGCATAGCATGAGTGTATATATATTCACTGGGAGTGAATGGGCTGTGACCCGTGCCATGTCTGACAACTGTAGTACCTGCTGATCAGCGGTCCGTTTCAATACACAGAATTTAAAACGATCTGGTTGGCACCATTTCCTCCATGTACACTGAAAACACCGGGATGTTGAACGTATATTCCAGTTCAGCTTTTGCTTATCATGTTCATTTTATGTTCATTTTAGTAGTCACATTAACCCGTTTTGAAATCAAATCTCAATTACAACACAATTTTTTTCCTCAATTTTTTTTCCATTAGGACTGCTTTTGTACCACTGATCCCATTTTATCTCAGTGCAAATAAAATAAACTTAAAACTAATGATTTAGGCGCAAACAAGAAATTTGCATTGTTTAAAAAATAAATAATAAGAACCATTTGAATCTTCCAAAGGAGTTAATAATTGATGATTAATATTGTGACAAAAACTATGCATTAAGTAAACACCTGCATCTGTTCGTTAACACAGCTCAATATTCCATACACTCCACCTAAAGAGCTAAACCACATAAGGGCTGTGAATAGCTGATAAGCAAACTGTCGTATGCAAAATACAGAATTTCACAACCATAATCTTCAACTGCAGAGGTGGAATTTATTAAAAGAAGGAATTGATTGATGTCACATATTTAGTCTCTATTAATGACAAAAGATAATTGAAACGGTCCAGCAAAACGTAAGGATGTGTCCAATATTCAAAAATGTCTGAATTATGTACACAATAATTCTGTTCAGAATTGTACACAGACGGACCTAGAAATACAAGGCTACACATTTAGTAGCCAGCAGTTATATAGAAGGGGCACATTAAGAATAACAGGTTCAGAAAAAAACATCTGATACATCCCTTCCAATAATGACCACCCACCCACGTAATTTACTTTTCCAACGGTGAACATTTTGTGCTGTGAGATTTTAACCACTTGCGCTCTATTTCACACTTTATTGTATGACATGTCGCACAGCCAAAATAGCTGATCTACAAGCTCACAACCCCTCCAGGCTCCACTCATGATGCATTGTGAGCTTGTAGATCTGCCGTTTTCTCAATTTTGGCCTATAAAATGACACATTAGGGACACCATGTTGACAGTGGTTAAATAGGAGTCCACAAATAGGTTATTATTTCCGTTTGTCCTCTGCCTTCTTTTCGGCCTTTACCAAGTCCTCTCTGGTAATGGGATCAATGATGGCGCCCATCTGGGTCACTACTTTAGGCTTAGTGATCTTTTTCACAGTTTGCTCAGTGTTCCAGGTTCTTCCTACAGGAGAGCGGATGGTGCTCTCAAACTGAGCAGGGGTCTCGAAGGGGAACGGCAGTGAGCTCACCTGGTAAAGGCTGATGGTGCTGTCCCTCTTATCCGAGATGATGACACTGGGGAGGTTGCGGTCTTTCCGCGGGGCGGCCGGGGCCGCCTTCGTGGTGAACCTCCTGCGTTTGCGGCGGGTGGGTACGATGCCGACACCCCCCCACTCCCCCCAGCCGGGCAACGTCAGGTCCACCGCCGTAGGCCTCCCCGCAGCTTCCTGTTTCCTCTTGTCCTTCAGGAAGTCCGAGATGACGTCGTCTCCAGCAAACGCCTGTCGGATTATGTCCCTCTGGTCTTCCTCCTTGTCCTCCTCTGTGTTTTCGATCGCTGTGGGAGCCATGGGGACTCGGATGACTTTAGTGTCCTTGGTGAGGACTTCTTTCAGCTCCAGCCCTCGATTCTTTTTCCTCTTTTTGCTCGCTACCGGCGGATCGGACTGAGGGTTTTCTGTAACTGGAACCTCCTGGTCCTCCACCAGCATCTGGTCGGTGGTCGATTCCTCCCCAGCGAGCAGCTCCACATCCTCCAGGGTCTTAACTCTCACCAGGCCCTCCTCCAGCTGAGCCGGAGCCTCGGCCGGTCCGGATTCGGCGGCGATCGTGTTCTCCTCTGGGCAGCTGTCCGCGATGCCTTTGTAGAGGCTAGTGAACTCGGACAGTTCCTCTTCCTCATCGTCAGATACAGTTTCAACCCCCGCAGACTCTGCACCGTTCTCCTCTGCAGCCCCCGCAGACTCTGCACCGTTCTCCTCTGCAACCCCCGCAGACTCTGCACCGTTCTCCTCTGCGTCATCCACCTCGTGTATTACTGCCACCGTGTCTGACTCTTCAGCCTGCCGCCGTTTACGCTTGGCGTCAAACTCTCGGAGGAGCACTTCCTCCTCGGTTTCCTCAACTTCTGGCTCATTTTCCTCCTCTTCTACAGCTGGATTTGCCATTGCAATAGGCTCCACACTGTCGCCTTCCTCCTCCTCTTCGGCGGGCTCTTTGGAGAGCTTGCCTCTCATCCATGGGTTTGTGGAATCCAACACCGGCTCTTGGTCGTTCACGAAGTCGGGCAGCATCTCCGGATCCCCCTCTTCATCTTCCTCTTCCTCATTATTGAGCGAGCTTACTATCTTCTCTGTCAGCTCCTTGTTGACTTCCAGCTGCTGCTGCATGGCCTTGCGGGCCCCCTCGTCGTATTTTGCCATGATGGCTTTGGATTTGGCCCACTTGCCACTGTTCTGGTGTTTCAGAGACATTCTCTCTTTCATCCTGGTGAGCTCCAGCTTCTTGAGTTCTTCTAAGGCAGCGGCGGGGTCCGTCTTCACCATCTCATCAAACTGCTTCACGTGTTCTTTGCGCTTCGACTTGTTTTGCACCCTGTGGTACACTTTGCTCTTGATCTTCCTCTCCCTCTTGGCTTTCGCCTCGTAGTACGACTGCAGCGCTCTGGCCTTCTGGAGTTCGGCGCGGCGGATCTTTGCCTCCTCCAGACTCATGGCCTTCAGGGAGGCTTCCTCCAAGGGGGTCAGAACGGGGTCGTGCACCGGCTGCTTGTTGATGGACAAAAGCTTGAAAATCTCCTGCTCTAGCGGAGTTTTGGCCTCCCACCCAGACACCACCTGCTCCATGACTTTGGGGCCCGGATGCTCCTTGTTCAGCGGGAACACGAGCTGCTCCGCTTTCTCATTCTGCCTGACCACGCCCTGCCAGCGGGACACCTCCGTGGCGGCTTTTTGAAAAGCCAGGTCCCTCTGAATCCTCTCCGTCTCCTGCTTGTTGAGAGGGCTGTCAATCGTGCCGTTGGAGAAGCGGAGATGCTTCAGCTGCTTCTTGGTCTTGATGGAGACAGCGGGGGTTTTCTCCATGGTGCCAATGAGGTCAGACAGATTGATTTTGCCCCCCTCACCTTCCGCGTTGACCGTGAATTCAGACATTTGGACGGTTGCTTCGGATCTTTCCGTCTTCTTCTTTCTATTCTTCTTACCTCCTGTGGTGGAAAAAGTATTAACATTTTTTACTTAAGCAGAAGTATCAATACCACAGTGTAGAAATACTGTTACAAGTAAATGTCCTGAATTAAAAATGTACTTGCGTAAAAGTATGTATTGGCATAAAAATATACAAAGTACCAAAAGTAAAAGTACTCGTTGGGCAGAATGTCCCGTTTCACAAGTTTTCAAATGTATGAAATGTCTTTTGACAGATGTAGTGGAGTAAGAGTAGAAGTAAAAGTACTGAAAATTGTAAATACTCCAGTAAAGTAAAAAACACATCACAATTGTACTTGTGCTATATAAATAAAGTGGATTGGATTGGACTTAAGTACAGTACTTGAGTACATGATGTACTTAGTTACTTTACACCACTGCTTCTTACCTCCCAGGGAGCTGATGGCATCCAGCAGCTTTTGGTGTTTCCTCTCGTCATCGTCGCTGCTGCCGTCCTCCTCGTGGATGTTTTCATCCACCACCTGATTAATGGATTGATTGAATACTTTATTTACACGGTTTGCAAAAAAAAAACAACAGAAAGGACAAAAGGATGCTAAAAGGATTAAACCCAAGAAAGCACTATGGCTTGTTTCCATTGGGGTCCATCATGTGTATTCAATAAACATTTAACGACAAACAATAACATACAATACTTTGCAAAAACATCATATAAACGCATGGTATGACAGTCATGTTTCAGGGTAGCTCCAATCCGCTGTATAGGGGAGGGAGAGGTTGGGCTAGTTTCAGGGTAATAGTAGTAGTAGTAATCGAGCAGCAAAATATTATGTAGGCTACTACAGTAATAATATAGAATACCTCGTCCTCGCCGTCATCGTAATCCACGTCGGGGTTTGTTATTATTTTAACCTTCTTCTTTATCACCTCTGGGGTTTTTGAGGATTTTTTACTTTTGACTTTTTTTACTTTCTTCTTAGTAATCTTGGCCATGTTGACAAGAGCAGCAACACAACACACACTGAACTACACACACACATGTGGTTCCGTGGGCTTTGCTGATGTGTCGTAAAACGCTCAACCGAAAAGAGGGTTGAACTGTCGCCAAGGAAGGACTGTCGCAAACAGCGTTGCCAGGTTATGCGATAGAAATAAGCAACCAGGACGTCGATGAAGCGACATGGGCTATTTGAAAATATTAGATCTGCTATTTTCAAAAAATATTGAGGGGGGAAAAGTGCAAAATGTGGAATATTTTTGAAACATTTTAACGACTGAAATCTTGTATGGGGGTCAGTAGGAACAAAATCAAATTTCAGATGGGGGTCCGTGGACAAATACATATTAATTTGGGGGTCCTTGACTCCTTCACATGAAAATGCTTGAGAACCACCGGTTCAAACAACATTAGGAAACAAGCCCCAAAAAAAACCTTATAAAAAGCAGACATGGCAACATTGAAAGTTGCCCTTTCACTGTTTTGGCATTTTGGCTGATTTTCTGTGGGGTTACACTTCCCTCCAGTGGACATAAAGGGTTATAGCATGTTATTGTCTGGCATGTAATGTTGTCGCTTGCCTTTATCCACACACGCATTAAATCCGTGTGTGTGTGTGTGTGTGTGTGTGTGTGTGTGTGTGTGTGTGTGTGTGTGTGTGTGTGTGTGTGTGTGTGTGTGTGTGTGTGTGTGTGTGTGTGTGTGTGTGTGTGTGTGTGTGTGTGTGCGTGTGTGTGCGTGTGCGTGTGTGTGTGTGTGTGTGTGTGTGTGTGTGTGTGCGCGTGTGTGTGTGTGTGTGTGTGTGTGTGTGTGTGTGTGTGTGTGTGTGTCAGATATTTTACTTAAGTAAAAGTAGCAATAGCACAATATAAAAAACCTCTGTTACAAGTAAAAGGCCTGTGTTCAAATTTTTTTTTAAAAAGTACAAAAGTATTGATATCAAAATATAATAAAAGTAAAAGCACTAAAATGTTTTAAAATAGCAGATCTACAAGATCTGCTATTTGCAAATAGACTGTGTATAAAATAGGGCTGAAGTGGTCAATGTATGTTTTATAATATAATAATTTATATCTGCAAAGTAACTAGTAACTAAAGTTTTGAAATAATTGTAGTGGAGTAAAAAACACAATATTTGCCTCTGAGATGTATGGGGTAGAAGTAAAAGTATTGAAAATTGGAAATACTCCAGTAAAGTAAAAAAAAAATAAGTAATTCAAAATTGTACTTGGAAGAGAGGAGGTCGCCTAGGTCAGTGGTTCTCAAACTTTTGTCAAGGACCCCCAAATTGACACGTATTAGGCCGCGGACCCCCATTTGAAAAGATATGCCAGGGACCCCCATAAGAGAAGATTTTTATGGCTCTAGCAGTGATTCTCAACCATTTTAATTTCAAGGACCCCCAGTTTCACATGCATTAGGCAGCAGGCTATACGGACCCCCATTTAACGGCATTTCTACTATCTCTGGGACCCCAATTTATATTGTAAAATCAATGTTGCACAAATGGACCCGTTAGGGTCCATTTGGTTCCATTCGTACACTCTCTGAGTTACAGACACACAACAAGGGTCCATTTGGTTACTAACTATCCATCATTTAGCTGGGGACCCCCTGGAACTCCCTCAAGGAACCCTGGGGGACCCCGGACCCCACTTTGAGAACCAATGGCCTAGGTCACATGCTCATGGTCACAATGCTTTGGTCACGTGACTCACACACACACACAGCGTAAGAATCCAACATGGCCGCCACGTCTGTTTTCCAGAGAGTGAGAACAGGGTCCAAAATCGGAGCTCAATATGACCAAGAAGGCAACCTCATCCAGGTAGAATAAGCATTTTGTATGTTATTTATAACCATGGTGATAATAAGCACCATGGCCTCGCTGTAGAAACAGCACTGCTGTCACTGCCAGTCAGTGTAAACAACCCTAGTCTGTCCCATGACATGTCAACCATGAAAAGCATATTATTCTGTTCTGTAAAATGTCTATTACTGCCTGACCGTGTTTTTGACGGGTGCAAATACACCAATCAAACTTCTAACCGTATGGCTTTGGAATTACTTTGTCTTGTAGGCAAGAGAGCAGTGGTGGAAAAAAGTACTCACATTTTTTACTTAAAGGACGACTTCACCCATTTTCAACCTGTCTTCATATAATTGGTCCTCACTAATGCTCATGATAAATAGGCAAAATTTTTGTCTACTCAGTCTGTGTCTCAGAGGAGGGCTGTGGTGTGGACAGTTCAGAAACCCGTCTACCAGTGACATCATCGATGGGGAATCCAAGCTAATAGAAACTACAGGATTTCTATTCCTGTAAAGTTAGCATGCTATAATGGAAGCCATTCTTCTCGCGTTAACAACAATCTAAATAAATAAAATTAAATATTGAAGGAAAAAAAAAAATCCTAACGATGATGTCACTGGTAGACGGGTTTCTGAAGTGTCCACCCTCCTATGAGACACAGACTGAGTAGGAAAAATACTACCCCATTTTTTGTCTTATAACAGCTGAGGACAGGGGATGTGGGTGGTTGAGCAAACTATCTGTCTGTATTATTGTGTGTTTGTATTGTATGTAATGATGTCTGTTGTATGAATCTGTGTCTATACTAGGGCCCCATCGAAAATTAGATACTACATCTCAATGGTACTTCAGGGCCTTTTAATATGCTACAGATTACAATGTGGTTTTATTTGCAGGTGGAGACACGGGAGGATGAAGAACAGAGCGTCAAGCTTGCAGAGATCCTGGAGCTGCTGCTTGCAGCTGGATACTTCAGGGCTCGAATCAAAGGACTGTCCCCCTTTGACAAGGTAAGCACTGCCTTATTTATCGGTTGAATCCATCCTAACTGCCACCTTGGGTGACTCTGTCACTGCAAGAGTTGTTAAATTAAATATTCCTGAATCCTACCTTAACTCAGCTAGCTTGCATTTGCGTGTTTGCCACAGGTGGTTGGCGGGATGACCTGGTGTATTACGACATGTAACTTTGATGTTGACGTGGACCTGCTGTTCCAGGAAAACTCAACCATTGGACAAAAAATGTAAGCGGTACTGTGGTGCTTCAGTGACCTCTTGTAACGAATATGCATCAAGAAAAGTGTCTGAATTGCAATTTGTCACGTTAACATGAGATTTCCTTGTTTTGACGTTTGAACATAAGCAAACTATCACTTGTGTGTCTGAGCTGGCCATGTATCTTGTAATTTCTTTCATCCCTGGCATTGAAATTCATACTGGCTTTAGATTTTTTGATTGCTGTATTTTAATGTCATTGCAGAGCCCTCACTGAGAAAATCGTTTCGGTACTCCCAAAGATGAAGTGTCCTCATCGTCTGGAGCCTCACCAGATCCAAGGACTGGATTTTATCCACATATTCCCAGTCATTCAGGTCTGTATTTTGATTATAAAGGATTGAAATACTGTACACATATTTTAAGTCATGGGAGGGATTACACATTGTGTAATGTATACTACACCATGTCAATGTAAATTCTGCGATTAGGGATGCACCGATTGGGAAAGTTGGTGAAATTCATCAAAACAACTTCTGATCTCACATTTGGTCCATCTAATGTTTGTTTATTGCCAGTGGCTCGTGAAGAGGGCCATAGAAACCAGAGAGGAGATGGGGGATTTTGTGAGAGCATACTCCATATCTCAGTTCCAGAAGACACACAGCTTCCCAGAGGTACTGTAACAGTTAGATTTATGTTTTGCATGACATCATGTTGTGATATGTCATAAACTGAGGCAAAAGGCGCCTCAATTCCGCCTGAAATCCAGCCTTGCTGAGGATTGCTGGATGTCATTGTCCGAAACTGTAGTTGATGAACGTGCAAGTATGGTTAGAGCTGTGATGCCTCTTGGTTCGCCCACGATGCCTTTTGGTTGACCCACCAAACGGCAGTTCTGATCTGAACTACTTTGAACACATTCCATGAAACCCTCTTTTTCTAGGATGAAGATTTTCTTCAGAGGAAAGACAAGGCCGTGAAAGCTGTTCTGGATGTATCGGTGAGTTAAAGTACACTTTAATTATTAAACAAAGCAACCCCAATATGTACATAGCCAGGTAGAAAACATTGTTGAGCTGCGTTGCCGGTGTCTCATTTCATTTTGAAGATTTCAGTGCCCTTTTTGGGCATATTTGCGGACAGAGTGACCTACATGAATCAGTGCCATTTTTTTGGGTATATTTGCGGACAGAGTGACCTACAGAAATATAGAGTGCATTTGTTTATGCCATTGATTTCCGTTGTTATATCCCATTTACAGGAAGTGTACAAGCCCCAGAGGAAGTACAAGAGACAGGTGGATGCAGGGGCCCTGGTGGACGAGGAGTCCAGAGTCCACTCTACTTTACTGGAATATGGAAGGTGAGACTGGACTTACAGTATACTATAAGTATATACTATATCTAGTTCTGCTTCTCTATGCTTCTGTCATTCTTTCTCTCTCTCTCCCTCCTACTACACTAGTGGTGGCCCTTCATTTGCCTATAATTTATTCTTTGTATTTTATTAATTTGTCCTTTTTAGTTTTTCTATTTTAACCCCAATGACCTAGGTTAAACACTTTGCCCACGGACCAATGTCAGGATCCCCCCTCCTCTCTAGTCTCACTCTTCTGTCTCTCTTTTGTCTAAATAAAAAAAAACTGTCCAAATCATTCTCAAACAGCTGCACGTTGTCATAGTCTAAATCACCACCACTGTGTGTGATCATTCTTCTCATGTTCTATTTAACCATCCCTCTGACATATCATTCTCTCATCTTCACTTTCCACCTCCTTGTAATAGAATGTCAGATTACCTGCTGTAAGTATAAGAGCTGCTGATGTTTTCCACTCACGTGAATGTGTTTGTGGTTGAACGTGCCGGTTGGAGAATGCAAGCTGCTCACATACTGATATGCATGACATTTACACTGTATAATAACCTACAGCAGTGGTTCTCAAACATGTTCATGTCAAAACCCCCAAATTGATATGTATTTGACCACGGACCTCTATTTAAAAGGATTTTAGAAAATACCCCTTCTTCAAGCTCACAGTGTTTCATGATGCGACGCGTTCTTACATTGTAGATCGGCTATTTTTGAATAGCTGAAAAATAAATGGGGGATTTTGCTGGGGACCCCCTGGAACCACCTCAAGGATACCTGGGGGTCCCCGGAGTGGACCCCACTTTGAGAACCAGTGACCTAATAGTACAATGCTGCTTTGATGCTGCCGTTTCACCTTTTACATTATTTTGGACACTTAGTGAGGTTACTCGGATGCCGATG
This sequence comes from Gymnoscopelus braueri, assembly GCF_963280865.1. NCBI lineage: Eukaryota > Metazoa > Chordata > Actinopteri > Myctophiformes > Myctophidae > Gymnoscopelus > Gymnoscopelus braueri. Next base: position 15,196,178 of record NC_137618.1, on the reverse strand, counting down.
TGAAATCCTAGTTTAAAAATCCCTCGGGATGAACACTGTAGTAAACAGGAAACGTCTGTCTTGTGTTTGGTAATTACTTTATGTGATGAAGGTCTGTTGTGGCATGTTCATGTTGGGTTTTGGTTGGACCTAATGCTTGATCGTTGTCACTGACGAGCAGTTCCCTTATAACTTCTCATTACTGATGTACTTTCTCTCTCCAGGCGCTATGGATTCAGCAAGCAGTCAAAACAAGACAAAGTAGGTATCTTCTAAGGATGGTATATCGCTCATACAAAGTTTATATATTGTTCCCGTAAATCACATCTGTACAGTAAAATTAACGAAAAGGAAAAAGAAAAGCAGGCTGACAGAGTTTAGGCTCATGAAGTGTGGGATGCTGCCTGACACATGCTTTTCATAGCTCTTTTTCTAGCCATGTAATCTGGGCTTTTAGCTTTAACCAAGTTTGCCAAACCAGGCTGAGATCCCATACAGCAGGATTGATTGATTGATTGAAATTTTTATTAGGCAAAAGAATGTAAAACAACACAGTTACATTTATAATGCTTTTGTCTAAAAGGTCCGGCCAAAAAAGTCCTTGCAGACTTGTTTCCGTTGGGGTCCTTGAGTTAATTTCATAGACATATATAGTAGAATGGTATATGCTCTCAGCTATGCCATAGTAGAAGAGGAGCAGTACCTGGTTGACACCCTGATGCCGCTGTTGGACTCTAGTGCAGACATTTTCTATCTGAACACGTCATGTCAGTTTGTTGTCGATGTGTATGCCCAGGTAACTGTAAGAGTCTGTGTTCTGGTCACGGATAGCCCACTCATGAGTGGTGGTGGTCTCTGGATTTGGTGTGGAATACAATCTCCTCTGTTTTCTTGACATTGAGGAAGTTCTGGATGTCATGTTTGTATACAGCCATATCTGAGGTGTTAGTCACAAGACGCAGGATGGCTGTATCATCAGAAAACCTTTTATCATGTAGTCGTCGGCAGTGCTGCATGTGCATTCATTCATGTACAAGATGAACAGGACTGGTTGGTCAAAGTTTCAGATAGTCAAGTCTTCTTTATTTATAGCACATTTATAGCACATTTGAGAACAACAGCCGCAGACCTTAAGTGCTTAAAAATTGGGACACATCGAATACATAACTGCAGACTAACTGTCAAAGAAGGAATAATGGCCGTATCGGCCAGTCTGCCTCTCCACTTAATCACAACTAAGATTACAGCAATAGGTCTAAAATCATTATTCTCCTCCTGTGGACAGTGTTTCTGAATGATTGCATTTTTCCATTGTTTTGGTACAGAGTGAGAATCTGTGGAATGCTCTGGAAAATGTGGCATCAGACAGGTGTCAATTAATCTGTACATACTGTATCTTTTGGTCAGAGATTCCATCTGGACCTGCTGTGGCCTTGTTCACATTAATTTGCTCAAGGACCTTGAATACAGATTTAAGGTCACTCTAGCCTGTCAACATCAACAGGCTAGATATTGATAGAGGAGCATTGTTTGAGACTTATGTGGTAGTTACCATTTTGTAAAATTAATATTACATTGTGAGGAGAGTAAGAACGCATACGGGTAAAGTCCTTCCCGCAGCTGAGCTGGCCCAAGTTTGAATCTGACCCGAGGCTCTTTGCTACGTGTCATACCCCTCTCACCCGCCTTTTCTGTCTTTCTCCACTATCAAAAGAAATGTATTAAAATTGACTTAAAAATATATGAGGAGAGTAGGTTGAACATTTGGCTCCATATTATTACAGACCTATGTTAATCATTCATCATCGTGTAATTCAAATATCCCACTAACATAAAACCTCTATGACTTTGCTTCTGACTTAATGAGTCCTGTCACTATGGGGTCTTAAAGAGGAAATCCACCCTAAATCAAAATAGACATGCTATCCCAAAGATCTACGTGCGTGCGTGCGTGCGTATAAAATATGAGACACACACAGTATATACTATATTCCTATATTTGTGAGTTTTTCATTGGATTTAAGCTTTTTCTCCAGCTGCACTAGTATTTAGACTATTTACATCCCATAAATCTTTCTTCTCCCTCCTTCAGACGGACGAGCGAAAGGCCTCATTGGCTGCAGGGTCCCAGGCCCCGCCCCCGGGGATGACGGAGCTGTCAGAAGAGGAGGACCTGCAGGCGGCAGAGGAGGTGAGGTCGTATGATATCTATAAAACCACAGCATATGGGATCATTTACAATGTTTATTCTGTTTAAACCCTTTATTAATTCATTGAAGATTCAGCAGACACTAGTCTGTTGAGTTTTAGTTGAAATGATGTCTCTGACGGTAACTTTGTCGCTTCTCCCTCAGTTACGCATCAAAACTCTGATGACCAACATGTCTGCCATGGCAACTGAGGAGGTAGGCTTATCTTAGCGATTGTTCACTGGCAGATTTCTGCCTATGGGAGGGGTTGCAACTGTTATCAATTACCTATAGTCTCGCGTAGCCAGACAACTATTCCACAATCTCCGAATGCTATATAGAGTCAATCTGGAACTACACCTCCGGAAATCCGAGGGAATAATAAATTAATCGGAGTAGATTAACTGTAAACTCTTGGGTCCATCCGGGTTGTATATTGACTGTGTGGTGTTTTTCCTACAGGGAAGGCTGACGGCCAGTGCGGTGGGTCAGATAGTGGGACTGCAGTCTGAAGAGATCAAACAGATGGCCTCAGAGTACGCCGAGAAGGTTAGCATCAAACACTTAACAATAACACCAGTAGGCCTGGACCCGCTGGCGTAGCGGTCCAGGGCAGGCACCTACGCTCAATGTAGCCTGACAGCGCGTCGCGGGTTCGACTCCTGATCCCGACGGCCTTTAGCTGCATGTCACCCCCCATCTCTCTTCCCCATTTCCTGTCAGCCCACTGTCCTGTCAAATAAAGGCATAAAGGCCCGAAAAAAAACAACAACACCAGTAGATACTAGCTTGGACATGGCACTAAGTACATCACCCTTTACTCCTCTAGAGTAGACCACACAATGTGGTTAAAATGTGCGAGCATATCTTGTCTTTGTAGTTCTGTTTACTTTTTGTAAGTTGTAAGCCGCAAGCTTGTCTGGCAAAGCGAGGATATCTTGCCTGTGTAGTTTTGTTTACTTTTTCTAAGTTGTAAGCTGCAAGCTTGTCTGGCAAACAGGCGAATAGGAACAGACTGGACACCGTACATATCAGGGCCATGTAACTCCCATCACATTAACATTGGTGGCGGATGTACAGTGGGCAGTGACAAAGTCACTGCCAGTATCTCTTTTTTTTTAAATACAGCATTTTAATGCAACCATACCTCATTGACCAGAGGCCCCCAGGGTCTATACTTGGCCCCCTCCTTTTTTCCTTCTACACCAAATGTCTTTGCTGAAAATAAAGCTTCAGTCACAGCTGTTGTGAGCTTGTAATCTGCCAATTTGGCCGAATGTTTGCCTCAGAATAGGGATGCTAGGGTTCATGTGGTTAACAAATGTTTAAAAAAATATAAATTACCTAGTGTAGGAGGAAATAGGCCTGTAAACCTAACGAAAGCTGAATTATGAATATGCTGTAAAATGTGTAAGGAGATGATGATCAGTCCTGGGTCGTTCCTCAACTTGATTTTGACCAGATGGGTTGGATTTACTGTAACAAGACCATACAGAGATACAATACAAGTTGTGAGAGAAATGTATAATAATTTGACTGCGAGTTTCAAATACAAAAACGAACACTATCAAGGTTTATATTATCTCAAAGTTGGTTTAAAAAAATAAACACTCTAAGTTTATGTTGTTACTGTATATCAAAGATAGTCATTTAGTCATTTAACGTGAGGCCTGTCTCCTTGTCTTCCAGCAGTCTGAGCTGTCATCAGAGGATCGTCCAGAGAGGTACGGTCCTCTCCAGCAACATCGCAGGACGGTGGCCTCGCTCAACAAACAGATCCAACAGAAAACCACACAGCTTCAGGAGGTCAGGGCTACACTCCAGCACTTAAACCCTATTTTATACATCTTGTATGACGGCAGCAGATCTATTAGCTCACAATGCGTCATGATGTGACTCATTGTGAGCATGTAGATCTGCTATCTTTGCCATTTCTGAAAAATTTCGTCTCTAATGACACGACCAAAATAGGGCCGCCAGTAAGTGGTTAGTATGGATATTTAATATTCAATCACGTTATTTGAATTTGTCTGTAGTGGCGTTAATGCAGAAAGTGTTGAATGTGCAAAATAAGAGAACAGTGTATTTTACCGCAGTAATATGTATGTGGGTTTTGCTGCGTTTTCAGCTCCAAGCCAAGCATGAGGAGGTGAAGACTGGTTGTGAGGAGGCCAAGAGGAGGCTGACAGAGGTAAGACTTGGTTCTGGATCCAGCTCACTCAAATTAAGCTTGAATGTTGTGGGACTGCCTTTCATTGAATTCACAATCCTAGTGCCATATAGCAGAACCCAGAGTGGTATAAAGACTCAAGAGAGAGTGGCGACAATAGTGGCGCAAAATACTTTATCGTCACATCTCTCTCATGAACATTCACAAAAGTGATGGGTGGCACACAAGAATGACAAGAGTGAGTTAACCTTTTTAATTTCTTCTCCATGTCTTTACAATAGACAAAGGACAAACGTTTCTGCTATCCAGCCTTCTCTCATGTAGCCATGAAACAGTTCCCGGAAGTGTTCTGGTGGGCCATTTGAACGCATTATACAGAGAGACAATTTTTGATTAGTAGTCAATAAATGCATCGATTTACAATATTTATATAGCAACACCGACGTGTATGTAGTTACATGAATATGTCTGAAATATTATTGTAAAATGTGGTAATCACTTGCTTGCCAGGTGAGATTGAGAGGTGAGGCTAACCTGCAATTTAAAAAAACATCAGAAATGGATTCTACACACATGAAAACCCTATAAAAGAGGTATTACACATCATTCTAGGACAAGCAGGTAAAAACAAAGTGAAAAAAGTGGTCCATTGGAGTGAACAGAGTTGTCGCCACTATTTTACACCACTGTGGGAGAACACTGCTGTCTTAAGTGCACTGAATGTTGGGATACATGAATGTCTTGTTGTAATGTATCTTCAGTTACCTAATGGGAGCTTTGGCCCTGTATGGATTACACCGGTTCTCTGAGCGGGGTTGAAATGTTTGATCTTATGTTTCTCTCTGCAGGCCACAGAACAGACAGAGAGGCTGGAGAAAGAGCTGGGGTCTCTGGAAGAGGTAGAGGGACAGGTTGACAGTAGGTAAGAAGATGTGTCAATGGTGTCATTTACCAAAGATGAGTTGTTTTTGGCTAAACACTGTCGTACTACAGAGTATAAATTAGGCTTTAGACTGACAGTAGGCCTACTTTAAGGGGGCATTGTCCACAAAAAGCTGCCAGCGCCTTTCTGACACACATTTCTATGTACTAAAGCCACACTGGAGCACTCCTCTTCCCAGCAGCCAAGCATTTGGCCTTTGCTAGTCATGTGACAATGGAACAATTAAGACCTGTGTTCACTGTGCCACAGCAATGAATTACCTGGAGTTAAAGATTGACTATGACGATGATGATGTTGCATGTTGTCAACTACAGTATGTTGGAGAAGCTCAGAGCTCTGGTCGCTATGAATGAGAACCTGAAACATCAAGAGCAGCAATTCCGTACCCACTGTAGAGTGAGTATCTGTACTTTTATTACTCTGTGAATATCTATACTTTTATTACACACTATAGGGTGAGTATCTTTGGTTTGATTGCACACTGTAGAGTGAGTAGCTGTGGTTTGATTACACTCTAGAGTATCTGTTTTATAACACACTTTAAGAGTGATCATCTGCTTTATAACTATGCTGCTTTATTTATGACTTTAGAGTGCGTATCTGTGGTTTTATTTCTCTGTTGCTCTGGTTATTTAACCATCATTTCCTCTAAAACTCCTCATTGGTTCCTTGTGTACACAATCAAATCCTCATGGTTAATTTAACTCTGTGGGGCCATATTTGTATACCCTTAATCTGTAGAATTACCAGTGGATAAATGAACACTTTCGTTGTGTACTAGGCAGCATACTTTAATGAGTGTTACTCTCGCCATCAGTTCCAGCTCGTTGGATCCATGTTTAGACCCCTTGCTGTACTGCGTACATAATGATAATCATAAATAACACCATACAGCAAGGGGTGTTTGTTTTTGTCACGAGTGCTGTAAGAACATTTGGGGTTTGTCCAGAACTGCGAAATTCCCAACCTGTGAGCCAGGGCTAGGGGCCTGGGGGCCACCAAGAATGGTCTAACTCAGGGGTTCCCAAAGTTGGGGTCACGACCCCACTTGGGGTCGCGGGAGACTGAAGGTGGGGTCACGAAATTATTTTGGGTCATAAAAAAAATAAAAAAAAAACGTTTTTAATGTATTTTTATTTTTATTTTAAATTCAACAAAATGGATGAAATACAACCTAAAATGATTACAAATAGTACCTTTTACCATTTTAATACATTTCAAATGCGCACCGAACGTGCGCGTTTATGTGCATAAATTAAACACATGTGCATGTGTTTAACCTGTCCAGGAGGAGATGACTCGCCTGCAGCAAAATATAACAGACCTGAAGATGGCTTCAGGAGATGACACTGAGGAAGAGAAGGTTCATATCTCACCAACACACTACTTTAGTGAGAATTATATCCAAATGATAATTAATCGGGGTCTGATCTTTTACAAATAATTCGACCCCTCTTTTCTTTGTCTTCTCTTAGGAGAGGAACCAGCTGATAGATAAACAGTACAATACGGACAGAGAAAAGCTACAGAAGATCCGACTGCTCATGGTTAGCATAGCTTTGATTTAGCAGGTTCAATAGAATTGGAAGGGAACCCTCAACTCTGACAGTGTTTTGTGTTCTCTCTCTCAGGCTCGGAGGAATCGCGAGATCGCCATCCTACAGAGGAAGATCGACGAGGTTCCCAGCCGGGCTGAGCTTACCCAGTATCAGAAGAGGTTCATTGAGCTCTACGGACAAGGTGGGTCTCTCTGCCACAGGTTTCAGGGAGGGTGACACAAAGCAGCAAAAATGGCAAACTGTTACTGTACATGTCCAAAAAAGGCACAAAAAAAAAAAAACTCGGTTAATGTTTTTGTCACTCAGTTTCAGCAACACATAAAGAGACCAAGCAGTTCTTCACCTTGTACAACACGTTAGATGACAAGAAAGTGTATCTGGAGAAGGAGGTAGGTCATTACAGTGATAACCACTTAATCTCACTTAACCCATTCAATCCGGAAACTCATCTCAATTGTGCAAATCTTTGAATATATATATTTTTAAAGCGACTTTTTGTAACTCAAAGACTTGAGTTACAAATGTTCGCTTAAAAAATATATATATTCAAAGATTTGCACAAATGGACACTATTTTTCGAAAATAGCAGATCTACAACCTCATAGTGTGGCACTTGGTGCTGCGCTATGAGCTTGTAGATCTGCTACAGAACCAAAAGTTGCCCTTGCACTACTAAAGTCTTAGGTAGGACAAATATTGAAAATACCTGATTTACAAGCTCACAAGTTGTTAATTTAATCTGACTTTGTTCCTGTAGGTGAATTTGCTGAATTCTATCCATGACAACTTCCAACAGTGAGTATGGTTTTATAATTGCCAGGTCTTTGTACTGTACGTACGTACACCTACCTAGCAGCCTCATTTGACTTGTTACTATAATTTTGTGTCCTTTTACCAATTTGAAAGTAGCACAGAGGAAGAACGCTGCCTTGCCTTGAACTGTGGTAGAGAGGTGCTTATGGGAAAAACGCTCATCCATACAGTATTCAGTGTTTTTTACATGGACCATAATTCCTCCACAGAAGCATCCGGTTTAGCGTTACATTAAAAATTACTTATTTTCTATCAATTACACACCCCATGAAGCCTTGAATACATGGAGATTTATTCAAGGCTGCTCGGGTGCTCGGGTGGCACAGGGGTGAATTACCTGACTGCCACTGCAGATTCTAAGGGTTCGAATTCACCACGGTGCATCTAGCTTGCCGAGCATTTACACACAAACACAATTGGCTGTGTTCGGGGGAGGGACGCCGGGTGGGGAGGGCGCTCTTTGTCACTGTATAATATCTTGTACGGGCAGGGTTGGTGACTTATGGTTGGTAGACTTTATGGTTGACAATATGTTTTAGTAGAAAGTTGCAAGCATATAAGGACAAAATGGTGAGACTGCACCCATTTGTCACATGTAGGAACTTGTTTTTGTCAAGTAATTAAAGTAGTTTGTGGGCACTTTTGAATGAATAAGCAGGTTTACGTGATTTCAGCTACAGACGGTATTTCTGACAAGCATTACAGTGGAGATCTGCAAGGCATTGTGGTCTATGTAAATCCACCCAGTCCTATGGTTAGCCCAGACAAATGAAGGCTTTTACATTTTTCATGGGTGGAGTGCTTTGGATTCCTCTTGAGAGTGTAACAATGGAGCCGTAAGGGTAAATCTTTCCAAACAACATTCAGTAAACTCTAAACGCATGAACTGTTTCCAGAGCCATGGCGTCTGCAGGAGCCAGGGAGCAGTTCCTCAGGCAGATGGAACAGATTGTGGAAGGCATCAAACAGAGCCGCATTAAGGTTCCTATTTATTACATTCCCTCTTTACAGGTTACTTGTTGGTGTAATCCATGGTTCTTTCATATAAATTAATTACATTTATATTTTTTTAAGCAGCGTCTCTTATTAACAAGTGTGTTAACAGTATAGTACAGTAAAAAAGCTATTTTAAAAGACAAAAAGTCCCGGAGGGCTTGTCTCCATTGTGATCCATATCTGCCTGTATTTAAATGTATGCACCATTGCTATATAGAAATAGCTTATGGTTAGTGGTTCTACTTAGATGGAGAAGAAAAAGCAGGAGAATAAGATGAGGAGAGACCAGCTGAATGATGACTACCTGGAGCTGCTGGACAAACAAAGGCTCTACTTCAAAACTGTCAAGGACTTCAAGGAGGTGAGAAAAACTATCCGTAGGAGAGCATTTCCCAACATAACCTGGATCAGGGCCCACCAAATCTCGAAAGCGTTCGCGGCCCAACCATCTGACCACTTAAGTGGTCAGATAGGTTGGCCTTGTTGGGAATCGCAGCTGTAGAACCCTACGTTTCAAGGTGTTCTATGCCTAATTTATACCAAAAATAAAGCCATTCTACAACCTCACAACGCTTTGCAAAACTAAGAGTGGATAAAATAAAAAAAGTCAGTGACAATATTCAAAACTCAGAATAAAGTGTGTGTGAGCATGTAAATCTGCAATTTTGGCCAAATGTTTGCCTATTTTTGCCGAATGTTCGCCTATGAGGGGCACCAGGGTTCCTGTGGTTAATTATGCTGGAATCCCTGGCAACGATCTTTTTCCGTCTTCTAATTCACTCTCTCGTCAACAGGAGTGCCGGAAGAATGAGATGTTGCTCTCCAAGCTCCGGACTAAAGGTGCCTCGTAGCCCAGAGACCACTGGTTCTTCAAAATAGTCTGTACTGTATATTGGACTTAACTCTGTTTCATTAAGTGTAATTGGACCATGTGTTCTCTGTGAGCTCCAGTTAATCAGAGATTGTTTTCCATTGGTTTGTGTCCATGTACTGTGCTTTTTGTGTCAACGTTACTCATCTCAACACAGGTTGGGATTTGGTGCAGAGCATTTCTAAATGGCAGACACAAACCCCAGAGAATGTCTTTCATTTTCATTTACTGATGTACCATTCACATGTGTGCCATATCCTGTTGTCACCAGCTAGAAATATAATTTACATTTTCAATATGGTGATATTGTGTGCATGTGTTATCCCGTAAACAGCCATGGCAAGTGCCACAGTTTACTTAAACCCTAGTAGGAACTAGGAACCTACTGAATGAGACAATATCTGGAATCCTTCTACTTGGTTGTTGGGTCTCTGTTCCAAATACAAAAAAGTTTGCAAGTATACTGCATCAAAGATGACAAAACTTATACATTGACTAATGTTGCCTTTTTTTAAACGTCATCTCAATAAATTCAGCACTTAATATTTACAACTCAATCCAAACAATGTGACTTTTCACATACAGTGTCAATTTTAATGTCTTGGATTTGACTCCGTCACAGTCTAAATAAAAAATAATCCCTAACAATGAGTTAAATGTCTTTGATTCTAGTCATTTATGTGGGTCAGATAGATGGATGGATAGATAGATAAATTGATGGATGGATGGATAGACCGACCTTTATTGATCCCATGATGTAATTTGCACCATGGCAGTTACAGCAGTCATAAGAACACCAGTACAAATTATAAAAGCACAGCAGATAAGGACATAAAAAAGATAAGGAGGAGGGCCAAAGAAATCTTCAAATGAGCTTGTATATCAGCTACTTTCAGTGTGCGACACTGTCGTGCCATGAGGCTTCATTGTTACATTGTAAAAGTTAAATTCATAGTTTTCACTGCAGTCATATAGTTTGTTTGTGAAGTCCCTTGACTATGAGCTGCTATGAAAAAACTATTTTTTTTCATATTACACACTTGTATTACGCACTGCAGATTTTGTTTTTGTTTTTAAGGACTGAACATTTTCACAATAGGTTGGCTAAGCTTAAAGCATTTACAGTATGTATTTTCGTTTACTATTTAAAAAGGAGAGCGATTATATACACGTCACATTAAGGCACTTTATAAATTAAAAAGGATTTCATCATATGTATCTGACTGTATTAACTGGTGAAAAAAGACGTGCAGTGAAATAGAAAATAATAGTTGCATTGAGATGGATTGCTGAACCATATGAAATCATTAACAGGTGAATCATAAGCGAATTGTGAGGCCGGTGACAAATCGATGCACATCTCTTGTGGGAGGCATTTGCCATGATGGCCACAAACTTCTTCATTGCACTCGCCTCCGCCACACCACATCATCCTCTTCTACACCAAATGAAGTGTCACACATTCTGTACTGAAAGAAGACGGCTCGCTATCAGTCTTTGGTTGTCATGTACCGGTCATGTAACACGTTTGTGAAAGAATTTAACATTCTGTATAATGTACAGTATATCACCAATTTTTCTGCCTGCTGTGCAAATCTCCATGATTATGATACTGAACATATGTCCGTTCTGTTAGGGCAATGATTGGCTGATACACTTATAAAGGCCTAGAGTTTATCTGATAAACAAAAGGGGGAGTGTACAGACGTAGTTAATCTCAAAATAATGATAACTTTCGCCGGAACTGGCCTGCTAGCACATAATGGAGGCTGAGAGGAAAGGAAGATAAAAGTTCAAAGTTAACATAAAGGGAGAGAAGGCAGACTGACGAGTTTGTGTTTAACAGAACATCAGAGAAAACCATGTTACAGTTTGCTGTGATGAATGCTGCCCTGTTTGGCCTTGTGCTTCTACCGACTGCATGTGTCTGTGAGCTCCTGGCCGCCACGGAGACACACTCCGTGACAGGGTTGACAGAGGATCATGGGAGTCTCCTTCGTAGCCTGTGGCTGCAGCACATGAGGGACAGGCTGAAAGGCAGAGGTGAGAGATGCACTGATATGACTTTATTTTGGCTTCAAGCGAGAAGGCCTTTCCTATTTTCCTTCCCTATTTTTTTCCCGGTTGCAGCTGTCATTTAATTGCTAATATCTCAACATGCATCATAAGCATAAGCTTTTGTTATTGTGATATGTAAACATCACAAACATGTACAGTATTTATGTATAATAGCAATGCATAATGGAATGCAATAACAAACTAAAATCAAGCAGCTGATCCACACAGTGGGGCTGCTTTTATCAGGGCTGTACTGTATTTATTCAAAACAACTTGTTTTTTTAAACACTATATCCAGTCCAGTCACCTTGGGAGATTTAAAACCACACTAAATCTCTTGGACACAGTGTCCTGCGTTGAGTTATCAGTGTAGCTGTTGCTGTGCTTGAGAACACAATGTATTGAGTGTACCAAAATAAATGAGTATTCCTGAACTGGTTAGGTCTGTTCAAAATTATAGCACTTCACTCTCCTTGTATCCCTTCTTGATGCTAGTTTACTATGCAGATATTTCTTCATCACTTGTTCTCATGTTTTTGTTTCTTAGTTTGTTTTATTTATTTATTTTCGACCACAAAAGTTAAGAATGAGTGCATATTGTTTAACTGCTACTGTAGGTTCATTGTTTACCTGGTATCCAAAGGCAATACTTTGTTCTCTCTGCACTCTTATTTATGTGACTATCTATCTTTGTGTTTATTGACAAGAGTTCATGCTTATTCTGCTTATTACGATTTCACACTCTGGATACTTTGCTAAATGCCTAAATGTAAATTCTGGGTCCCAGTTCTAAAGGAAGGCGAAATGTTCTTATCGCCCTCTGGTGGTTGGGATTAAAGCTCATTGTGAAAGTTCTCCAGCAGAGGCTCTCGATTTGTAATGTCTGGTGTTTTTGTTTATACTGTATGTCATGTTTGCACTTGACCGGGACACCAAGTAAAGTGTCATTCAGTTCTCTGTGCACTGACAGATCAAATTGAACAGAACTGAAATAAATTTTCCCCCTCTGCAGCACCTCCTCAACCAGTCAGAGTAAACACCAAGCAGAAGCTCCTGTATTGCCGCGTTGGGATTGGTTACCATCTACAGATTGTACAGGACGGCTCTGTGTGCGGAGTCCACACACCCACTGAACACAGTGAGTCATTTTAACACTACTGCACTTAACAATGAACGTATTTATTAAATCATAGGTGTCAACACATCCATAAATGAATCCTCCATCCTCCATTGCTAGGTGTGATGAAAGTGTTTGCCATGAAACAAGGTGTGGTGGGCATCAAAGGCGTCATGAGCGGCCTGTACCTGTGTATGAATGAGGAAGGAATCACACGTGGAGTGGTAAGTAATCTGTCACTACATAGTTTGGATTTGGGATGTTGTTTGGAGAAATGTGAATATGTGTGTATGCTTTTTTTCCCTTTTTTTTTCTATATACAGTACTTAATTGATCGGGGTCGGGTCTGTACTTGGCCCCCTCCTTTTTTCACTGGCCTCTACACCAAATCTCTTTTCCGAAAATAGTGGATGTACAAGCTCACAACGCACCACGCTGCGACGTGACAGAATAGGGACGCTAGGGTTCATGTGGTTAAAGTGCATTGTCTCAGTTCAGGCCAGGGTAAGTAGTCATTCATGGAAGAGTGCTTCACTATGGGCCACTTATTAACATGGTTGGCAAACCTCCCCGTAGGGCACTCTGGGCGAGTTAACACAAACCAAGAATTGTTTGCCAAAACGATGTGACCCAGATCTGGTTTCACTGTATGAATTAGTGTGTAGACATCCAACTATATTATATTCCTTAAGAGCTTGGAACTTGATATATGTGTGTGTGTGTGTGTGTGTGTGTGTGTGCGTGTGTGTGCATGTGCGTGCGTGCGTGTGTAAACCTTTATTTATTAAGGGGGGGGGGGGGAATTCAGGTGAACAGATGTAAGAAAAAGAGAGAGTGTGCGTGTACGTTACAGCATACAGACCCGGCCTTGACTGTAAGCAGAAACAAATGCCTTCATTTTACAGCCGACTATTTCATGCTTTCTAAATAAAATGAGAACATATCAGCTATGATAATTATTCAGTCCAAGTCAAACCTACTGCAACAACGTCAATAAATCATATGTTGTTTTCTGTTCTCCCACTAGGACCAGTTCTCTGATGCCTGTCTCTTCAAAGAGAACATGGAGGCGAACCATTACACCACCTTCTCCTCCCTGTCCCACCCAGGCTCCTACCTCGCACTGTCCAGCAAAGGGGAGCTGAAGAGGGGCACCGGTGTGTCACGTAACCAAGCCTGCACGCACTTCCTGCCCCGCGATGCACTGTGACCCTCGTGTCCATCGGAGATGACCCCAAGCCTCCACTTTCAACGTGGCATCCCTATTTTGGACGTATCATCATATGATCAAGAGGGTTTATTGGTCACTCTCACTCATACAGATACAAGCAGCAGAATGTTGGTGTGGCATGTTCTGCAAGACTGTGCAACAGCAGTGCAATAATACTGGATTTTAATTACTTGAAAAGGACAAGATAAATCAGATACAAATATAAGGAACTCTGGCAGCAAAAAACCTTGCAGTGGGGGATGTGCAATAGGGGATGTTCAGAATGTGGGGGGGGGGGGGGGTAATTTAGTATCAGATTTATATGATGTGTGATAAGGTATATTTATCTATCGATCCATTGCCATCATTATATAGTAGGTGAAAATCTTCGAAGATTTTCAAAACGAGCTCACAATGCATCGGGATGTGACTCGTTGTGAGCTTGTGTAGCAGAGTGGCTCACAACCTCAGCCTGATGGCCTGAAAATCTAATATCCCCCCGAGCTATAGGGAATTCCCTTAGTGGTTAAGATGTTGGCTTTCCACGCGGGAGACCCGGGTTCGAATCCCGGGCGTTACAATGGTGCCGTGACCCGGATCGGGTTTCCCCGTGGGAGGTCGTCAAAAGGGGGATGAGTGTAGCAGAGTGGCTCTCAACCTCAGCCTGATGGCCTGGAAGTGTAATATCTCCCCCGAGCTACAGGGAATTTCTTTCCATGCGCGAGACCCGGGTTTGAATCCTGCGCGTTTACACTCGTAAACGACTTTAAGCATTAAGATAAAGAAGTTGGTCTTAAGCTGCATGTGAGAGATTTAACAAAACAAGCTTCACAATCCATTCTGGGTCTTAATGCCTACTAGTGAGACTGCAACAGTCAATGCTGGTTATAATGTAATGGGTCTTGTTGGACACTTGGAACATGATGGCTCCATTTTATGTCTTTTAAATGTTATTTATGTTTTTCTTATGCACTGTAATGTAAATTGTCATTTTCCATACACTAACGACTTCACGTTGTCGTACGATCATGCAATACATGAATGTACCTCGGGTAGCGTTAGCATGAGGTGTACCACTCACTTAACACACACACACACACACACACACACACACACACACACACACACACACACACACACACACACACACACACACACACACACACACACACACACAAGTAGTGAGATAAATTATAGACATTTATCACATGCTACCTTTCACAAATACTATGGACTGCATACTGACAAAATACTACTGGCCCCAGGTTTGGCATTTAGGCCCCTGAGCATACCCCAGAGTAACCCCCTGTCTGTGTGCTATCCTCTGAATAAGACATGAAATGCAGACAGGAAGAGTGATGAGGGAATACAGTCAGACCACCCAAGGTTCACCTGACAGCTCTCACTCTCTCTGGCCGTCAACTACATAGATCTGCCATCAGGTGGATACGTCTCACACTATCATGACCCCATTAGGAGTGCAACAGTTAATTGACCTAATTGATTTAATCAATGTATAAAGAAATTTTCATTTATTTTCATATATCTATTTATTTATTTATACACACTCCAGGAACAGCTGGTGTAAAAAAGAAAGAAAGAAAGAAAAGCTGTTGTGTTGATAGCACTTTGATGTAGATTTTTAGCACCCAATGTGTAGGCCTGTGTTATCTCCTGTGGGGAGGGCCATTTGTGTTTATGAAATAAACAATTTTTTAATGCTACCACATAAAATCTCTAAAATAATCAAAATGAATATTATGGGTCTGAATATATCGAACTTAAATGATTAACGGCTGTTTTTGGGGTTGTCCGATCACATAAATCAACTGCTGCATCAGCCTGTTGTTTTCACTCTTGCCTCCAGAATGGAGAGGACTCTCTTAGCCACCTGTTCACAATAACCTTTATAATACCTAAGGTACTTAAAGGGATATTTCACTTTAAAATAAAATAAACATGAAAACAAATAAATGAAAAAAGTAATGTAAACATCACGGCCCCCTCAGGCATTAGAATTTAAGTCACGTTTGTAATGATAGCCTGCTTTTGGTTTTCTAAACTCGACGGTGCTCAACTTTCAGTTAGGCTAGGCTATCCTATACATTTTGAATTACTTTGTTGCTTCAACAACAAAGACATTTGTTTTAGATTTCACAATACATGTAGCCTGGTAAACCCTCCCTCCGGAAAATCTCATTTCCATTTGATTTCAGGAAGGAAATAAATTACAAATGAGATTTCCGGAGGGAGGGTTTACCAGGCTACAATACATGTAGACGTGTACCATACATAGTATGTAGTTCTATCTAGTATGTATGTAGGCCTGTGTAATTAATATTTATGCAGCATTAACTGTCGGGCTACATTGATTTTTGAAGGGGCAGATAAATGGCAGCAGTTTAGCAGCTTCATGTGTTCCATTTGAGAGAACCACATGTTAGCTAATGTTAACAATAGATGGTATCTTAACCACCTACCATATGCAAGTATAATTGATGTTGGTGGTAACACTAGCCATTATGACAGCGAGCCTTTCCTGCTATCACATGACAGTGTCTGCCAAGATGTCTCTTGCTCAGAACATGCAGGAATAACTGAAAATGCAAATTAATGTTTGACTGCCCTATTTATTAACTATTGTTTTCTTGTAATTTTTTTTGCACTTAATTATTTGTTCTGTCAACATTTGGCCATTGATTGAATGGCTAACATTTTTACATCTGTTAATTTCTCCCTTAACATTTTTGAACTAGCCTACAAATAAGTTTTTATCACATTAAGTTATAATAACATTAATTTGTTTCTGGTCATTTTGATTTTTGAGTTGCACAATCAACTCTTGAGGTGGTAAAATGGCTAACACATTGATTTGACATGACATTTGTATTGAAAAATGCATACATAAACGTACAGTATGTGTACATACGTTAGGGGTGTTCCCGATATATCGTCCGGCGATATATCGCGATACGTTTTCGTGACGATATGTATCGTTTTGGGAGAAATAAAATATCTATAAATATATTAAATATATATATATATATATATATATATATATATATATATATATATATATATATATATATATTTTTTTTTAACAATAATAATAATCAGGCATGCAAACAGCCCCGAGGTGAAAAGGGTGACAACATGTTGTTTTTTTTCGGGTCAGGTGTCACACTATTGCCC
The DNA here is from genome assembly GCF_963280865.1 of Gymnoscopelus braueri. NCBI lineage: Eukaryota > Metazoa > Chordata > Actinopteri > Myctophiformes > Myctophidae > Gymnoscopelus > Gymnoscopelus braueri. The sequence goes on along the minus strand of NC_137618.1, from coordinate 15,179,081 downwards.
TATTTGGATTCAAAACGGCTATTGTAGCTGAAAAGCTACAAGTTTGAATGTCTGAATAATGCAAAAACAGAATTATTTGTTTGCATTTGCTTTTTTTCTCCCCCATATATTTTCATAATATATTATCATAATAAAAAAGTGCGTATCGTATCGTATCGAAATCGTATCGAAGTTGTGAGCCCAATATCGTATCGTATCGTTTCGTGAAATTAGGCACACCCCTAACATACGTGCATATGTATTATGTATGGCATCTGTCAAAAAGATAAAACAGAAAGGCTCAAGAGCTTATTTCCACAAGTGGTCCTTTGAGTACAAATGTCTATTCTTAGTTCCACATGTTGGGGGCACTTAATTGACTTAATTGTGTTCAAATGGTTCACACATCTTTAGATAGATAGATAGACCTTTATTTATCCCACTGTAGAAATGCAATTGTCACAACACAGCATTACAGCAGTTGTGAAACACAGGACAGATAAAGAAAAAAGCATGTGTTGTCCCTGAAGACACTCGCAACCTGTGTTACAATTCTGCACAACATGTGTCATTCTTAACACATGGTTGGTCACTGCAGTGACCAACCACGCTCCCTCCCTATCATTATCACTGGCCCTTTTTGCAGACACACGCCAGTGTGTAACCGTACCCCTGCAGGAGGGAGGTGCAGGGTCACCCGATCCCCCCCCCCCTCTTCAGAGAAGCAGCACTCACCTCCTCAGGTGTCCTTTTGTGCTGGAGCGCAGGTACGGCAGGAGAGCTGATAACACTGCACGTTGATCAGATGCAGAGAGAGAGAAAGAGAGCAGATGGAGAAAGGCAAAGAGGTGGGAGAGGTAATAAAGAGGAGAGAAGACTTGTCTACTCTGTGCAGGTGATGCACTACCTCAGAGCATAATAAAGACTCATAAGGACAAAGAACCAAAACAATCCAGGGGGACTAACGCTATTTTTTTCTGGACATTCGGTGGCCAAACCCAGGAATATAATAACAGACCCAGCACTCATCTCAGGGACTATCTACTGCCAAGACTACCTGGCTTTTCAGATTTCCATCTCTCCGCTGTTCGCTATTCCCTCGCTTAGGCTACTTGCACTTCCGCTTTAGATTTCTCCTATCTGTTACTCACCCTGTCATCTTTTCTTCCTCCTGTCAGTCATTTCTTTCTACCCCCTCCTCTCTGCTGCTGGTGTTGCGGGCCCACCCATGGCTGCTGCTGTTCTACGATGGGCCGACCGTTCTGCCCGACAGTGAGTGAGGGGAGTCATGGCCAAACCTGAGAGCGAAGTAAACCCTGAGACAGTTTCTGCTGATACCAACGCTGTCACCACTACTGCTGGGACCCCTGCACCCCCTGTAAGTGGATGGATGGATGGATGGATGGATGGATGGGCAGGTATTTAGATGGATGGATGGATGGATGGACGGACAGGTAGATAGATGGATGGATAGATTGAGACTAATCTGAGACCAAATAGTGTGTTGCATTGATTCACTGAAAGTTAAACCCCTAGCTTGAACGTTATCTGATACTGGATAGTTAACACCTCGGTTTGATTAAGTAGTATCACTTTGGTAGAGTGAATGGGTAAAATCGGCCGTCTGTGTGCATAGTCATGGGCCAGAAGCATTTTTTAAAGCATGACGGATTCGCAGAGACATGATCGATGCTTTGATTAAGCTGAAAGGGCCGTCTCCCTCCAGGAAGCTGAGGAAGAGGCTGACGACCCCTCCAGGATAGAGGTGGTGTCCGTGACAGATGAGGATCTTCCCAGCGTCGACACCCCTACTACCTTGAACGTCAGCCCGTTGGGCAGCCCCGACCCGAACAGCCCCGAGGCCGAGGACTTCCAGCATTTCCGAGAACCCAGCCCAGCCATGCCAATCACCAAGGTTCAGCCCTTTATGATTGGTGAGTATTTGTTGGGGGTATCTGTCACTGTGCATTTGCACATACATGAAATGTGTCCCCTGCATTTACCCATCCTAACTATTAGGATCATGTGATGATGGTGCTGCAGGTGGTCTTTTTGCACCTACATAAAATGAACTTCAATATGTAATCGAAGCTACATTCTGTTGATTAAGTATTATATATTTATTTTTGTTTTTATCTTTATTTTAGTTCTACAACTAAGAGACTAATTTAAACAGAATATGTTCTATTATTTTCTATACTATACTATTCTACTCTATTTGTATCAGGGTTTATAAAAATGCTATGTGTGAAGCTACTTTTATTACAGTACATGTCCTCAATGACCACTTGATAAGTACTAATTGGTATTGGGTTTAAATGTTTTACAGCAATATGTTGCAGAGTCACAAGATATTAAATTGCTGTTATTGACATTTTGTTGTAAAAAAACTGTTTTCTAAAGGCTTTCAACTATCATTGATTTATTTGTTGTTTTTGTATTTCCACTAGTTTCTCTGTTCTATTGACTTGACTTGACCAAAACATGCATTCACTTCAAAACACTCAGAACATGCATTCATTGTGCAACAATACAATACTGGGCACATGATGAAAACAGAAACACGTGACGTCAGTGAACAAAATGTGTGAAAGTTAACAGAAACGTGTTGTGTGTTGTGACAGAGGATGACCTCGAGCCCAAGACGACATGGAAGGTTATGCTGTTGGCGCGCAGGGTGGAACTGTTGATCGGCGCGTGCGTCCTTGTTCTACTTATTCTCATCCTCGGTATCGGACTGGGAGGTGAGCGAGAGGCAGCGGTGGACAAAGTACTGACATGTTTTACCTAAGTAAAAGTATCAATACTGCAATGTAGATGAACTCTGTTACAAGTAGAAGTAAAATATCTGCCTCTGAGATGTAATGGAGTAGAAGTCAAAGTATTGAAAATTGGAAATACCCCAGTAAAGTAAAAGTACTTCAAAATTGTACTTAAGTACATTACTTGAGTAAATGTACTTGGTTACTTTCCACCACTGAGCAAGAGAATCACAAGGAGCTCTGTCTGAAATGTGGTGGACAAAGTACTTAACCCCTGGTGGTTAATTCATAATGTACTTTTCCCCCTTCGTAGAAATGTAGTGGAGGAAAAAGTACAATATTTATCTTTAAATTGTAGGTGAGTGAGAGTCCAAGTGTCCAAAGTTACAAATATTCAAGTAAAGTACAGATACTCAAAAAATGGACTCAAGTACAGCACTCAAAATGGACTTTGTTGCTGTCCACCATTGGAAATAAGGGAGCCTTTGTGGGTAGCTCACGTCACACTGCGTCGGCCTCATACATATTTGATGGCGAACCTATCCCGTTTTACAATTTGTGTGGCCTGGCTTTGTGCAATGGGAGGTGCGTGGGGATTCCTGGAAGCGGTGACTGTGTTGAATGAGGTGGCATGGTGAACGGTGTTCCAGACAGGTTTTCTCGATTAAGCAGAGTTTACATGCATGGTGATAAAATGGTTTAGTGCCCGATAGGACACAATATAAACAAACCTACTAAGGTTACACTCTGGGAAATAATTCGCCCAAGTCTTGATGCAACGTTACCGTTGTACAGAACATAGACCATTAAATAAACCCATTAATTAAAACCATTACAATGTTTTTTAGGGCCCATATGACTGAGTAGAAGAGACATTTTTCATCCCATATACCCTATTCAGTAAATAAGTAGGTGAACCTTTCCATTACATCTTGTGTGTGTGTGTGTGTGTGTGTGTGTGTGTGTGTGTGTGTGTGTGTGTGTGTGTGTGTGTGTGTGTGTGTGTGTGTGTGTGTGTGTGTGTGTGTGTGTGTGTGTGTGTGTGTGTGTCTGTCCTTTCAGTGGGACTGAGCTGTATGGGGAAGTTCCGCTGTGGATCGTCTTCTCGCTGTATCAGCAGCTCAGCGCAGTGTGACGGAACAGAAGATTGTGAACACGGCGAGGATGAACTCAGCTGTGGTGAGACTCACACACACACACACACACACACACACACACACACACACACACACACGCACACAAATCAACAGAGATGTTACACATTGGCATTCAAATTGATAGACTTGTGTTCTTTTATCAATGTATGTAGGTCTGTTCATCAATCTATGTATCTTTCTATCTAGCCTATCTATCTCTACCTAAACACTTTTCTCTCTATATATCTCCCTCTCTTCCAGTAGATCCACTGCGCCTTTCTCTGTCCATCTCTCTTTTTCCCTTTTATTGATCACTCTCTCTCCCTGTCTCTCCCTTTCCCTTCATCTGTTGATCTGTCCATTTCTGTCTGTCTGTCTGTCTGTCTGTCTGTCTGTCTGTCTGTCTGTCTGTCTGTCTGTCTGTCTGTCTGTCTGTCTGTCTGTCTGTCTGTCTGTCTGTCTGTCTGTCTGTCTGTCTGTCTGTCTGTCTGTCCATGCAGTGCGTCTGAGTGGGAGGAGCTCCGTGTTGCAGGTTCTTAGTGGAGGTGTGTGGAGGACAGTGTGTTCTGAGGACTGGAACAACATCCTGGGCTATTCAGCCTGCAAACAGCTGGGCTACTCCAGGTACACACTCAAGCTCTTTAGCACTCATCTCTCTTTAAATAGCAATAGTCTTTTTTATTTGTTTTAATGATTTGCTCAGAATTAATAAGTAGGATGTGACGGGCCGTTTACACAGCATGCGGATAGGTGGCAACTTGGCAGCTCAGCTTGCCGTCACCACAACACGACCTCAAAAACCAACTCAACATCAATGGGCAAAGGGAGAGGGGGTGATCATGAAGGCTTGACTGATCACCAAAAAGGTGTCCAACTCCAATTGTCGTCGTTTTTTTGTTTTTTTATCCCATGATTTTTGAAACCCATTTTTTCACCCAGTGCCAATTGCCTAAGCTGTAATCCTGGGCGCTACTCTCCCTCTGCCACCCTGGGGAGACCCCCGAACTGAGCTCATGCTTCCTTCAATGCATGAGGAGTGAGCAGGTCGCTTCTTATCACCTGACGGGGGAGTTTTCCCGGTAGGACGTAGCGCGTGGAAGGAACACGTTATTCCAACCAGTTCCTTTCCCCTCCATCAGGCGCCCCAGCTGACCAGGGGGAGGCAGTATAGTAGAGACCAGGATTGTGGTAGTTAAAAGGCATGTTACCTGTTACCTGGTGCAAAGTGAGGCGTATTGCGCAAACGGGTTGTAACTCTGAATTAGTCATGGGTGTGTTTATGAGCGTTACATTAATTAAACCAATCAGCGTGTCGGCTTCCATTGCCTTGAAATAGCAGGTGTGCCTACTTCATACCCATTCCTATTTAGCAATTGGAGGAGACGCAATTGGAGGAGACGCAATTGGAGGAGGAAAATTGCATTCAACCATCTATGGTAGCAGCCTAATGTCTCCTCATGTGTCCAAGTGATATTGTGACATATCAACTTAATAATCACATGTTCATTCTCACTTAACTTTTTTGATTGCATATTAATGACAGAGTGGTTCAGTCTGTACACAGTGAACCCCACTTGGATAGTGATGACATTACTTACAGCTCTGTACAGAGACAGATAAAGAAAGCCAAGAGGCTTAAGAGTAGAAATAAACAGCCTTAACATTTTCTCTCTCTCTCTCCCGCTCCCTCTCTACTCACCACTCTGGACTCCAATGCAAGTTGGGAATGCAGGCCCCACCCGATTATGCAATACCCGGTGTACCCATTGTCAGTTTTTGGCAGCTCGTCTGTAAATATCAGGCCAACATTTTTGTCAAGAAATAGATAATATAGTTGCTCAATCTCGTCCCCAAATGAAATCTGATGCTTCACCATACACATTTTTGTTTAAATCATGGTAGTTGGGGTTAGAGAGTGTACCGACTAGTACTCTGTGGAAGTTCATTCTGTGTGTGACGGTGTGTTTACCGTCTAGTCCTGTCCATTCTCTTTTGCTACTGGCTGTGCATTGAAAGGTCAGCGGCTGGAGGGGTCATAGTTGAATTTGGTTGAACTTTGAGTGGAACGGCAGACAGTGGACACCCGGCGGTAACCCACTGCACTTACCGCAACACCAGAGTCTGACGTGGCAAACCACTCTTCATATTAATGGCACTTGCCGCCAGTCCACAACCTGTGTGAACAGCTAACCTCACCTGGTTATTGTTAATAATATTACTATTATTTGTATCAATATTTCCGGTATTGAGGTTATTACCATCACTGCTACTTTTAGAGACGTGATCAGTATCAATATAATTAGGCGCGTGTGTGTGTGTGTGTGTGTGTGTGTGTGTGTGTGTGTGTGTGTGTGTGTGTGTGTGTGTGTGCGTGTGCGTGTGTGTGTCAGTTACGTAGAGTCCCGCTTCCTCTATCTGTCCTCAGTAGAGCAGGACTTCCAGAGCAACCTGGTGTCAATCAATCTGAGCCAGCCCGGCACCCAGATTGTTAAGATTCACAACACCACCAACCTCAGGTAACATCACACTCATCATCTCAACATTCATTCTTTATTGTCTTCCATAGAGGAAGCTTGCTTTCACAGTCTGTACACAATCGCATAAGCGGGAATTTTCAAAGAAATTCAAACAATTTGAAAAGTAGCAAAAATAGCCGACCTGCAAACACATGCATTGCATTGTGAGCATGTAGATCTGCTTTTTTGCTATTTTTTCTAACTAGACCGGGTATAAATAAACAAGAACATGGCAACAACACAAGTCTCTTGCCATGTGTCCAGGCTATAAAGGCTGTTTGCTGATGGTGAAAATCTCCTCCCAAAGCATGTTTTTGCAGAACAGTTGACTGCATTGATTAAAGCTCTCAGCCGCCACAACTGATTTCAGTCATTTTTAAGAGTAGGCTAAAGCATATTAGAATGGGTCAAACTAGCAACAGCTATACGTTATCTATTGCTTAAATTGTAAATTGATGTTTGGAAGCATCTTCCATAAAACCCTATTGGTCTCTGATATTTCATAAAAGCAAAGGTTAAAGCCTTGGTTTAAACCGGTTGGCTGATTGTTGATTATACAGCAGGTTTAGAATGATAATACCTAAACATCATAATTATACATATTGTTCTAATTGTTTAGGAAACACAGAGGGCTAGGGTGGAGGACAGCTTTCACGCTGTTTCACAAATCACAGATTGGCACTTGGCCTGACAAAACTATTCAGTCGTGAGATTTGTTTTTGCTTTAATCCCTGTTACTGTAGCCTATCTGGACTATGTGTTGCCCTAAGTACCTAGGACAGTAATGACATGCTGTATTTCGCAAATGAAAATATTTATTTTTTGTTTGCTGTAACACCATCACTGCTGTTAACCAAACTGCTCACTTCTCCCTTTAGCCTGATTTATGCTTTGTCGTGTGCTGGTGTCGTGTACCGAGAATCTACAAGCTCCCAACGCGTTGCACTGAGATGCGTTGTGATCTTGTAGACTGCCTATTTTCCGCGTGTGACACTGCTGCATGACTTAAGGATAAATTAAGCATTTCTCTCTTCAGTAAAACACAGTGCAGCTCTGGGATGGTGACCACACTAAAATGTTTGGGTAAGTTAATGTTACTTTTATTTTTTATTTTTCTTTATACAAAAATCATGTGGATCTCGGGGTCCACATGGCCCAGGGAATGGTGTGGCAATATGGATGTCAGACTTCTTGTGGCCAGCCTGTGAAAAAGGGCCTGGAGGGTCTGGATGGGTAAATCTATTTTTGGTTGCAATTACCCCGGGACCCTCTATTATTTCAGATCTGACACTTACCCAAGTCAGAAATGTTGTTCTGAACCCACTCAGGTCGAGGGTCATGTGAGTTTTTTTGGTCCAAGTGGACCCAGGAGGACCCCTAGTCTGTGTATAGATATGTGAATTTGTATCCATGCACACAGACTTCTTTGTATTTGCATGTCATGACCTGTAACTGGGTTTTTTGTCTCCGCCAGGCCGAAAGGCATGGCCGAGACTATGTTTTGCACCCTGTCTGTCCGTCCGTGTGTCTGTCTGTGTGTCTGTCCGTCCGTCCGTGTGTCCGTCTGTCTGCGAGCAGCTAATCTCCCACACTGTCGGCCCGGTTGCTGCGAAACTGTGCACACACACTCCCTGGATGCCAAAGACAAACCTCTGCCCCAAATTTTTCAGATTGGCCTGTTATAGCGCCACCAGGAGGCAGAGTTTTGCTAAACTAATTTTTTTATATTACTCCTAAAAATGTTGTCCAAACATCACGCAAATCGGTACACAGTATCTCTATAGTCATGTGATCAACACGGATCTGTCCGATTTTCCATATTCCATCCTGATTGGCTAAGATTGGCTTCCAAAGTTTGCAGGGTTGGTTCGTTTTGAACAAAATGCCTCAAATCATGAACGCAGCATGCGATTTCCATGAAATTTTGCATGCACATTGCCACTACGCAGAGGAAGAAATGCCACTAGAACATTTTTGAATCAGCCTCATGGTGGCGCTATAACAGGCCGATTCGCGTTTTTACTTGATCTGCGTGAAACTTTGCACGCACACTCCCTAGAGGCCAAGGAAAAACCTTTGCCCTGCATTTTTCACATTTGCTTTTTAGAGACCCAACTTGCCAGTCGACTGCCTGGGCCTCACCCATGTCATTTTTGACATGACAATTATTGCTAGTCTACATTGTTCACATACTATATAATTAATAAATACAATGCTTTGTAGAAAAGCTGCCTCCTTGGCAGAGGTCTGCACTTTACTGTGTGCATTTTTCCGTTTTCATCCATTTTCTATCTTCATCATAAACATCATCATCATCATAATCCTTGTCTATTCCCTCAGATTGTGGCTCAAGGCCCCGTTTCACTAGCCGCATTGTTGGAGGCAACATCTCCCAACCGGGCCAGTTTCCCTGGCAGGTCAGCCTCCATTTTAAGAGCGAGCATCTTTGTGGAGGATCCATCGTCGACTCACGCTGGATCGTCACTGCCGCACACTGTGTGTTTGGGTAAGTACCAAACCACTGACTGTCCTACTGTAAAGCCTTTATCTCCATAGTGCAAGCTGATACCAGTGTTCATCACTACTTGGAAATGCTTCTGAACAAATAAGTGGGTGTTTATGTTGAAGTCATACTGTGTAACATCCATCTTTTTAGTCTTTTTGGTGGCACCTGGTAGAACCGTGATTCCTAGAATTCATTTCAAAACAAAACCACAAGAAGTACCGCTCCAATACGAATGCTGAAGGCCGGGTCCTAGCTACAAGATTTTGGAAACACATTTTCAGAAACGTTTTATATTCACTTTAAAATACATGAATAAATACATTTCCGGTACATTATCAGGTGCCTGTGTCATTTACACACAAGTGTTGGGGCCAGGAACTCGAGACTAAAAATTGTGCTTAGAGAAGTTGTAAAAAAAGAAAGAAAAGGGAGTGTTGAATGGTTATTGTGAGAAATATACAATTAAAAGATTGTATCAAAAATACTTTCAATTGAAAAAGTAACACAGTATGACTTCGTCAGCCAGTATCTTGTCTGACAGTAGAGATACTGTATGTCACTCACCGAATGCATTGCCATGGCCTCTCTTCAGGTTCGCCTCTCCCACTATGTGGGCAGTGCATGCAGGTATGATAGAGCAGCCGGTGAATGGCGCCCTGTCCCTGGCTGTGGAGAAAATCATCTACCACAGCCAGTACAGACCCAAAGGACTCGACTATGACATTGCACTGATGAGACTGGCCGAGCCACTCAATTTCAACGGTACGGGTGTCCGTCTTCTAACCTTTACTTCCCTGGTAAAGTTAAACAAGGCACACATTTATTGGTTGGAATAGGTCCCCTCTCTCATCCATCTCATGTCCCCGTCCCCGTCCCATGGCCAAAGCCCTCCAGCCCTCCACTCAACCCCTCTACCCTCATTATGGTGCCTTTAGTTGTCAATGCCTCACTCCCATTTCGCTTTTATGTTCTTTCTAATTCTCTGGCTCTCTCTGTCCTTTTTTGCGCTTCAGCTGTTTCTGCCTATGTCCCAATCTCTGCTGTGTGAAGTGAAACATATTGGTCTCTCTCTCTCTCTCTCTCTTGCACTCTCGCGCGCGCACACACAACACACACGCTCACTTCTCCCCCACGTCTCCCCTACTCTGGGAACGTTGGCCTCTCTCAGGTTTCCAGGTCTCCTACAGAGAAGTGTCATTATGAGTATCAGCTGGTCATTATGAGTATCAGCTGTCTGAGGGACAAGCCTGATCTCTCTCTCTCTCTCTCTCTCTCTCTCACACACATAATTTTCCACCTTGCTCTCCACTTTTGAGCGTATCGAGTGGGCCTGTTTAGTTTGGTACAGCTGGCGAACACCACATGTGGTTATAAGCTCTAGAATGCTTCCAAAGCTCATGTACATGTATGCCATTTTGGGTAAAACACAACACCTGCTTTCAGAAAAGGATTAGTGTGTGAAATTAAAGCAGAACTGATAATCAATTTGATATTTATCACCACCATGACACCAGGTTGTTGTGTATGCCAGTCACTCTGATGTTACTGGAAAAACGTGGTTCATTTCAGTTGTGTTTTCGCAGGCCTTATAGAGCCGATCTGTCTGCCTAACTTTGGAGAGGAGTTTAGGGAGGGGACATTCTGCTGGATCTCAGGCTGGGGCACGACGGAGGATGGAGGTGAGGCTGATATCTAAGCAGTGTCATCATATTAGTTGTGTGTAGCAGGTGTTTCCACAGGGTTCGATTTGAACAAAACTAAACAAAAGGTGAGATATTTTCTTAACCACTTTTGTAGAGCTGCTATTTTCACTATTTTTGAAATTTTCCTAAATATTCCTAAAAAAAATCCTAAGTATTTTGAGGGGTTTTGGAAATTTGCCCAAAATATGCCAGCCTTGCCAGGGTTAATATAGTAAACATTTTAAATTAAAATTGTGATATTATCAAATATAGATAACAAAAGGAAGTGCATGTATTCAGTCTGACCAGAAGCAGGGATAAAACATATCCCACCGGTGATAAAAATCAGTGACCAGAGAGGGGGATATCAAAAACAGACGGACGGATTTTCCCCCCATCGCTCAAAGCCCATTTAAACCTGTGTTTCCACTTGAGAGAGTTAGGAATGAATTCTAAGCTGCTGCATGTTCTTCTCCAGGTCAGTCCAGTGTGTCACTGCTATCAGCTCGTGTGCCTCTCATCTCCACCAAGGCCTGCAGCCAGCCAGGCGTGTATCAAGGCTTCATCTCCTCCTGGATGATCTGTGCTGGATATCTGGAGGGAGGAACAGACTCATGTCAGGTATGCTTATACTAATGCATATACTGATGAAATTAAAGGGGGTAGAAGTGATCCTTTTTTTTTACCACGTGCCGGTCTCTGTGTCTGGGGCTAATCTCACAACCTGCTGGACCAATCAGTGCTAAATATTCTTTCCAAGGATCGTCACCTTGTTGTGGTGGAAAGGCTTGTGTGTTTCAATGATCCTCAGAGCGATGCCGTCGGGGCTGTCAGCTCCTGGTAAGGGTCACCCGTGGCAGTAAGGTCGAGGGGGAGGTCCCAGACACTGTGACACTGGGCAGCCCCCTGCAACTCCACTCACCCGAAGGTCATCTTGAGTCCTTACTCATGCCCCTGGAATAGAGTGGGGGTGTGGCCAAGCTTGTGGGGGAAGGAAAGGAACTGCGCGCCCCATCCCTCACATCAAATCCACTCACAAGCACAGGCTTCAGCTTCCACCTATAGAAGTCCTCTGGCGACAGGATTTAGTGACGGGAGCAGGTCAAGGATGTGACTGGGATGAGTAGGTTGAGTCCTGCACGGAGGCGGCATGGTTTTGATGGTCGTTGTGACGATGGGACCAGGAACAACATCCTCCTTCGGCAGCATCCTGTGCGACTGAGCAACCCTATTTAGGGGTCTGCACTGCTCAGCCCTCACAGGGGCACGGTCTGGAAAAGGTGACCCAAACATTGCTTGTTCCTCGCATACCTGGGTGGCCAACCGCAGCCACCAACACGTCCCTTCTGCGGTCGAAAACGCAACAAAGCAAAACTCCTGGCTACTTGGAATTTCCGCACCCTCCTCAATGCTCGAGACGGATGGTGTGGCGCCAGCGAGGACACCTTCATGCTGATCCAGCACCATCTCAGCCTCCTGATTCAGGCCGCACATGTACACCGAAGTGTGGCAGGATATGTGGTTCCAGAATTGGGCTTCATAGTCATCTACGGTAGCACAATCGGCAGCAAAGATAACCACTGACAAACCCATCACAGCACAAGGAAGCCACATAATCTTCGACAACGATGGACTGGTAGAAGAAAATGTCTAGTGCATGCTGCCAGTAGGCCATGGAAGTACCTCCCTGCATTTTTTCTTTCTTTCGCATATTGTGATTTTTTTAAACTTTTTTATTTAGTTAAAGTTTTAAATAGTTCTCTATTCCCATAACTATAGAGCAGTGTTTCTCAACCTTTTTTTTTGGGCCAGTGCCCCTATCCAATATCCAGGTCCCTTATCGCTCCCACGGCCAATTAAAATGTAAGCTTTATTTTTATCGTATATTGTGTTAGATGTCGTATATAATTTAGAAAACATCGAATACATTTTCAAATATCAGATTTTCCATTAAACTGGACTGTTAGTATGTGTTTAGCATGTATCAATTAGCCTACTTCCCAGGGAGAGAAAAAAAGCCTGTTACGATTTGTGTATGTCACACCCTTTCACATCAGGCCCCTCTCACAGCACTGAATGGCAGGGCTGTCATGGCCCTGTCATGTTACCATGTTAACATGGTACCATGGTGGAAAAAGTACTCAAATGTTTTACTTAAGTAAAAGTATCAATACTGCAATGTAGAAATACTCTGTTACAAGTAAAAGTCCAGAATTCTTGAGTAAAAGTATTAAAGTATTGGTATCAAAAAGTACCAAAAGTAAAAGTACTCATTACGCAAAATCGCGACGCATTGTGAGCTTGTAGATCGGCTATTTTCAAATGGCCGAAATGTACGTAGGGATCAAGTGGTTAATGTATGTTTTGTAATAATAATCAAAATCTACAAAGTAACTAGTAACTAAAGTTTTCAAATACTTTCAGAGGAGTAAAAGTACAATATTTGTCTCTGTGAAGTATTGTAGTAGAAGCAAAAGTATTGGAAATTGGAAATACTCAAGTAAAGTACAAATACCTCAAAATTGCACTTAAAGTACAGTACTTGAGTACATGTACTTAGGCACTTTCCACCACTGCATGGTACCAGCCATGGTACCAGCCCTGTCGTGACTCGTGACAGGGCCAGACATCCCTGTCACACAGTGCTGTGAGAACGGTTTATAATGTAATACTTAGCCTGATAGTATTTACGTGTACAGAGCACCTCAGCACCCCCCTTTAAAACACATTGCTTACTATTTATGAGGAATAGTTATAAAGTGGTACCGTTTTTTTGTTTTCTATGCCCATGTGCTTGTATTTCTCCCATTCCTCAGGGGGACAGTGGAGGGCCCCTGGCATGTATGGACTCTTCGCTGTGGAAACTGGTAGGAGCCACCAGCTGGGGTATGGGCTGTGGTGACAGAAACAAACCGGGGGTCTATACCCATATCACACAGGCACTCAACTGGATACATCAACAAATGGAGGTTAGTGAGGGTCCACAACATTAGCACTCAATTTGATACATTTCTCCTTACTGCCACTCTGTGGACATAGAGTGGAACTACCTCAAAGCTTGTCACTACAGTCCTGTGTATTTATTTTGTTTAGATTTTGTGCACAATAGGTTTTATCCAGTGTTGGAGATCTTGTTTGAGTTTTGCATTGTTTTGGTGCAAAACTCTTCAATGTGTATATTCACAGTAAATAGATTGTACACACACAATTTGAAGCAGAAATATACATAGAAGAGGTAATATTATACTTTGGCACCTAATGCCTCTTTTAAAGTTCTGTCAATTTCTTTATCTTTCAGAGAGAAGAGGCAAGGCAACTGAATACATTCTGATTTTATACGATATTTTGTTGTATTGTAAATGTGTAATCTACATTTTGTTGTATTGTAAATGTGTAATAACTGTCTAATAATTCCTGGCAGTGGAGACAGGATACTGAATACTTATGTTGCATGTGAAAACAGACGTTCATTGGGTGGGTTAGTGAACCAGGGGCCTATTACACGAAAGGAGAATTAAATAAGCCTGGATTTAAGTCAAATCAAACCTCTGGTTTGACAATGTCTGGTCCGTACAGCCTGGTTTATTCCGTTCCATGAACGCCAAGCCAGGCTGAAAAGGAGCGACTTTGTCGAGCTAGACCTTGTCAAGCCAGGCTGTGTCGAGCCAGGATGGTAAAGCCAGGTTTCACGTATTCCTATAAAAGACCATGAAAGTCGATAGCAGAATCCTTGAACTTGACCAATCATGGAGCCCAAAACCAGAGCGGCGTTCTTCTCTGTGGCTGAACAGCTGCACTGCAGCAGGTCATGGAACAGTGGCGTTCCCAGGAATTACATTTAGGGCAGGCGAGATTCCCCCCCCCGTACTAAGGGGGGGGGTACTCGGGGAAAAATCTCGGGGGAAACAAGTTAACAACAACACTACACACACTGACTACAAAACTGAAAAACGTTAATAAAAACAATATGCAAGTATAATCAATCAATCAATTCTTCAGCGGTGGTCTCTTCATGTTGTAGTTTAGTAATGAATGGCTCAAGCTGCTCTCAGAGCCCCTTTTATGCCAATTGAGTACAGGTGATGGCCCAGACCCCCACCCCTGGCACTCCTGGTACCCCATGAAGACAAAGGCATACATTTGCACCACTATATAGGCGAGGGTCGCTCTGCTGAATGGATACGGTGGTGATTATTAGCTGCCTGCCCGTGTGAATGGACGAGGAGGCGGGCTAATGGTCTTTTACTTCATTTTCTAGGGGAGGCGAGATTTTAGTTCCTGCCTCTACGGTGGGTACGCCACTGATAGCGTCACAATCATTTTTAACCACTTAGCTTTGGCTATTCAAAAATAGCAGATCTACAAGCTCATAGCGTGCCGCGCTATGAGCTTGTAGATCTGCTATTTTTGAAAAATCTTGAAAATGTGTGCATATCTTTGAAATATATACATTTTTAAAGCGAACATTTTTTACTCAAATCTTTGCTTCTGGGGGTCCCTGGCACAAAACATTTTCAGATGGGGGTCCACGGCCAAATGTATATCAATTTAGGGGTCCTTGGCATGAAAAAGGTTGAAAACCACTGTTCTAAATGGCAGTGGTTCACAAACTTTTTAACTCAATAGTCTTGAGGCTTGGGTCCCGGCTCTCTTTTGGGTCTCGAGTCCCAAGACTCAAGACCCAAAAGAGTCTTGAGTCAAGACCCAGGCTCCCGGGGAGACATCAAATTTCTCTTTTGGGTCTTGAGTCCTAGGACTCAAAACCCAAAAGAGAAATTTGATGTCTCCCCGGGAGCCGGAATCTTTAAATCGACAAATTAAATGCACATGTCGTCCAAAAATATATACAGTTTATATACAAGTCCATAAATATATAATTCAGTTAGGCTTAAACATGAGGAGTGTATAGTGAATATTGGAATTATCGACTACTAATCTACAATGCGATAGCCTATTATATGCGCCATGCATCCAACTAATATGTCTGAGTCTGTGCTCAGGAATGTGTCAAAAACAAAAAAAAGAGTGTGTAATTGATAGAAAATAAGTATTTTAGGGGTGAACTATTCTATTAAGTGTCTAGTTCAGGGACACTTTGACACATTGCTGAGGCCTGGGATTGAACCTGGGATTTATGGCTTGCCAGGCAGGCTCTCTAACCATTCAGCTATGGCCACATCATCGGCAGAGATTCTAAGGCAGTTCTACTCTGTAACAGTAAAGGGGTTTCAGGGGAAACCAGCAAAATGAGGAATAATATAATAAAAGACTGTCTTGCTAATAAAGCGTCATGTCTCTCATTTTTTACAATGTTTTTGATATTACCTTTATATTATTTAATAAATTATGCATTTCATCCTCTATATATTGTCCAGCAACCTTTATGATAAAGGCGAAAAAAGATAGTAGACCTGTGGGAGCCAGATTGCTCAGATGCCACGGTTTCTCTGCTGGGATTCGATTCCATGATCTTGTGGTCTGAAGTCAAGAGCTTTTCCGACTGAGCTATGGATGGAGCAGCCGCATAATAAGCAGAATTCACACTTTCAACTCCCACCCTCGCCAGGGTCAAAAACTTGATATTTGAAATCCGAACGTTTATGTAGATGAATGAACGGGTCAAAAATGGAGAAAGTGCAAACACTAGGTTGAAGTTCATCCATGACAATCATGACAGATCCAGACTGCACTAGCGGTTTGTTTACATTCGACCACATGGCTCATTTGCATAAGACGTTACCATATAGATTTTATCCCACTGTTGAGGGTTAGGGTTATGTTTTATATATTTTGTTTAAGACTTACAGTAGGCTGCCTTGCCCCACTGGAATACAGTGACTGATATGAATTAATAATATACTGGACCATACGTAAAATGAAGAATACCTTGTGAAGTCAGTGACATTTTATTACAAATGAAAATAAATTAAGAAAGTGCAGTGACAATACGTTTTCGTATGGCAGCAATTTTGCATGTACAATATAAATATAAATATATTGTCTGTCGGGCGGAAACCTCATTATGGCCAAAACTGTTACTTTTCAGCATAAACATTCTAAAATAGCAAAAACAGCAGATCGACAAAAAAAAACAAGACTCGCGCAATATAATTTGGCAAGACACACCATCTCCGGTTTACTTCCCGTATCTGCATAGTCTCGCGTAGCTATCTGCGTGAAGTGGGTGGACGCCAACCTGCTTCCGGTCTCCTAAAAAGGCTTCCGCCCACTTCACGCAGATAGCTACACGAGACTATGCAGATACGGGAAGTAAACCGGAGATGGTGTGTCTTGACGATTTTTGTTGCGTGAGTCTTGTTTTGTTTTTCAGGATTTTCAAAAAGCGTTAAGCATTGATTCTCAAGCATTGGGTCCTTGGGGGGGTTCCAGGGGATCCACAGCAAAATGTTAACATTAAATATGGCTCTTTTATTGCTACTTTTAACTTTTTAATGGATCCTATGTAAGTAAAGCCTGATAAAAGTGTGAAACTCCCAAAATCCACCAGAATACTGTGAATTACATTTACTCTGTTAAAAATGTCCTGGGGGGGACCCCCAGCGTGGTCAAGAGCCCCCCCCTGGGAAAAAATCTCCTGTTATCGGACGGTCTGAGGTTGGCAGGTATGGGCTTTTGTGTCATTATCCATTTTGCTTTCAGAACCCATCATGTACGGTGGCTCACTGGGTTAAAGGGCAAGACCACTTTGTTAGAGGTTTGGGTTGTGTACTTACCTTGCCATGATGTAACTCCAAAGGTGGACAAGAAATCAAAAATGATTGCCCCATTGATTAGAAATTGATAATTCAAAATATGCTCCTCATTGACTTACATTGTACGCTGAAACAGCTCTCAAAGTCTCTCTTTTAGCACGTAAATGGACGCAAACAAAGTTGATTCAGACAATATAGAACCTCACCAAACCCAGTACTGTTTGTTTTTTTTATAAAAATGTTAGCTTCCCGTTGATTTTGCTATTTTTATTTAGAAGAAAACCCGGACTGGATCCGCGGATCCGGATCCGGATCTTCAAATAGTAAAATCAACAGGAAGTTGACATTTTTATTAAAAAAACAAACAGTACTGGGTTTGGTGATGATCTATATTCTCTGAATCAGCTTTGTTTGTGTTAGTTTATATGCTAAAAGAGTGACTTTGAGAGCTGTTTCAATATAAGTCAATGAGGAGCATATTTTGAATGATCAATTTCTACTCAATGGAGCAATATTTTTGATGTCTTGTCCACCTTTGGAGTTACATCATGGAAAGGTAACTACACAACCCAAACCTCTACCAAAGTGGTCTTGCCCTTTAAGAGCCAGTCTGGGTACCAAGAGGTCACAGGTTTGATTCCCAGTTGTTTCAAGTTATCCATGATATTTAAAGAATCTTGACAAATTTTGAATTAATTTTATTAAGTTTGAAATACAAATCTTTCTTATGGGAGCCCTTAGGCACTACATTTCAGATTGGGGTATGTGGCCAAATTCATATCAATTTGCGGGTCCTTCACATCAAAATCTTTGAGAACCACCATATTGCTGGAAGTGCCAGCCATAGCTCAATGGATAGAGCAGCTGCATGACAAGTAGAAGGTTACAGGTTCAACTCTCACCCTCACCAGAGTCAAAAACTTTATATTTGAAATCCGAACGTTTATGTAGATGAACGGGTCAAAAATGTGTGTGTGTGTGTGTATGTATATATATATATATATTATCAAACATCTAACAACAATATGAACTATAGTGTTAACAGAGTGACAATGACATATCACATGAGTCATTGTGAAACAATTATGATTCATGGTCACACTCTATTTCAGTAATATAATTAAATTGATTATATTTTATTGTATTTATTTCATCTTATTTTAATGCAGGGTCATTAAAATGAGTCCATATACAAACACATGTGTTGAATTAACTGTGGAAAAACTTGAAGAACAAGGCACTGGATTAAGTAAACTTGGCTGTTAGCCTGGTCCCTACCAGGCTAACTTCACAGCTACATTTCCATGGTAACTAAGGTAGGATTGTGTAAATTTTCTTTCGTGAAATCGAGTCATGGATAAACTTATCCAGGGTGCTCTGGCTAAGCTAATCTGGCAAGATAATTCAGCTTTCATGAAACCGATTCATCGCTAATCCTGGCTAAATTAAGGCAGGATAGGTGTTAAATCCAGGCTTAACCACTAATTCTGCTTTCGTAAAATAGGCCCCAGCTAGTACAAGTCAGCAGAGGACAAGTTTCAGCATTTTGATGAGGAAAACCCCTACCAGGGAATTAACTAGCACAACAAGCTTACGGCTATGAACCTCGAGTCAGTCAAATTCATATGCAGAGCAGACAAAGCACAATGATGAGACCGAGGACAATGGCGACAGGTTAGGCATTGTTTATTCCAAAATAGAAAGCTCTAAGGCAAAACAGACAAAAGAAAAACAAAAGTGAACAACAGCTCATAAAAAGCGAGACAGGAGATGCCGAGAGAAACAGAGAGCACAGCTGAGGCCCAAACCCACAGTCACAGCAGCTTCAGTCCACTGTGGGCAAGGGGTCAGGTTTTGAATTCACGTCCTTAAAAAAACCCATTCAAGTTTGAAGTTTACAAAGACGAGAGAGGGATTCAATGAGAATATATAGCCATCGACAGACAACCGATGTACAGTACATCATTATTACAGGTCTCCCAACAAGAGGCACCCCAAACTTGTGCGGTAATATCAACAAAGTGATAAAGTAGACACTGAAAATCCTAAGCAGACAAACGGTGGCCACAGCGCTCATCCCAAAGGGGGAGTCGATATATCATATGCAGCGTGCACGCTCAACGCTCCAACTGCTCTCTGTCTGTTTTCAACATAGTACTGTATGTACGTGTACATAAATAAAAGATTAATGCGTGCAAAATAAGTCTCTCTGTCGTTCCTTGCTCTATGATTGAGTTTTATCTGATAAACGTGGATACTGCCTATCGAGTACCAGGGTTTCTCCTAGGACGCACCCTCCCCCTCTCGTGTGATTGTGTTATAAGCATAGTGTTCTGGGTTGTGCATTTTGAAAAAGAGTGACGTCTCGGACGCTGCCATCAT
>NC_137618.1:15106905-15156905 GCF_963280865.1 Gymnoscopelus braueri | reverse complement strand
TTCTTCTTGGTTTTTGGCTGTTCCGAGGAGCTGGCGTCCAGCATGGGCTGCAGGATCCGCCTCCTGGCGTTTATGAACCTGGAGACAGGACGGTGCATTTTTTATGTGTGCTTACTGGAACCATTTGTCCATGAGAGAGAAAATAACCAAGATTTTCCACAGGACTCAATGCAACCACCAGGGGCTCTTTGGGTCTTTTCCAAATAATGCGAAAATATTCGGCAAGCATTTGGTGTCCAAACTATTCATATAGTTGACACCCAAGTCATTCAGTCCATTCGGTTACATTTGTACACTCCCAAAGTTAAATTAACACTGAGAAATCTTACAGTGTAGATTGGGGTCCCAGAGATAAAACATTTTATCAAATGGGGTCTGTGGCCTTAATGTATATCAAACTGGGGGGTCCTTAATGTAAAAAGGTTGAGAATCACTGCATTAACTGACCAGCAGGTGGAGCCACATACATGTTTCTAATGATTCTATTGTATTAGGTGGAACTTCATTAACTCACCAGTTGTTAACCTGTAGGAGGGTCAGGTTCGTCTGGATGGCGATCTGTTTCTTCTCATCCTCTGTTGGATATGGATGCTGTGGCAAACAAGCAAATACAAGTTTTACATTGGCCAAAAGTGGATTTAAGGTCAGCATATTCATATGGAAGATTCTTTGCATTGCTTCACGCCCCCATTTAAGACCATAAAGCTGTTAACACTCAAAATATGGGCGTAAACAGCTTAGTGAATCGGGCCCAATTGTACTATAAAAGGACTTTCAAGCTATACTATAATAAGAGGGAGTGCTGTTTATACTGTATGTTTAATTGTGTTATCTTGAAGTTTATTCAGCTATGCTAATGAATACAGTTCCTTCAGGATGTCATCGACTGTTGCTAAGTAACATATAAATTGTCAGCCCTGACTGAGAAATACCAGGCTAACATATATTAGCTGGCTTGTTAGCGTGTTGGCATGGTCTTTAATTATACAATGTTGATTCCTAGAGCTGTTGTACTATCACTATATTAAACAGAGAGAGAGAGAGAGAGAGAGAGCACACACGGTTAAAAACGGTGTAGAATGGAGGATACTTGCACTCACCCCGATGTGCTGGAAGAGCCACGAGCGCATGACGTTGGTGGCCTGCTTGGGGAGGACGCCGCGCTTGTTCTTAGACGAGCTGTCGTCGTGATTGAAGAGGTTCAGATCCTGGTGGAACTGCAGTTGTAGCTGAGACACACAAAACACACAAGCTCCATCATTCATTTGTTTGCCAAACTAATTTAAAACTAACTCATCTTAAGACCTGAGGCGATTCTTTAAAAAAATCTAAATCCTAAAAGTTTTTTTGAAAAATAAATAAATATATGTTTCAAGATTTTTCAAAAAATAGCAGATCTACAAGCTCATAGCGCGGCACTCGGTGCCGCGCTATGAGCTTGTATATCTGCTATTTTTGAATAGCCAAAGAAATCTAAAGTGACACAGATGCGTTCCAGGTATTAATGGGTTAAATATGATTGTCAACATTAATTGACACTTCAAATTATTTAAAATTTTCAACCCATCACATCAAGATACGGTATACTAAACCGTCCAGAGACACAACAATGTGGAAGAGAAAAGAGTATTAGTATGTAGTAATGTACCTGATTGTTCTGGACGCGTATAGTCCCAGGAGAAATGGCCTGTGTCACCACCTGGCCTTGTGGAGTGACTACTGTAACAGGCTGGTATACTGTTCCCCCTGGAATGGACACACATACAATGTTAGCCAACTAGTCCACTGAGAGCAGACTACAGGAAACAGAAACAGTCCAGACATGAGCCCTTTTTGTAATTTATTCATTCATTCATTCATTCATTCATAACTGAGCTGCGTAGCTCAGTGTCAGATGACCTCTGCGGCGTTGACCTTCGACCACCAAATTGCACCATTTCAGATCATGAGTTACAGATCTAATGTATGAACTAATACATTTCATGGCCTTGTGTTGAGATTTGATGATAATAAAGTGTATTGATCATACATATATATTTTAACAATAGCTCCACAGTTCAACTAGCAAGGCTCACATTCAAGTGTCTCATAGAAAGACTACATATACAAAAGGTAACATCGGAACAGCGCACCTAAATATATACTTATACTCCGTTGATCGCCGGTTTCCCACATTTAAAATAGCCAATCTCAAAGCTAACAATGCGTTGCGACGGCTACTTTCGTCATATGACAATGTATAAATGAGGCTTTAGGAAGCAATGTGCTCAATAGCAGGAAGATGGAGACATTTATCATTGTGTACAAAAAAAAAGGACTTAACGGTCACATCTTGACGACGTGAACACATCTCAGTTGTGAGGCTTATAAATAATTAAAAAAAAATCTCTTTGGCTTTCTGTAAAGCTAATGCTAATTCAGCTGTGTATAAAGAACATAATTGTAGATGGATAAACAGAGAGGTATTGAAGCATCAAAACACACACCACCCGGAGGGTTGGGGAAAGGGAGAAAATGAAAAGATGTCTGACTGCCAACTTGTTAAAATGTCTGTTCTACGTGATTCTAATAAAGATATTTATTAATAATAATAAAAAACACACACCACCCATCTCAGTAACAGTTTATTTCCACAGGCAGTCAGGTTGCTGAACAGCTGACACACCCAGAATGCATCGCACATTGTTGTTGTATAATATGTAATGTTATCCTGTACTGTATATTGTGTATACAATACATATCTATGCATTATATGTACACAGTATATGTAGGTCTGTAGTGTTTGTTGGTTTTGGGATGGTGTGTCCTTTGTGTCGTGTCGTGTCATGTTGTGTTAAGACAGAGAGAGAGCCAGAGCACAAGTATTTCATTGCATAATAAACATGACAATAAAGTTGAACTTGAAGGTACATAAAATATGGGTATGTAACACAGACATACTCCTGCATTTGCACAAGAATAGCTGTGTGTGTGTGTGTGTGTGCGTGCGTGTGCGTGTGCGTGTGCGTGCGCGTGTGCGTGTGCGTGTGCGTGTGTGTGTGTGTGTGTGTGTGTACCTGAGGGGGAGGTTGTATGCCAATCTGACATACCTGCTACCATTTGGGTCTGGTTGACCGTTGTAACGGTAACATTGCCCTGTTGCAGGGCAGATGCTGGCACCATGATCTGACCCTGCGGACTGATGGTTCCTGTGAAGGAGGTGGTCTGCACACACACACACACACACACACACACACACACACAGGCTTGTATTACTAGACCGCCCATTGATTTCCATGACTACAATGATTCCTCTCTGCTTCTTGGCTGCTTGACCAACTGTTTTGTCACTCTGGGTTACAGTGTCTGCTAAATGTGATCGTATCCCATTAGCATTTAGGATTAGTGGTTGTCAAGTTCAAGTGAGGGAGTTCCACGGGGTACCCTACTACCCAGGGATTAAAGCCAGAAAAAATCCCAAGACTGAAAAGGATTTTTAGATGGGGGGGGGTGCCTGAAAATCATTGTCAGACCGGGGGGGGGGACGTTGTGAAAGGGGAAACCCCCGAACCTTGCATCGGTTTATAGTGATGGGCCGATACCACATTTCTTCAATTCGATACCGATATTTTTGGGGGCGATTTTCCGATACCGATACCGATACCGGAACAGGAACCGGAAACAGAATCAAACCGGAAACGGGACCGGAAATTGCCATACCGGAACCGGAAATTGAGATAAACCGGAAGTACATGAAAAAGTATCGTTTATTTTTTTTAAGTATCGATACCAAACGATATTCAGACAATCGATCGATATATCGATACAAGTATCGATATGCCCATCACTATAATTTACCCCTGTCCTAGAATAAGACAGGGACAGGGCTGCCAACTTTCATAAATTTCTAAGAGTGAGACTTTAACTGTCGGGCGGCGATTTTTTTTAAAATAAATAATAAAGGCTGGTATTATAATATGTTACTCTCTACCTCCCCCTACAGACTGGTATTATACTATGTTACTCTCTACCTCCCCCTACAGGCTGGTATTATAATATGTTACTCTCTACCTCCCCCTACAGGCTGGTATTATAATGTTACTCTCTACCTCCCCTACAGGCTGGTATTATAATATGTTACTCTCTACCTCCCCCTACAGACTGGTATTATACTATGTTACTCTCTACCTCCCCCTACAGGCTGGTATTATAATATGTTACTCTCTATCTCCCCCTACAGGCTGGTATTATAATATGTTACTCTCTACCTCCCTCTACAGGCTGGTATTATAATATGTTACTCTCTACCTCCCCCTACAGACTGGTATTATACTATGTTACTCTCTACCTCCCCCTACAGGCTGGTATTATAATATGTTACTCTCTACCTCCCCCTACAGGCTGGCTGGTATTATAATATGTTACTCTCTACCTCCCCCTACAGGCTGGTATTATAATATGTTACTCTCTACCTCCCTCTACAGGCTGGTATTATAATATGTTACTCTCTACCTCCCCCTACAGACTGGTATTATACTATGTTACTCTCTACCTCCCCCTACAGGCTGGTATTATAATATGTTACTCTCTATCTCCCCCTACAGGCTGGTATTATAATATGTTACTCTCTACCTCCCTCTACAGGCTGGTATTATAATATGTTACTCTCTACCTCCCCCTACAGACTGGTATTATACTATGTTACTCTCTACCTCCCCCTACAGGCTGGTATTATAATATGTTACTCTCTACCTCCCCCTACAGGCTGGTATTATAATGTGACTCTCTACCTCCCCCTACAGGCTGGTATTATAATGTTACACTCTACCTCCCCTTACAGGCTGGTATTATAATGTTACTCTCTACCTCCCCCTACAGGCTGGTATTATAATTTTACTCTCTACCTCCCCTTACAGGCTGGTATTATAATATGTTACTCTCTACCTCCCCCTACAGGCTGGTATTATAATGTGACTCTCTACCTCCCCCTACAGGCTGGTAGGGCCTGTAATAAAGGCCAATCAAAAAGAAGGCCATCAAATAAAACGAAGATTTTTTTAAGTCCACGGAAATAATGAATTTAACTTGAAGGTTAAGGATGATTTAATTGTAATATAGTACAAGAATAGTGTAACTACTGTATCTGTAAAATATAACCCATTTATTTCATAAAATTATGTATTGGGTTATAGCCTATTTGTCTCAATATTTGTCACATTCAGCCCTGGACTTCACTAGGGGTCACATTAATCACATTAGAATCACAGATTAGAGATTTTATGTATTTTCCCCTATTTTCTGTATTTTTCACTATTTAAAATATATAGTATTTCTTAATTTTTAATAATTATAGCTCGTAGATTGGCTTTTTTCACCATTAGAAATTGTTTTAAAATAAAAGGTAAACAGTTTTCCCAACCGACAGAGAGTCAGAGACAATATTTTGCCTATATATGGTTCTGTATTAGTGTATGAGTCAGTTTTAGCAGATTTCATTCTAATTGGCTACTGTAGACTGCCTATGAATTTCATGGGCCTGGGTAGGGCCACCTGGCCTGGCGGATATCTGCCCTGTTGCGCAGCAGCACGTCAGCAAGTGAAGGAAATGAATAAATACAAATAAACATAATGTTTTGATGGATAAATGCAAATGATTAAATCATATATATATCTTCGCTGTCAGGCCGAAACCTTGTATTTCCATATTTCAACTTTATGTTTTTTCATAAATGAATGCCTTACTTCAGCGGTTCTCAAACTGGGGTCCGGGGACCCCCAGGGGTCCTTGAGGAGTTACATGACTTTAACTATGAGAGTGTTCCATTTGTACACTCTCAGAGTTAGGATTTCTTAGTATAGATTGGGGTCCCAGAGATAGCATAGAGGTATCACATGGGGGTCCGTGGCCTAATGCTTATTAAACTGGGGGTCAATGAAATTAAAAAGTATGGGAACCACTGCCCTACTTCATCATACAAGAGTGTCACACTATAAGAGTAAAAATAGCCGATCTACAAACTCCCAACATGCCGAGATATGATGTGTTGTGAGCTTGTAGATCAGCTATTTTCACAAATTACAATTTCCTATAGTATTGTTTGTTGATTACTTTTCATGCAGTAATGCTATTTTATATTTCATTTCTTCCTTCTTTTTTTGTATTAAAAAGGTCTTTAAAAAAATGGTCACTTTACTGTCATCTGGGGACCCCCCCCAAACAAAAAAATTACGTGGGGACCCCCCTGGGCCTTGTGGGTCCCGACACACAGGTTGAGAACCAGTGATTTGACTAACACTGCTAGTCACGGTTTGTTGTTAAAGTTTGCTGTCAATGACAGTCACATCAGAGCCTTCATTCACAACCAACGCCTCCATGATTTATGCTCGACTGACCGGTACGGCGCTACCACAGGTGGGAGTATAAACACAACAGTGCAATGCATGGTGGATAAACCTCCCCGCCTCCTGCCTTGAAAACCAATCATGATACCGTCACAAATGAAACACCGCCCAGAGTTTTGGCATTGACACCTGTATGGGTGATTTTTTTGTGAGTGACAAATAAATCCTCTCTGATTGGCAAACATAGCAATTGTTCCGCTGCTTATTTTAATGCAAGTGAACGTAAGCTAAGCATACGTTTATTGTCAATTACTGCTCCCTTCCCTGCAACAAATAATTATATCCTACCTGTTACGTGGTGTAATCCACTTTCGATTAAAAACAACAGTGTATTCCATTGTTCCTGTGATTTCATCGTTTGGACACTGCCACCATCCATACAGAGTAAAATCCATAACTTCAGCGGTAAATCCGTGCTACTTTAAGTCAGAATGAACGGAGCACAACTAACACAACTAACATTTCATGCCGTAAAAATAGCAGATCTACAAGCTCACAACGCGTCCCGTTCGTGATGCGTTGTGAGCGTTGGGAATGGAGCACTTAATGCATGCCGTAAACATAGCAGATCTACAAGCTCACAACGCGTACCGTTCGTGACCTGTTGTGAGCTTGTAGGTCTGCTATTTACCGCGCACGACACCGCCACACAGCTAAGTATATTGCTGAGGGCTAAACACGGTGTCGGGTTACAGGGGTTGTGACGCAGCACCAACGCAGCACTCTGAGCAGCTGATATTTATCGCTGGTGATGGATTATTTTTTAATTCTATGGGATGGTGGATGCTTTGTAATTTGGAGATCATTTTGAATAGCAAGTAGGCTACATTTTTATGACTTCGGTCATGTCATTGACACCGCGGGCATATACACATACCCCCCCCACCCACTTTTTTTTTTTTTTTTGCAGATCTGCACAGATCTCATAAATGACCCCTAAAAAATCCTCACGACGGAAATCCGTCGCCACGACGGAGAACTTTAATCCATGAGCCTACTACCCCTTTCAATGTACAGAAGCAACTCATGTCCAGTTAACTAAATATAAAGGGTTTAAGTAATTAAACACTCCTATACACACACCTGCGTTTTGGTGGGTGAGAAAGTCTGTCCCCCTCCTACAGGAGAATAGGGGCTGCCTGGGTCTCCGCTCAGCAGCGTCTCGCTGTTCATCTTGGTCTTGAGACAGGCGATGTAGCGGCTACAGAAGTCCTTGCACAGGTCACTCACCTTCTCCAGCTCCAACAGGTGGATACGCAGCACCTGGATGGCCTTCACCATCTGGGGGTACAGAGGTCAATGTCGAGAGGCTTAATTAAGGTCCACAAAGTGCATGCAAGTGTGAGTTTGTTAGGGGTGTCAAGATACACCGGCTTTTAGAGTAACTATGATGATTTAAAAATTGAAATGAATATCGTTTTCAAATCAATGTATCTACTAATTCTATCATTGGTGGCAATTTTCGTTTTTTTAATGGCTTCTATTTCAGCATACTAACTTCCAAGGAAGCGAAGGGCTTCTTGTAGCCTACTTATACGAGTAGTGATACATAGACCTTCTTGATTCTAGTTTCCATTAGCTTGGAGTCCCCACCAATGATGTCATTGGTGGGCAGGTTTCTGAACTGTCCAAAGCCCAGCTCTGAGACACAGAGCGAGTAGATGAAAATGGTACCATTACCATCTTATAACTGGAGGATTATAAAGAGGATTAGTGAGGACCAATTATATGAAGATATGGTTGAAAACTGGTTAAATGTTCTTTTGAGCATTCAACACAACCCAAATGTGTGCCCTTGTTTCATCCAAGTATGGAAATATTTTTACTTCCCCAAAAAAGCTGGGATCATAGTTGAGACCCCAGTATGTAGGTAATGTGATGCCGCTGCTGCTAAAGTGGGTCGCAATTCCATAATCACCTTCCCGCTAGCTGTGCCAGAGTATGGTGTATTCTTTTACAGGACACTAACATGAGTTACAATCCTGTTAAAGCTTAATGTAACCAACATGTTACAGTAAATGCCAAGCCCAGATAGTTAGCCAACACCTGTAATTGTGTGTGTCATTTTAACTGTTAAAATCTTCAGATTGACAAAGGTCAGTCGCTATTTGGAGTTTGTGTGTGCGTGCGTGTGAGTGAGAGTGTGTTTAAGTCAAAACAGTTGTACTGCTTTGTGAAATGCCTCATGAGTCGTAACTTTGTCTGGTTTTGTGAAATACAGTAAGACTAAACTTGCGGAGTTTCAGGATGAAACCACTTCGGACATACCAGGGCAGGAATTTAACACCAGCTGAATGAATGCTGATCATTTGTGCGCGTGGATGAATACCACTTTCACGTTTAGCTGACCATCAGTCAAAGGGCCTACTCCCACTGTCAATTTGGTGTCCCTATTTTGGGCATGTCATTATAGTCGAAACCCGTTGTTATTTTTGCCATTCATCGTACAACGAAACATCCTTGCCGTGATGCTAACAGGTGTCTCACCAGGTTGTCGAGGTCAGGGTCCTCGCTGAAGAATGCTTTGCCCTCTTTCTCTTGACTGCGGACAAAGTTCTCGATGTCGACATCGAAGCTGGCCGACGTGATGCAGTCGGAGCTCTGCGTCGACTGTTCACATTTCTCAAACAGCAGGGCCAACAGGGGGAACAGGGGATGCCTGGAAATGTCACACACACACATGTTTGTGTTAGTACTGTTTTGAGAGATTCCCATTGACAACATTCATTCCATAATGATAACAATTCTTTTTAAGGTATTTGGTAAAACAATATTGTGATATTTGATTTTGTCTATATCGCCCAGCCCCTAATAACAATATTGGACAGACAACTCGTGTTTCGCATCTATACCTCCATGTAAAGACTGCTCTCATGCCCAACAACCGCCTGATTATCATATGGAAGGAGAGACCACACAGACAAGAATCATCCTTAATGTCAGGAGTAAAAAGCATGTGAGGCACTATGGTGAAAGAGATTCTCAGTTCTTAGCTGATCTATCTGAAACGACTGGCCTTAAGGCAGGAGAGAGTCTGGACCACCGAGGGCTACAGAGGAGATGGAGGTCATTAGTTGGATGCCGAAGTCACACTCCAAAAATAGCAGATCTACAAGCTCATAGCGTGTCACATTGCGGCGCGTTGTTGGCTATGTATTTGTGGAGTATAAATTAAGCATTGGGGGAAGCTGAAGAAAAAGTCTGCATCATGATACAGTACATCTTTCTTAAGGTGGCATCAGGATTGATTACTAATTGATGAATAAAAAATAAAATAAAAAAAGAGAATCACTGTTAGAAGTGCTTGTTTACATTTAATGCAGGACAAATAATATCAAAATCAAATAATATATAGCAAAAACAGGGTTATGTGTTATGTACTTGATGTTTCTATGTCGATTCCCTGATATATGAGAAACATTATTATCAAATAAAACCTTGCTTCTCGATTATTCAGTTATAAGTCTGCTATTGGTTCTAAATATCGATTTCGAAATATGTTCGGTTATTTTGCCCATCCTGACTCTCTCCCGCTCTCTCACAGGTGTTGGTAAAGTGAGGGTCATACCGGTATATAGAGGCCTTGTCTGCGTCCATGGGTGTCTGCGGCTCTGCAGGGACCGGGCTGGGGGGCTCCACCAATGTCCCCTCAATAAACTTCTGCTCTGAATCGCTGTCTGTCTGTGCTACACCTTGCATCTGCAGGGCACAACATGAGAGAGAGTGAAACAAAAAAATGATGAGACCTAAAGAAAAGGACTAGAAATAGAGAGACACTCGAATACAGTGGAGGGAGGGAGAGAGAAAAAGAGAGACGGATCTGAACTGAAGCCATCATGTGAAGTTCCTGAGTCGCTGGAGGGCAAAGTACAAAATACTGCGCTTTCTCTGAAGACAAAACCTCTAGAGAATTCAGGACCAGAAACCGTTTGAGCCATATGCGGCAGGCCAAAGAAGCGCCAACTTTTCTGAGGTCAAGGACAGTGCAGGGAGACCAGGAACCAGTATCATATCGTCGATGTTGGGTGGAAACCTTGTATGTCCAAAACCGTTACTTTTCAAGAAATTCCAGTGGATCCAAAGTAGTTATTATTTAGTCAAAAGCTCTTGTTAATCCTTTTGATTGGTTAAACTCACAGACAGAACTTTGGACATGGCATCCCTAATGTGGGCATGTCATCATAGATGAAAATGTTTTGTCATTATTATTATTATTTGAATAACTAAAATGGCAGATCTACAAGCTGTAAGCGAAAAGAGCAGCTATTTTCACAACTTTTGCATGACACTGTGTCATAAAACAAAGTATAAAATATCCATACACTTATAAAACATCAAAAAGATGACATATGGAGATACAAGGTTTCTGCCCAACAGTGAGGGTATCATGTCCCCCGTCCTCCTGACTGTATCATATTCAGCCACTGGCGACAGGCACCGTCACACCAGGGTTCTTTGTGATGTTGGGCTTATTCATTGATTAGGAGCCAAGATGCGTCTTCTTTTATCCCCTTTCACACGTTTTCACACCCTGTCTGCCTACCAGCAACCCAGGCTCCATCCATGAACAGAAATCCCCCCCTCCACCCATGTGACTCAAACAGACGACAATGAATTTGATTGAGCGCAAATGCGGCTAAAAATGCTTGTTTGCCAGAACTGGAAAATGTCTCATCATCCATCCAGATCTTCCCCAGGTATCTCAATCTCTCTTGAGACACCCAACCCAACATTTGGTCTCTGAAACAAAGATGCCACGTAAGCAACTTAAAAAAGTGTGTGTGCCGACACAGAAATACAGAAATAGGGCTCTGCGTTATTTTGGTGAATCCCCACAGAATAATGAATTTGTGGCCATTCAGCACAATATGCGACTAGGCGCATCCCCAAATAGATTCTCCAAACTGATAATGATCGAATTGTCTATTTGTCGAAATGCATTGTCTCTTTCCTCCTTGACGTTTGATTCACCACGGTGGATTCACACGGTCCCCCCACACTGTAAAGGCATGGGATTCGAGGTCAGTTAAATGCACACATAGGCTGCCCTTTTCGCAAAGCTGAGCAGGTCATGCAGGCCTCAAATCAGAGCCTCGGGTTAAATTCTCAGCCAGACCCACCTGCTGCTCTCCGTCTGGGTACTTGTCTATGGACTGGGCTGCCATCATGTTCACTGCAGTGGCTGCGAACACTGGGGCATTATAGAAAGGTGGGACAGTTGGCCAACCTACACACACACACACACACACACACACACACACACACAGTTAAACCATTCATATTAGAAATATAAAGCTGCAACCATAACAGGTGTTAATGATATGCCTGTTCATTCAATCATGCCAAACAGCAGACGCCACTGGCACCAAACACTTAAAATGGGCGTATGTACATCGCTTTATTGTTTGTTTTACGGGATAATGTTGTAGTGGATGAAATGTTATACTAAGAGTGCTTGATGTAAAAGCAGTGCCCAATATGTTGATACCACATGTGCATTTCTGAGGTTCTAGCATCTTAATACCAAAAGTTCAAGTGGTGCTGTTGTTGTGTTTGGGGGGAGAGTAAAACAAACATTGATTTGCCATTTTGGGAAAAGATAACAAGATGTCTTGTCAATGTAGCTGCAGCCTAATAATGCTCACCAAAAAAGGACTGTTGGTTTACAAATGTATGCATATTATATACACATGTAACAATATTGTTTATAGACATGAGCCCAACTGGACCAATGTGAATGCTTAAAAACTTGAAATGAAAAAATATATATATATAATCAAATCAGTGAATCATTTGGTTGCATTCAAAATGTTTTTGTGGCAGGTTCGCCACGAAATAAAATAAAAAAGTTGCACATAATAAAAGTCAAGCGCTTTGATTAGAAGTGAGAAACACACCCACCACCACGATGGAACTTGAGCTTCACTTATACATCATCGTACAAGGGTGTCACTCTTCAAAAAAAAAACAGATATACAAGCTAACAACGCGTCACAGTGCGATGCGTTGTTAGCTTGTAGATCTGTTCTTTTTGTTTTGGCCACCGTCGTACGACGGAGTATAAAACCAAGCTTTTAGCTGTGGTGGTCAGTGTTGCCAGATTGTGCGAGAGAAATAAGCAACCAGGTCTATGAAAACAAGCCCAAAAGAAGCGACTATTATAGGACACGAGCACTCTTAACCTTATATACATTGGCTATTTGGAAATATTGAATAAAATGAGGAAAATGTCGATTGAAAAAAAAACATTTTTACAACACAAATCTTGTATGGGGTCCCTGGTATAAAATATTTTCAGATGGGGGGGGGTCTGCAGACAAATACATATGAATACCAAAACGCTCGCCCCAAAACACAGTCACCCGGGGCAAAACCAGCGGCACCTGGTATTCCTAAACGTTAACTTCAGTAAATTATGCCTAAACCTAACCTTATTCCTAATCTAAACCGCATAAAACTATGCCTAAACCCTAACCTATGCCTAAAACCTAACCTTATTCCTACACGTGACCTCAGTTACTGAGGCTCAGTAAAACGGTGCCAAACCTTAACTATTCCTAAACTTAGCCTCAGTAAAACTATGCCTAAACCAAGCCTCATTTCTAAACTTAACCTCAGTGAAACTATGGCTAACCCTAAACTTATTTCTAACCTTATCCTCAGTAAAACAAATACAAGAACCGCTGGTCCGCGAAAAAAAAATGAGGGGGAGCGTGTTTTGGGGGCGAGTCCTCCGGTTAATTTAGGGGGTCCTTGACATGAAAATGTGTGAGAGCCACTGGTTTAAACAACATTAGGGAACAAGCCCAAAATAAGCAACTACACTTTAGAAACAAGCCTTAAAAAAAACACAACCACCAATATTTACAAGCAACTTTACAGAAAAACAAGCCCAAAGTCGCTTATAACAAGCGGACATGGCAACACTAGTGGTGGTGGGCTAACCTCTTTAGCTTCCTTTCTGGCGGCATGAGAGAGAAAAAAAAAGAGAATGTTTATTATGAGCGGATTGCGGCGTGATCGCTGGCCGGCTGAGGAGCGACATAGATCGGCTCGGCTCGGCCCGTGGTGGGTGGGTACCGGGTGGGGGGGCTAGGCTTAGGGTCTGAATATAACTATTCCAAAATAGCCACACCATCGGTCCGGGGGCTAGCTAACGTTAGCAAAAACTGCTAAAACGTTCCCCCCTTGCATCCTTGCATGCTGGTACGGTGAGCGCATAGCAGCCAAAACGCAAAGCGCCATATTTAGCAAGGAAATCATTGCCAACAAAAAATAAATAAATAAAAAAACAAGCCGCGCCGCTGCGGAAGGATCATAAGTGTGCGATCTATATTATAACATAACGGTGATCCGGGGCGCTTAGTTTTTTTTTCTTTCCCCCCCCACCTCAACCAAAAGAAAACATGTGTAATTACATTTTAATAATGTAACGTGTATAAACTGTTATCAAAAGGCTAGTGAGTGATCAAAATCCTGCCCCACATCAGTCAATCAATCTCACGGAGGGACAGCTGCCCTCCCTCCCCCTGTAGGAGTAGTGCAGCCGGGGCCTTGCTGCTATAGCTGTCGCCCTCCTCCGCCTCAACACAATCCTCCTCTGCCCACATAAACGCCGACATATTTCTTTTCCTCCCCAGCAGACAGATTAGTATTCTTCAACCAAGCAGGGCCCTATAGCTGCTGCTACACACTGCTTTCTTTCCCCCACACAGCGCACACACACACACTCTGGGCTATACGTCCGCATAGTCTCGCCCTGGGCATTTTTTTTGTGTGCGGCCCAGATTGTTTGATTGATAGGGAACGGAAAAAGAGGATTTTGAGTGACAGCTTACCTGAGTGCCAATCTTCGTCACACTGACAAGCGGCTGCAGCAATCGGGACCCGCAGTTGTCGCGTTGCGTCATCGCGTAAGGACACGCAGGGCGTTTGGCTCATGAATATTTATGAGGTGGGAGGAGACATGACGTCCCGGATAGCGCCTTGTTCTCGCCCCCTTGAGTCTATCTGTGCACCCTGCTGTGTGTGTATATATACGGCTGGCAAACCTAATCCACACTGGCCTCATTTACGATTCCAAATACAAAAATAAAAAAGAGAAACATTTATGCATTACATTTAAACCACCATCTCTGCGTTTCCTGATGCTCTTTCTCATGCCAGTAGACAAACAAAGGACCACATCCAGATTGTTTTCTTATAAAATACTGCTTATAGCCGGTGATAATTAGGGCATAATGTGCTGCGCAGGCAAGGCTTGGAGTCAAAATTGGAATCATTAAAATAGAACGTAGATAAACCACTTGCGCGCTCAGCGCTATTCAAATGACCCCCCTGAGGCAGAAAAGCAGCATAAAAGAAACGTTTGATCTTTGCCTATTGCTGTTATAAGCCTATTCCTCCTTAGGAGACAATAATAATAATAGCACCAAACCACCATAAAGAAAGAGACTTCATTTCTTATTTGTGTACTTTAATAATATAACACATCTCTTAATGACATTAGAATTACAAGCAAATCTGAGGAGGGCGGGGAAGGGAGCAATGATACGAGAGAGTAGGGGACAACATTATCACCATCATTCTAATTAAATAAAAAGGGTATCGGTGAGGGGGGGGGCGATGAACAGACTCAGCCCCGATGCCATCTCTGCTTTTTCTTCTTCTAGTGTCATGGCGAGGGTTGTCTGGAGGAGGGCTGTGGCAGGCGGTACTTGGCCATCTCCACTTCCAGTTCAGCAAAGGTGAAGGAGTTATAGTCGAGATGTTGGAGGTTCTTATACGTGCTGTTGTCGAACGGCTCCTCGGGCTCTGGGGGAGCTGCCGCAGCAACTTCTGTGGAGGGTGGAGGAGGAGAGGGAAAACAAAGACGTGTAAGAAACCTGAATCTGGTAGCATGCGTCAAAAATGCTCCTGGTCATCAAAGAAAACATCAAATATGTTAGTCTGAATGTAGAGATGAGTTTTATTCTGTATCCTTTACACTGCTAATCAAAAAAAAATCTCTCTATTGAGGGGGGGGGGGGGGGGGTTGTGAAGTTTGTTGAACAACAAAGGACTTGATGTAGCAATAAAACAAAAGAAGGTGATGCCCTCTTTCCTCAAAATCTCCCAGCTCAATTTGTCAGTAGCTGATAAGCCCTTTAAAGGCCAGAGGAGATTTCAATATTCACACGTGTTGACAAAGGTAGTTTACGGTGGGGCATTTCCTATCCCCCCCTACAACAGAGTCTGTAGACATGCTGGTGTGAAAAGCCTGAGGAACTGCGTGCGTTTGCGAGGGGAAAGCACAAGGAGGTAAACTTGCTGGCAGCCAGTCAAGAGAGACAGCCCATTGTAGAGAAACAATAGTAGAAAAAGCACGCATGAAATTATTTCTAATGAGGCAGCAAATCATAAATCATACAGTGTGCATGGGCTCTCTGCACTGAAAAACAAAGGGCTTCCATGTGTTTGAGTCAATAGTTTAAAAAATATATTGTTGGCTTTTTGTGATAATAAAAAAGGCAATCCAACTTTTAACACAAACTTTAAGAAAACAGGCAGACATGTTCCAAACATGCTACAATGGAAAGTAAACTTGTGATCAACTTGGCAGGACAGAGAATAAAACTTTCCACAACCATTAAAGAAATCCCACATTAAAAGCCATTTAAAGACACATTTAAGACCATTTCATTAATCTCATGACATGCACAAACCCAAAGTTTCTGAAAGACAGACAGAAAGGAAACAAATGACTGGTGACATTAACAAGGCCAACAGGGAGGGAGGATATTCCAAGATGAACGATTACACCGTTAGCCAGATAAATGTGAAATACATGGACTTGTAGGAGTAAATCAATGACCATTTATGGAATTGGTCCCACATACAGTATACTGCATATTATTAACAGAAATTCAGATGTTATTTTGTGAAGTATTATTTGTTATCTGGCTAAGTGTGTAGTCCTGCTTCCTGGAATACACCGTCCCCTCCGATCTCCAAACACTCCCAGCTTCTGTTCCTCCGTTGTCAGGCTCAGGGAGGATTTTAAGATGGTCCCAACTGTAACTGTAACCATATCATGATCATGTGCACTGTAACCATACCAGTAACAATAGCATTAACTTGCACACTACAACTTAATACCAACGTTGCAACCTGTAAGCTTAATATTAGCACAGGATCCTGTGAGCTTCAAACAAAGAACATATTTC
This sequence comes from Gymnoscopelus braueri, assembly GCF_963280865.1. Classification (NCBI taxonomy): domain Eukaryota; kingdom Metazoa; phylum Chordata; class Actinopteri; order Myctophiformes; family Myctophidae; genus Gymnoscopelus; species Gymnoscopelus braueri. Next base: position 15,140,319 of record NC_137618.1, on the reverse strand, counting down.
ATACAAATGGGGCAGCGATGAGCGGCAAAAATTATAAATGCAAAAACACTCAGGAGAGTGGAGATGGCTATGGGAAGAAAAAAAGCTATGCGAAGAAAAAAGCACATAGGGGCAACAGAGATAAGAGGGACAAAAATGACCATGACTCAAAAGTAGGGGGGGGCGTAAAATGCAAGCAGGATTAGTATTTATATGCTGATGTTAGCCAGTCTCACTGTGCACCATTATGTCAAACATTCACACCCATGATAATGCATATGTGAGATGAAGAGAGATGAAGATGCCAAGTACATCAGAGTCTTGCCAATCTGGGAATCCATCAGTTACATTTCTTTTTTACTTTCATGCAAATAAAAAAATTGTCTCAAGAGATTAGTGTTGCAGGATGCAAAAGCAAGGCAATATGCAAGAAATAGGATGTTGGCCAAATGCAACATGTATGCAGAACATGAAACATGTATGCAGGAAGAAAGTAAACCCAGCTGAGGTACATGGCATGCACTATACCAGCTTCATGCAAAACAATGGAATTTATCAAAACATCATAGTAGACTGCACAGTAAATGTAACTGTGAATGTAACTCTGGAGTATAAAAATTGACCCAAATGACCAATTTTACACTCTCAAGAGTTACAATCACACTGGACATTTTACGGTCCTGAGAGTAAATATGGGACACTATGGAGCCGGCCAGCAACAGCACCAAAGCATGATAAAGATGAAGAAAATAGGTGTGAGCAAAAGCATCTATATGTGAGGTAGCTCAGAAATGGTTAACACTTTAACATTTAACAGTACATGTTATGAGGAATGGACTAAGAAGGTCATCTGTGGAGTTTTAAAGATCCATAGAAAAGTGTGTGGAGGTAAAGAAAAGATTTGGGGTTGGATAAGTAGTGTATACCCTCAGCCGCTTCAATTGGTTCAGGCTCAGCTGGGGCCTCTGCCTGCAGCTCCTCTCCTGCAGCTTCGGTTATGACTGGAGCGGGGTCCACCAGCTCCTCAGCGCTCTCTACAGGGGCAGCTGCTTCAGCTACTACCTCAGCAGCTGCTTCAGCTACAACCTCAGCAGCCCCTTCAGCTACAACCTCAGCAGACACTTCAGCTGGGGCAGCTTCAGCCACAGGCTCCGCAGCGGCTTCTACAGGGGCTTCAGCTTCAGGCACAGCCTCGGATGCAGATTCTGCAGCTGGGGCTACAGGGGCTTCAGCTTCAGGGGCAGCTTCTACTGGGGTATCTGTAAGTGCATCCAGTGCAACAGGCTCTGTGGTGGCTTCTGCAACAGCTACACTTTCCGTTTCAACAGCAGCTTCAGGGGCAGACTCTGCGGCTTCTACTGGGGCCTCGGTAGGGGCCTCAGCTTCTACGTGAGCTTCGCCAACAGGCGTGGCCTCCGCAGTCACATCTGGAGTGGCTTCTGCTGCAGCATCGGCCACAATTTCTGTGGTATCTGTGTCAACTTCTGGAGCAGCTTCTACTATGGTCTCTTCTGTGGCAGTGGAGAGTTGAGGGGCAGAGTCGACCAATTCTTCAGAACTCCCACTGGGGGCTGCTTCTTCACTAGTGGCCTCCATAGTGGCTTCAACTGGTTCTGGGGACACTTCTGCTGGTGTTGCCTCCAGCACAGCTTCAGCTGTGGGGGCAGCCTGAATGGCTTCGGATGCTGGTGGTGTCACCTCCTCCTTCGGAACTTCACCAATCTCTTCTTTAACTTCTGTTGCGACAGCCTGAACCACAGCTTCTTCCTTTGTGGCGCCCTCCATCTTCTCTGGTGCAGTGGTCTCTGGTGCAGTGGTCTCTGTTGCAGCCGCTGTCTTCACTTCAGAAGACTTCTCGTCATCCGAATCCGAATCCGAGTCAGAATCTGAGTCGCTGGAGGACGAGGACGATGTTCCGTCCACTGAGGGTTCAGTGGGCTTGGTAGAGGAAGCTGCAACTGGAATGCTCTCTGACTCGGGGGTTTCGGGACTTGCTGCCAACACGGATTCAGTGGCGGGGGGAGCGGCATCGACTATTTCAGTGGCGGAATCCACTATAAGTGGGGTTTCTGTTGATGCCGTTTCAGATACGGTTACTGGTTCACTGGCAGCTGGGGCCTCTGCCTGCAGTCCCTCTCCTGCAGCTTCAGTTATCACTGGAGCAGGGTCCACCAGCTCCTCAGTGCTCTCCACAGGAGCAGCAGCTTCGGCTACAACCTCAGCAGCCGCTTCAACTGGGGCAGCCTCTGCAGCTGCTTCTACTGAGGCTTCAGCCACGGCCTCTGCAGTGACTTCAGCTGGGGCAGCTTCAACCACAGCCTCTGAGGCGGCATGTACAGGGGATTCAGCCACAGCCTCTGCAGCTGCTTCTACAGGGGCTTCAGCGACAACCTCTGGGGCAGTTTCTGCCACAGATTCTGTAGCTGGGATTTCAGGGGCAGCATCGACAGCAGGCTCTGTGATTGGGGCTGCTGACTCTACCGCTGCCTCTTGTGTAGCTGCTGAATCAGCATGGACGGTTTCACTCGTTACTACCTCTTCCGCTGGAGAGGATACGGATGGTGCAGCTTCAATTGTACTCTCCACAGATGTCTCGACTGATGCCTCAGCCACAACAGCCTCTGTGGAGCCTGAGGCGGCAGCAGAGACTGTCTCTGCAGTAGCTGCAGCTACTACTGTGTGAGGAATGGCCGGACTATCCACTGGTTTGATTTCACCTAGAGCTTGTGTTGGGAAAAATCCAGGGGCTGAAAGCTTGACTGGAAAGGCAACTGCGGTCTTGTAGGCTAGCAGGGACGCCCTCTCATCTTGAGCCTCTACGGCTGAGGGAAGTGGTAGATGGAAGAGGAGTTAAATCATTTATATTGGCAGTGTTTGATGTTGCATAAAGAGTAGAAACAAAGCCCTGTCATGGATTTACCTCTTATTTTGTTTGCGGATTTGAGCATTGCAATTATTTTAGCAATTCATTAGTCACTGCTGATGTATTAAATTATTACATATTTGACATTTCAAAAGCAAGCATGAAACTAATTTAAAACATTTAGTTTTTCAGCCAACTTGTGTAATACACCGGAAATCATTAGAGGTCTCAAGTATCTTTATATAAATTAGAGGCTGACCTGCAAACAAAATAGTTAAGAGGCGATTACTTAACTACATAATTTATTCATTACCAATCTCTCTACTGATCTCATATATTCTGATATCACACTTATACTCACTAGTACTGGACACATTCACAGTCACTGTTATAACGAAGAAAGGGTTATTTTCAACTATGGTTTACTGCAAAGGAAAAGCAATTTAAAAACCGTATGACATAGTTAATGAACTGGACTGGATTTGGCACTGTAAGAAAAGGGATTATACATTTAGCATTAACATTAGCACACATATTCCATTAATATTTTGAAACACATAAAACATGAAAAACAAAAAGGAAAGGAACCTTATCATGATCATGGGACACTGTAACCATACCAGTAACAATAGCATTAACTTGCACACTACAACTTAATACCGACGTTGCAACCTGTAAGGAAGGATGTTAGGAGGTAAAACATAATCTTTAATCATTCAAGAAATATTTTGTAACGTGAATTGAAAAATATGGAAGAGTCTTACTTTTTGCCTTTTTAGCCTTCTTAGGTGATGCGGTAGTGGGCTCGCCTGCATTGGTGCAGAATGCCGCAGCAGGACTTCTCAAGATGCCCCAGCTCTCACGCTGGAGGCACTGTGGAAGGGAGGAGTTTTGTACCATTTGTAATACACAGTTATGTGAATGAGAGAACACTGAAAAGCAGCTTACAATAATAGGGAAATAAGAGTAGGGGGGGGGGGCATATTTCAAGACTCGAGGCAGGTATTTTTCAGTAAGCAAGGAAAGATACAACTTCATAATAGTTCATATCGGGCTAGAAGTGAGCTGTTGTTATCTCCGTGCATCAGTACCTGCTTTGGACAGTTATCGTGTTGATCAGTGGGTATGTTTTGTTTAGGAGTTCCTCGTTATTGATCCTTTCTAGCAATAGCAGTCACCTGCGTTTACTGACAAAATGGTTTGTTTGTTTGTTTGTTTGTTTTTCCCGCTTACTCTACTCAGAGATTATGTATAAAATTATCCATGTGACATTAAGGCAGTGGTGTAAAGTTACTAAGTACTGTACTTAAGTACAATTTTGAGGTATCTTTTACTTTACTGGAGTATTTCTATTCTATTTCAATCAATTTACTTCTACTCCACAACATCTCAGAGGCAAATATGGTACTTTTACTCCACTACACTTATTTGATATCTTTAGTTACTAGATACTCGATTATTATTACAAAACATTACATTACATTAGAATACATTAACCACTTCTGACCTATATATATATTATGGCCATTAGAAAATATCCGATCAACAAGCTCACAATGCGTCGCATTGTGAGCTTGTATATCTACTGTTTTCAAAAGATTTTAATACATTTTGAACTTGTGAAATGGGATAATGAGTACTTTGACATTTGGTACTCTTAAGTATATTTTCATGCCAATACTTTTTTACTTCTACTCAAGTACATTTTAAATACCGGACTTGTACTTGTACCAGACTATTTCTACAATAGGTATTGATACTTTTACTTAAGTAAAACATGTGAGTACTTCTTACACCACTGCATTAAGGATTGAAAGGTGATTTAGCTCTTGTTGTTCAGCAACGTTAGCGACCTGGTGTCAGGGTCAGTAAGGACAGGGCTCACGTCCGACAAAAACACATTCTGTGTCTTTCGATGCGGAAAAGTAACCAGATATTAATGATATGAACATATTACATGTCATATAAAAATACAAAGGTTTTATGGGATATTAAGGGAGTAATTACCTTGAGAGAACCGAGTCGTCCTAACCGAAGCAAGGAGGTCGCCATTTTGTGTGTCCCCAATATTTTGTTCCGTGTAGAAACTGGACGAGGTCCTACATATGGATCCTACGATGAGACCCGCATCACCATCTCTGCACAGTAGAAGAATCCTCATTGTTCATTTAACCAGTGGTGTAGAGTAACTAAGTACATTTACTCAAGTACTGTACTTAAGTACAACTTTGAGGTATTTTTTACTTTACTGGAGTATTTCCAATTTTCAGTACTTTTAGTACTTTAAGAATACTTATGTACTTTTATTCAAGTATTTTGAACACAGGCCTTTTACTTGTAACAGAGTATTTTTATATTGTGGTTTTGCTACTTTTACTTAATAAAATATCTGAGTACTTCTTCCGCCACTGCATCTCTGAAAGTGTAAATCGATTATGGAAGATAATGGAACCATATATGGACCCGGAAATTAACACTTTATGAGTTCTACTTCTAACTTTGCTCTTTTTGTTTTACTTGAAACTTTGTTTATTAGGCAACTATTCCAGAAAGGTAACAGGAAAGGTGGGCACCAAAACATTCTGGACACTAGGAAATCTTGGCACCAAAACAGAGTGGGCACTAGGTAGAGTAGGCACTAGGTAGAGTGGCCACTAGGGTAATATGGGCACCAACACAGAGTGGGCACCAGACCTCGGAAGAGTGGGCACTAGGGGAAATCCGGGCACTAAAACGGGAATACTTTGAAGTTAGGGTTAGGCATAATTTTTACTGAGGTTAGGGTTAGGATTAAGGGATAGTTTTACTTAGGTTAGGGTTAGGATGAAGGTCAGGGTTAGGCATGGTTTTACCGAAAGGTGCCCAGTCTTCCCCCATAAGGTGCCCACACAGCCCACCCTAACCCTATGCTACACCATACCCCCAACGCCAACCCTAACACTAACCTCAACCCCAACACTAACCCTAATAGGATCGAGGGAACATAGGAATGACATAGGAATTCCCATGAACCATCCATCTGGGACAGCTTTTCTTTCTGAATCCAGAGTCAGAAGCAGCGGCCAGTTTTTATGCAACACTTATCTGGAACAAACTCCAAGAAAACTGCAGTTTTTGTAATAATTTCCTCTGAACTAAAATTGTATTCTCTTATCTGTCTGTTCAAATGTCCTTTTATAATGTGTTTCTTTTGCACTGTGGCCATCTTAATGCTCTGTGTAATGTCTTAATGCTTAATGCTTTGTGTAAAGCGTGAATTGCCTTGATGTTGAAATGTGCTATACCGAAAACACTCAAAAAGGCTATTAAAAAGACTCTTAAAAAGAGATGCATTTGAAGAGTACAAGACGATAAGACCATACTACAAACTGGTTTTGAATGTAATGAAAGTAGACTTCTGTACTTAATAACAGTGGGCAAAGGCTTTAAAATCAAACACTTTTTTATTATTGTTTCAATCCAATAGCCTATGTGAATTCACAAAAGGTGAAAAATATTGAAAAAAATATTATATCAAATTAATTCACAAATTATGTATTGTAGAACATGGGTTTTACTTCCATGGCATACTGTCCATGGAAGTATGCCAGTATGCCAGTATGTACAAGAAACTTGGCACTGATTGGGGTAGTAATTTGTAAGATTAGCCATGGGCAGACATGCACGTGCACGCACGCACGCACGCACGCACACACGCATGCACGCACGCACGCACGTACGTACGTACGCACACACGGCCAGTCTATGATGTAATATTGATAACATCAGGGATTTCCATATATGGCCTTACAAGGGACACAGACAGACAGATACACATACAGAGATAGAGATTTGTAGATGTATTTCTTGACGACCGCTCATCTGTCAATTGCCATTTGGCGTATGTATTGGTCTCCAAATACTCTGATAATGGGTACTGCACAAAGTACTCTGACGACGGATAGGCTACTGCACTAGTAGTATAGCAATTAAAAAGGCTGGGGATACTCACGTTCATTGCCTGCCAAACAACATGGCTGTAGGCTGAATCAACAGCCAATCAGTGATTTGAGGATGACATCACATCTCTCAATGATGCGTTAGCGAGGTAGAACTGTGGAGCATAAAAGAGATGTTACTTGATCACCATACGAAGAACAAACATTGTTACAAAGTCATGGCTGAGGAGTGTTTTGATGTCATGGTGGTGGGATCCTGTAATACTGACCTTGTGAGCCGGGCACCTAGGCTACCAAAGGAAGGGGAAACTATCCATGGCCACAAGTTCTTCACTACATTTGGAGGCAAAGGGGCCAACCAATGCATACAGGCTGCAAGACTGGGGGCCAGGGCCATTATGGTCGGCAAGGTCGGCAAAGACTCATATGGAGACGCATACATCCAGAACTTCAAAGACAACAGCGTTCATGCAGACTTTGTTTGGCGGGCCTCTGAGGCAGCCACAGGAACTGCCACCATCATTGTCAGTGACGAAGGGAAGAATGTTATTGTGATCGTGGCTGGCGCTAACATGCTGCTGGGCAGTGATGAGCTGCACCAGGTCCTACCGGCCCTCTGTCGGTCAAAGGTGTTGGCATGCCAGCTGGAGATCAGCCCTGAGTCGTCCCTGCAGGCACTACGCATGGCACGGGACAACAACGTGAAGACCATATTCAACCCGGCACCGGCCATTGCCGACCTGGGTTCGGATTTCTACAGATACTCTGATGTGTTTTGCTGTAATGAGTCTGAGGCAGAGCTTCTGACGGGTGTCCCAGCCTCCAGTGTGGAGGACGCCCATCAGGCGGGCCAGGAGCTGCTGGGGCGAGGCTGCGGCTCTGTAATCATCACCCTGGGGGAACAAGGCTGTGTGGTGCTAAAGGCACAGGAGACCACCGTGCATCACATACCTGCGGCAGAGGTCACAGCGGTGGACACCACAGGATCCGGAGACAGCTTTATTGGAGCATTGGCATTCTACATGGCCCTTTATCCTACAATGCAGCTGGAGGAGATGGCCAAGAGAGCCAATCAGGTGGCAGGATTCAGCGTCCAGAAAGCCGGCGCTCAGACCTCTTATTCCTATCAGAAGGACCTACCAGAATATCTGTTCTAAAGGAACAGAACACACACAATCGTAATGACCTCTGATGTCTTCAATACAAAATTATACTTTTTGTGCAGTATGTAATCCATTTGTCGTCCCTTCAGACATAAGTGTAGTGATGTTCGTATCAATTTATTCAATATATGCAGCTGCTGAAAACTAATCACATTAACTAGACGGGTACTGTTCCTGGAGAAGCAGTGTAGGTTCGATCTCTGGATGTCTGACACAGGATGTCCCATGAGCTTGTCAGTGAACATTGGGATCATGATGTTATCCATTCACTCTCCCAAGTTGGTGCGTTGTTGTGGCGGGCCTAGCAGCAAACATGATGAATGTCAATAAAATAAAATAAACACAATATTTCCAAAAGTATAAAGATTTCCAAAGGACTCACTCTCAGCCATTCCCAGAGCAGACAAAATTAAAACTTTGAACAAAGCTTCTAGGTGAAAGTATGGCGGAGGTGGCAAAGAGCGTGTCATTAAAGAACTAATACTGTGACTGGTGTAGGTTCGATCTCGTCTGACGGATGACATCATCCATTCCAGAATTTTCCCATTGCTGCGTTAGTATGACTGTGGTGGCACCACACATGACCTGTTATAGCCTAAAATAAAAATAATATAGGCCTATAAAAGTTTAACATTTGTATAAAATATTCCTAAAACATCCCAAAAGTCCCAGCTATTCCAAAATAAGTAAATAATTTTTAGGTCCTAACGAAGCTTATAAGTGTAGGTTAAAATAATTATGGCGGAGTAAGAGCATGCCACATTTTGAGGAGAATAAAATAATAATAATAATAATAATGAACAGTTCTCCATCGTTTTCACCCAGTTTGCATCAGGGCATTTATTGATTAACTCGAGTCCACAGTGAATCCCCCTTGAATCAATTAAGACAACAAAATAATTTGCCAGGTGAAAATGCGGTTGACCTGAAGTACTTATTGATGCAATAGTTCTCTTTATCAGTTACTATAGGCATCATTCTAAGCAGCAGCAGATTTGCCCTCTTTGGCTGAACTGCAGTAGAAATAATAGTAGTTCAATTTGTGCTGTTCTAGTTGGGTAGCCCATAACTGCTAAAGTTGAACCAAATTGAATCACCATGTCATCCAAACCTTCATAATAACATACGTAAATAAAATATCATACATTTTATATTATAATTATACAATATCATATCATTTCTTTTTTTAATAGGAGTTTGTATGATATGTCCTATATTTCTATAGAATCCTCCTAGGAATAAGATCCTATTAGGAATGGAGGTTACATCCTTCTTTGATGGCTTGCCTCTCTCCTTGGTAACCCACACACTCACTGATTCAGTAATACCTCATCTATCACAGTGGATGTTTGTTTAGTATGTTTGTGTGGCTCAGCCTGGCCAGTTTGATAAAAGCAGATTGCCATGAAACTCTCTAGGCACATATGCCCCTAGGAGGATGGCCAATTTAACACACAGTATCTCAAAATCTATTGGGCATGCCGGCAGGTTGCCATAAATGGTAAATATATGGTGGCTGGGGGAAGAGGTGGGTGGGTCATTTCTGTTTGAAGTTAGTGAAGACTCAATATCATGTCTACTCAGATATAATGGAATAAAGGTATTTCTATATGCAATTTAGGCATTTAGCAGACTTTCCCAGAGCATCAGAGTGCAAAACCAGAGTAAATGGCATGAACCCAGAGTAAATGGTCTCGTGAGAAGAATGCAAAGAAAACAATTTAGAGACACAGTGTAACCTGGTAAACATCAACCCTGGCATCTGTCTAAATCAGACGCTAAATCTAATCTAATCTAAATAACAACAGTGTGCAAGTGTATGGTGAGTGGTGACAATATTGAGAGAGAAGAGAAGCAAAATGTATGTGAACAACCAAAATCTGCATAGTATAACAAGGAGTCTGGTTCTTCTACTTTATGATCATGAGGCAATCAAGTTCAAAATAGAACACGGTTGATGAGGCATAATCCATGTTGTCTCTCACAATCTTGACATTCATTGAATGATATTTGTTTTTATCTTACTTCATGTCCACCTAAACTCTCTCATCATTCATATATTCACAGTTGATAGACCGTACGGTATATATTTGAGAGACTCCACATATATTATTGTATTTCATTCAGAGACCCAGTTCAGATGGATACAGGTCTATTGGGCACCTAAACATTGTGGGCACCTCAATGTTAAGTGTAAAAAAAAAAGAATTAAATGAATAAATGTATGCTTTGGAAAATGTTCATTTGAACATGCATGGTATTATCAGACCTAAACTTACCCTTCAACTTCTTGTTTATGCCCAAAATGACTGGCTGTCCACAGGTTTTGTAGTAATTATAGAAATATTGAGCAAAGATGATTAATATATTTGGCCCCCCATTTATACAAATAAAAAATAAAATACAAAATATTGAACAGTAACATGATTTCTTCAAAGAAGGAATCAGAGCTGACACACGATATCTCATACAAAACAAACATATGATCATTCACTGTAATCCAATATGCAGAGAAATTACAATCTGACAATGTCACCATGAGCAAATACAATACAACAAACTCTCCCTTGCAATATACATTCATTACATTACATTACAGTCATTTAGCAGACGCTTTTATCCAAAGCGACTTACAATAAGTGCATTCAACATAGGTAGGCAAGAAAACTACTAATCGCCAGAAGTCTTAAGTTGAAGGTTCTTCTTTCGTGTATCATCGTCAAATGTCCAACTCAGGTTTGTGTAGCCACGCCCTTGTCTCTGGTCCCACTTGGAAGAGGCCGGCCTCTGAAGGTGGTCTGTACAGGGGACAGGTGGTGATTGTGTCCACAAGTTGAAGGTTGATTGACAGAGATGATGGCAACTTGCTCCCTTCTTAATATTTTCTAATGTTTCTTCTCCTTTTGTCCACTAGAGGTCTGTCTTGCTTTGCATATTTTGGTTCTAGTAGCAACTAGTGCAATACAGTAGTCAGTTCTGTTGAATTAACAGATAAATATGTCATTAAAATGTTATGGTAAAATGGTGATGACAGGAATGTCTCCCCACCACTCTGCAGGTGTCCCAGGTTGTCCAGGATAAGATGCTAGGTGTTTTCATCAGAGCCACAACCAGATGCTTTTCTTTTTAGCTGCTCTTTGTCCTTCAGTATTTTTTGTTAGACCAATAACGTCTCACAACCATCATGAACCATGCCATCCCAAGCCTTGTATTGTACATCTGCAGGGCCATAGATCAAAATTGCGAGTAGAGTATGTGCTGATATTTGCATCTTCTTTTCAAATGTAATTATAGAATGAGTGGCAGTTAGTCAAAACACACATTAACAGGAGTGCTGCAGTGTATTTTAATCGCACATACAATGAGAATCCTTTGGCTTTTATTGGACTAGTTTTAGCCACATTCAACATTTCAGAATAATAAAATGGCATGTGTCAGACAAGGCCTGTGAATGCCATTAAAAATAACAAATGCTCAACATTCCACTCCAAATTTCCTTTAGATGACTTGTGTGTGGGTCCTTGGCTGATGTCTTAGCATTGCGTTATCAGAAAATTGTTAACGCATCAAATGATCATAACTGTTCATTGGAAAGATTAACATGAATATCAGCCGTACCAATGTTTTCCCATGTGTCACAGCAAACAAATCTTGTTTCTATACTTTTACAAGGCATTATAAATTTATAAGAAACATGCATATGAAAGTAGCACATTCCCAACAAATAAAGTACTGGTATTCAAGGATTGGTGTGTACCAAAGGAAAGCGGCAAGATTCATGATGCCACAAAAATGCTATGTCGTTATCATGATAAAAAACAAAGCATGAGACCTTATACAACAAATATAGACCAGAGTTTATTATTATTTTTCACATCCTGCTCATTCCCATTTTATTCTATGCAAAAAGCATATTTCACAGCGTTAAGCTTAGCCTCCATAAAAAGTTACATTTAACATATTGGCTTAATTCCCATGGAATCCTAAGCTACTGAAACAGCTCTGTTTTCATGTACAAAAGTAATGGAAAGGTTGGATTTGTGAGGTAACGAAGGATTGGCCTTTGATGAGACTTCCACTTCATACTGTAGCACGGTTTCACAGGAAAGGTTGAGAGTAGAAAAGTTGAGGTGCTGATGTTCACTTGGACACGTCATCGAACTTGGGTTCTGAGAGGGGAACAAAAAAACATCATTTTAGTATTTGTATAATAAAACATAATTTGCAAGGGTTAGAATTAAAGAATTAAAGAATTAAACAAAAATAAATAAATCCTTACCAAAAGGCAATTAAGTACAAGTGTCAATTGTAATGGAAAGAACTTTAAAATAAATAAAATACTTTGGCGAGCCTTTCAAGTTAAACTCACCTGGGAAAGTGAACTCTGGGAAAGCTGTGAGGTCTCCAGTACCATAAAGTCTCTCCAGTTTTACGATCTCTTGTGCCAGATCTTTCTGATACTGTGGGCCTGCATCAACTAGCCCACCAGAAGCCCTAGTGTTGAGGAGTACAGGTGAAATGTCAGTCAGATCACAGGTTTAACCACTTGGAACATTTGCCAAAAATGGCAGATATACAAGCTCACAACGCATCTCGACTTGTTGTGAGCTTGTAGTTCAGCAAATTTTGGCAAAGATATTTGTTAAAAAAAAAAGGCTAGAGGGTTTAAGTGGTTAATCATTTATAGGTCATGGTAAATGGTCTTTTTCTGCTACCACACAAAACAATTGTCTGCAGGTTCTGCAGCGGCTTCTACAGGGGATGTTAGGTCAATGTTAAATGGCCCGCACACACAATAATTTGCAACATTAATAGCAAGAATAGGAATGCCATGATAATAACGTGATAGTGACTATGAGCCAGCAACAGATTCCATGGACCCAGAAAACGGTTGGAGGGTGGATTTTTCACCCCTGAAATCTGCACTTAAACTGCAAGGCTGCATGAATGTGTCATTGAACACATACACAACTTAACGTCAGGAAAGTTACATGACTCACCCGCCCAGGTGATGGCAATAATACTAATCACCGTAATCAAGCAAATCATAAGCAAATCATATAAAACATACAAATGTACAAATCCGCAGTGATCTGATGCTCATGTGTTTGTGTTGACGCTAATGGTTACTTTGGCATGGTGTATCCTGAAATAATCCCTATTAGATTTATAAGCATGTTTAGAAACACATGAAAACTCTGGTGATAATGACGTTAAAGTTGATTGAGTTGGATAAACTGTTTCTCCCTCTAACTTTTCTCTGTATTTTTAGTTTGTTGAAATAATGTCATGCACATTTTTCCAGTACATAGCCTACTGCAGGCCTTGTTGACTAGATTTAGAAAAGATTTGGAAGCTCTTACTCCTGAAATGATCGATTATTTATATGGGGAAATCCGTCATATACAGTAACATGCATGTTAATGGGTGAGAAGCACAGCTTAAAGTGGAGTGGGTGGGGCTTGGCGAATGATCCATTGTTTATCCACAAGTTTCCTAGTTGTTGTGGGCATCACTTCCTGTCGATTTGATCCCTGATACCTGATCAAATTGACAAATTGCCTCGTTTAGAAATAATGCTCCACCATGCCCACCTACTGTAGATATAATATATTCTTTATCAATGATTAAATAAAAGCTTATTTAATCATGTAACTTTCCAGGAAGAGAAAGGCTGTATAGTAGTTTCTATTTGCTTGGATTCGACAGGCAGGTTTCTAAAATTCCCACAGCTCAACAATGAGACACAGAGTGAGACGGAAATTGTGCCATCTTATGAATATTAGTGTGGACCAATTATATGAAGATATGGTTGAAAATCGGTTTCAGTGCTCCTTTAACCGCACTTGTTAGGCACAGAGTCAAATCAATGGCACTTACTGGCTCTTTGTGCTGTACTCGCGTATGGACAGAAGGAAGAGTTGCTGGATTGGGTCCATTAGAGCTGCGAGTCACAGAGGGAGGGGACAAAAACAAACAATTACTTTCTCTTCACGGACAACACACTCAAAACCATGGCCTTGTGTTTGGATATCATCATCTGTCCATTTGGCTAGGACGACAAAATTAAAAACCAGTCTGGTTTCTCTTTTTTAGCCGTAACCCTCATGCACATAACAGCACCTGGGTAGTGATAGACACAGTTGACCTCTACAGGGGTGAGATATAGGAAAGAACATGAGAAAGGCTCGGTTGGTTAACATTAACAAATTAAAAGTTGCCGTGCAAGGTCACACATTGAAGAATATTGCAGTCATTATGATATGGGGTTGACTGCAGTCCAGTGACAGTCTGGGAAAACTCCAATTCAAATCCCATAGGATCAAACTATCATGCTATTTAAAACATATTAATTACAAAAAAAGACAATACAATCGTTCCTTCAATCATGCGGATTCCACGCACAGCAACCTAGAGTGCCTTTTCATGTAGTGCTTTAACCGTGAAGAAGGGGGAAGGAAATTTTACATTTACACAGACATCCAAAACCTCCAACAATTGGCACATACATGTAGAGAACAATTACTCGTAACCTTTAACATGCGATCCCAAATAAGTGTGAGAGGAAGTGTGAGAGGAGGGAGGAAAGGACATTTCACGTAAAGCCACAATTCTGCAGTAACCATTGATAGCTGGGACAGTTTGTGTCACCATAACATTACCTTTAGCAGTACACATTAGCTTTAACATTACTCTCAGTCAAACAGTCGGATACAAATTAAAAACAAAAGTTGAGTGAAAAAAAAATAGAATAGGTGATTGAGAACATGAAAAATTATTAGATGGGGAACGAGCATTGAAAATATGGTGCTCAAATAACAGTACATCTGTCAATTTGGCCAGAACAAAATTATTTAAAAAAACACAATGTTACTGTGAAAAGTGTTGAGCACAAATGACTTGCAAGCAAGAAAGCAAGGAAGCAAGAAAGCATATAAAAGATAAAAATGGGTGCAATTATACAATTAGAAATCAGTGAAAAGTGAAGATTTATGATAATGCAACAAAAACACAAATGAAAAGAGACCGAGAGAGACAATCAAGCAGACCCTTCTCAAGGCAAAATGTTATGCAGATGGATGTAGTGAAATGCATGCTCCATATGCAAGTAAAGTAACATAATGACAGGTTATGAAAATGAATGCACTATGCCAAAGGGACCAGAGGGACATAGGGGTAAGGGACATGCATGTTATTTGAGGGATGAATTAGAAAACTGGTTATGTGCCAAGAAATTATTGCATGGATGAAGACTAGATGACTAAAATAAGGCTGTGCAAAGAAGAAACAAAAAGTGCTTTTGTGATATCGGGTATCGTTACACATTATCTTTAACACTTATCAAATAAAATTCTAAAAAAATGGAAATGAAAATGACTGTTGGTAGACTGGTAGACTGCGGGGTCCACAGAGGAAAGAGAGGGGGTTTAGGTGGGGGAGATGTAGTGTGTACCCTCAGCCGCTTCAATTGGTTCGGGCTCAGCTGGGGCCTCTGCCAGCAGCTCCTCTCCTGCAGCTTCGGTTATGACTGGAGCGGTGTCCACCAGCTCCTCAGCGCTCTCCACAGGGGCAGCTGCTTCAGCTACAACCTCAGCAGCCGCTTCAGCTACTACCTCAGCAGCCGCTTCAGCTACAACCTCAGCAGCCGCTTCAGCCACAACCTCAGCAGCCGCTTCAGCCACAGGTTCTGCAGCGGCTTCTACAGCGGCTTCTACAGCGGCTTCAACTACAGCCTCAGGGGCAGCTTCCACAACAGCTTCTGCAGCTGGGGCTTCAGCGGCAGCTTCTACAGGGGTTTCAGCCACTGCTTCTGCTGCAGCCTCAACGACAGGGGCTTCAGGGGCAGCTTCAGCCACTGGCTCTGGAGCAGCTTCAACTACGGGGGCCTCGGCTGCAGCTTCAACAGGAGCGGCTTCAGGGGCCGCAGCCTCAACAGGGGCGGCTTCAGGGGCAGCTTCAGCAGGGGCAGCTTCTGGGGCAGCAGCTTCAACAGGGGCAGCAGCTTCAGCGGGGGCGGCTTCTGGGGCAGCAGCTTCAGCAGGTACAGCTTCAGCCGCGGCTTCAACAGGTGGAGCCTCGACTGCAGCCTCTGGGGCGGCGGCAGCTTCAACAGGAGCTTCGGCTGCAGGTACAGCTTCAGGTGCAGCTTCAGCAGCCGGTTCGGCGGCAGGAGCGGCAGCTTCGGCTGCAGCTTCCGCAGCAGGAGCCGCTTCAGCGACAGCTTCAACTATGGGCGCTGCTTCAACGGCTGGAGCAGCCTCAGCAACAGGTGTGGCTTCAACTGCTGGGGCTGCTTCAGGTACAGCAGCAGCTTCCGCTACTGCTTCAACGACAGGGGCGGCTTCAACCGCAGGTGTAGCTTCAACAATGGGCGTAGCTTCAACTGCAGGTGCGGCTTCAACAACAGGTGTGGCTTCAGCCGCTGGGGCGGCAGCTAAAGTTTCAGCTACAGCAGCGATGATGGGTTCTGGGGCCGGTGTATGTGCTGCGACACCCTCTGCAGCGGCTGCTGCTGCTGCTGCAACTTCCTTCTTAGGGAAATCCACATATGTCCTGTGCTGGACAAGTTTCTCTATATCGAAGTATGTTTGGGGCTTGTGTTTGTCTAGGACGGAGGGCAAGCATACGAAATTCATTAATTTCTCCATTATAAGCTTGGATGATAATATCCCCATCTAAAAAAAGAAACGGATGTGAGAATATCCCCATGAAGATTACTTGTATGCTTATCCTCCCAAGAACATAAGAAGAAGAAAAGAATTGTAGTTACCAGTATTATCAGTTATCAGGTACCAGCGTACCGTACCATCTAGACAGTTGTAAAATAAATAGTTAGCTTTGTTAGGCTAGGCTTCAAATTAATAAAGCCATACCAATGATAAGCCAATTGCCAATTTATAAGAGATGGGTCACTGAACCAATTTAATTCAGCTGTAGCTTTTCATTAAATAAAAGAGATGGAAACTAGTGCCAGTTTTTTTTTTTTTAAACAAGGCAATCCGTTCTCAAATATATATATACCAAAGGGACTTGAAATAGATCAAGGTTAAAGGTTTTGATAAAGGTGTTGATAGAAGTACACATGGACAACAAGGGTTGAAGTACTATGTTATAAGCCTGGTACCAGGCAGAAATAACCACTATTTGTTTGCTGTAAGGGGCAAAAGTTTGTCAGTGAACACTTTAGTGACAGAACCTGTGAAAAGAAGAGGCAAGTTTATAATACAACTTAAAGCTACAATCCTGGACTTTCTTATTTTAATGAATAAAACATTATTTTAACCAATCCATGTGGTAAAGTATGTTAATACAATATACTGTAACCAGCACATCCACAGTAGTTGGAGGAGGTCTCCAACTTAAAAAATGTAGTCCCTAGTTGACATATTGGTGGACAATGTCAATGAAGTTATTTGAACCAGACGGCACACAGGATTTGACGCTAGATGCGCCACCATCTTTATTGTAGTTTGGACAATGATCCAATAGGCTCTCTTAGTTTGGGGTCGAGCGAGACATAAACTTAAGGATTGTAGCTTTAAAAGAAAGAAAAGATAAATAAAACCGATGGTACAATTGTGGTACAGGGATTATTAAATGCTTTCATAGGAATCAACTGACATGGTTGGTTAGCTACATTGATGTTTCATGCTTTCTCTGTCCACTGTTAAACTGAATGAAGAGTGTCTCTAAAAACATCTTAAGTGTTTTGTCCCAAACAAAACCAAGCTGACTGGTTAGGTGTCAGCAAAAACATGAACTCTAAAGGTCCTTACACACCGGCGAATGTGCGAATATACGCAAAATTCGGACTCGTTCTGAATAATTAAAAGACGCTTTTTCGCTTCGCGAAACTGATGTGGACGCTTGCATTGAATTTATACGTTTTTTTTTTTTTTAAGTATTTATTCGCATGAAGAATTCGCCCCGGTGTGTAAGGACCTTTACTCCACACAAGCAGTAGGATGAGGGCAACGAGGTTAAGCTATAATATGTGGTTAATCATCCCCTTGACCATCCTGACCTAGTTCGGGAAATAATGATTTTTTTAGCCAACTTGTGTGGCAATATAGGGTATATGTATACGCATATTTTAGCTTAGTTTCATGGATGCTCAGTAGAATACGGTGCACACAGCCTATGTGTACAGCCTATTTCACTTTTTGAGTTGCTCGATCCAATATTTAGGTATTTGATATTCATTTTATGAGACACGCCCCCTTCCGATATAAACCCTTTGTAAATTCTAACTCCATTTTAACCATGTTAGACTCATTGAAAACACGTCCCTAGTTCGGGAGACTGATATTGCCCTTCTAATGCGTATTCACGCTTTTTTTTATTTTATTATTTAAACGTTTTTTTTAACAGGATGTGTTTGATTGTGACCTTGTGTTTTGGTGGCAACTTCGCATAACCTTCACAACTACGGACCTTTTGCAGCAGGGGTAGGCAACCTTAGGCACAGGGGCCAACATTGGCACAGGGGAGGGTGATCACTGGCACACTGGCATAAGTGTGAGATAGTCAGTTAAATTCAGTCCCCTCACATCTATATGCAAATTGAATCCTGCATATAATTCAACATTCATTCAAACTCCTAACTCTGGCTAGGGAGGGAGTCTGAGAGATAGGTGGGTTACTGGGTTAGCCTATTGCTCTGAGTCTAATGATACTTACATCCTGATGTGAAAGAAAATATTTCTAAAGAGGAATAAAAATAAAATAAAGGTTATGTATAGCCTATGGACAATCAAAATCAGTTGGAAATGTTTTATTTGGATGTGGTGTCCTAATTAAACTTAACGTTGATATGGCAAACTGACTATCAAGAAAATGAAGGCACTTCATCTATAAAAAAAAATGCAGCTACTTTTGCAAAGGCTCATTTTGTTTCTCGAGTTTTGGTCTTTCGCGCAATGCATTTTTCCGGATTTACTTAATTGCCTCCGTGGTGCTTCTATCACAATTTGAGCACAACCAGCCTCTTAAAGGGAACGCAGGAAGGAAGGCTGCGACAGACATGATGTGAAGTTAAAGACCTTTTGCTTTCAAGCCTTACCTGAGTCCTTCTTTTTGTTCTTCTTGCCTCCACCACCAGACTTGCTGCTGAGGGCTGAGGCAGGTGCTCTGCTCAGAGTACTCCAGCTCTCAGCCTGCAGACACTGGGGAGAGTCATGCAGACAGTACAGTTCTAAGACTTTGACTTATAAACCGTACTGTAGTACTACACATCCAAACCACTGGCTTTTCTCCCATGTCACCCTGACAGGGGTCATCAATATGTCCGTAGACAGACAAATGTGTCCGTGGCAAGACTTGGCCTTGTCCGTGGACATTTTCTTTTTCTTTTTCTCCACATAACATCATAATGTTGTGATCATAAGACCCAATTACTGAATGTCAGTCTCCTGATTTTCTTCAGAATATGTATGACACTGGTACTATGACACTATGACACATTAGGAGTCCACTAGTACAGTGATTCTCAAACTTCTTTTATTGTCAACGACCCCCATAATTCTGAGAGCGTACAAAATGAACCCTATGGGTCCATTTGGTTCCATTTGTACACTCTCAGGGCTACAGGCCTGTTATGGTCATTAAGGGGTATCTCTTTATGTGTTTCTGGTAATACTATTGTCCGCTCATTTGCATATCCATGGCAAAAACAAATATTTGGACAAAAATGTCCACCACAAGTCAGCATGGCAGGCCTATCGACCTTCAAGTTCAAAGTGGTCTTGTTACACTGACAAACACACCTCCTCTCTCTCTCTCTCACACACACACACACACACACACGCACGGTGAGACGCTCACTACCGACTATACCCGTGAGTGGAACTCAATAAAAGTCCATCAAAGAATGATTTAATCATCATTTCAGTTGTCAGATTTTTTTGCCTTAACGTCAATGTTTTCCATTAAAAATGGAGTCATAACTAATTCATAACGTCATTATGGATTTTTGGCCTTGCTTAGCTGCAATGCATGGGGCCTGGTTGGGTGTCCAAAGCCTGGCGCAGTAGGAGTGCATCATATACTATGCAATATGGCCAAACTGAAACGTAGCTGTTCATCAATTCCCTTATGAGCTAAAAATCAGCAAAATATAAAAACGCATTGTACGAAATGTGATCAGATTACTTTGTCTAACACAGATTGCATGTGGTAATAGTACATGCTTAAAAGCATGTGCTCCTACCACATGCAATCGGTCTGTGCACGACCTGCAGGTCACCATTACTTCACTGACCAAATCTGTGGGCTAAACATTCCCGATGAAAGAGCCGGACACACACATTGACAATGTGCTTGACATTTCATTACCTTCAGGGAGCCAAGTCGTCCTATCCTCAACAAGGAAGCCGCCATCTTGCTTTGCAGTGTGTGTACCCTGCCCCCCTGCACAACCAACCAATCAATCAATGTTTATCAATCATCAATTCATAATAAAGCCGCTATATAACGCATCAGCAACAGAAGAAACATGATTACAAAGACATCAGGCGTACAACCTTGACAATGAAATGCAGAAAAGTTAGTCCACAGTACCAGAAAAAAAAGCCTGCAGTCAGTGTCAACAACACCGGTTGATCAAAAGTTTCTTTTGACTTAATAAATAAATATATATTATTATTGTTTTTTTGTAATGTTCTTGTTAGAAAGAAGAAGCAGCAGCAGCTCCTGTGCTGGCGATCAGAGCAGCAGCAGGTCAGGACAGAGCGGTTTATTACTTTATGTAACAGCCAGGGCACCACACATACATACACACATACACACTGACAGTACACTGGACTGGTGAAGCACACGAGTTTCGTCGTACGGCAGTGTTGCGCGCGGCGAAAACAGCCGATCTACAAGCTCACAACGCGTGTCGTCTGCGATGCCTTGTGAGCTTGTGGATCGGCTATTTTCGGCACGCGACACCGTCACACGACGGAGAATAAGTTTGGCATGAGGAACGCCACGCCCCCCGCACCCGCTCCTTGCAGACAAACAGGACACTCACTCATGTCATGCATGTTAGCCGTGGATCGCACGACGGTCGTTGGATGAACTTCGACCTGGTGTTTGCACTTTCTCCATTTATGGCCCGTACATCTACATAAACGTTCAGATTTCAAATATAAAGTGCTTAGCCATGGCCACGGATGTTAAAATTATGTACGGGCCCTCAGAAGTACCCGTATCTTCCGTATTGTTCAATAAAAAAGCATTTTAATCCGATCGGTGGCTATTTTCTCATAGAATTATGATGTATCAGAGTGCAATACACCTCCCAACCGATAGGGTCACGTAGTTGGAAGGCGAAAATACGGAGAAAATGGCCACCAGTCGGATTAAAATGCTTTTTATTTAACAATACGGAAAATAAGGGTACTTCTGAGGCCCCGAACATAATTGTAACATCCGTGGCCGTGGGGTAAGCACTTTATATTTGAAATCTGAACGTTTATGTACATGTATGGGCCACAAAGGGAGAAAGTGCAAACACCAGGTTGAAGTTCAGCCATGACTGTCATGATATGACAGTCATGTTTCATGGCTAGCATGTCGTATGTTGTACGCATGCACACACTGTGTGTCCTCTCCTTGTCAATGACACGGGTCATAGGGTACAGACCGTACAGACAGTACAGTAACTGACTGAAAGGATCTGCACGCTAACAACGCGCTATGCCAGCCAGTAGCATGATGATATCATGGCCGTTTTGAACCACAAATTTCCACATTTTAACATTTTATTGTGTTAATTAATACGTTTTCTTTATCTATAAATGTTTCATGTTTTTGTTTTTTTCCTTCTTTTTTGTTGTTATTCTTATTGCGTGGAAAAGAAGAAAAGCACCTTAAAGTCGGCACAGATCATTTATTCTCATCACTCGTCAATTACATTTCGCTGTGTGTACATTCTGTTCTTTTGCTGGGCATGATGACGTAGATTGCCTGCGACAAAATAGTCCCCCCACGTGAAACTGCTGTCCAGGGTTGCCATGTTGCTTATTATAAGCGACTTTGGGCTTATTCTGTGAAGTCGCTTGTAAATATTGGTAGTTGCGCGGCTGGTTGCGTTTTTTTCGCTTGTTTTTAAAGTGTACTTACTTATTTAGGCTTGTATTATTATCTAAACCAGTGGTTCTCAAATATTTGCATGAAAATGTTTTGAGCCAGGGGTCCAGGGAGCATTTGTGTTGTTAGAATGTTAGAAAAAACATTTCAACTATTCCACATTTTAATAATTGCCAGAGTTTTTGAAAATAGCAGATCTACAAGCTCAGTTGTGAGCTTGTAAATCTGCTATTTTCAAACAGCCGATGCATAATAAGTGCTATTTTCAATTAGCATTAAGGGCTCATGACTCATGTTGCCTAGTTGCTTCTTTTGGGCTTGTTTTCCTAGACATGGTTGCTTATTTCTCCCGTAGAACATGGCAACACTGCACGTGAAACTGCTGTGTTGTCGCACACAAACAGTAGGAAAACATGGCAGTTATCTCTGTATGTGGAGAGTGGTTTGTCTGCAGCAGCGACACCAAGCTCATTGCTGTTCACACCAAACAGGCCAGGTTGGTAAGAAACCTTGCTATATAAATGTGTATTATGTATGTATGCTGATCAGCGATCCATTATCCTGGCTGGACCTGAGTGGGACTGTCAGCAAAGCTAGCTGAGTTAGCCACAGTGGTGTAAAGTAACTAAGTACATTTACTCAAGTACTGTACTAGTACAATTTTGAGGTATTTTTTACTTTACTGGAGTATTTCCAATATTCTGTACTTGTACTTTTACTTCTACTCCACTTAGTCCAGTACATCTCAGAGGCAAATATTATACTTTTATTACAAAACATACATTAAACATTTCAGCCCTTTTCGGCCAAATAGTCGCATTGTGAGCTTGTAGATCTGCTATTTTCAAAATATTTTTATACATTTGAAAAGTTAATTAGGACATCCTGCATAATGAGTGCTTTCTACTTTTGGTACTTTAATTACATTTTGATACCAATACTTTTGTACTTTTACTAAGGGTACATTTTGAATTCCGGACTTTTACTTGTAACAGAGTGTTTCTACATTGCAGTATTGATACTTTTACTTAACACAACAAAAAAAAATTGTAGTACTTTTCCACCACTGGTTAGCCAGCAATAAGCAGACACATGATCCATTATTTATTGACTGCTTTATTGTAGAGAACCGTTCGTGTTTGACTGCAGCACAGCTGAGAAGAAACCAAAGGATGCAGAGGCTGACATTAAAAGGTAAGTGGAGGCATTCATTGTTGTGTTGTGTTGTGTTATTCAGTCTTTGATTGATTGATTGATTATTGATTGATTGAATACTTTATTAGACAGAAATGTACACAGCAGGAGGTACAGTCAGAAATTTGACATAAAAGGATAACACAAAAAAAAAGTCCACATTCTGGTGGGAATGTTGTAGCTCAGTGATTCTCAAGCTTATTCATTTAAAAATGCCCTGTTTAATATCATGCTTTAGGCCACAGACCCCCATTTGCTATAATAATAATGTCTGTATCTCAGGGACCCCAATCTACACTGTAAAATCCTCAATGTTAATTTAAAACAAATGGAACATAAGCCGTAGGGTCCATTTGGTTCCTAAATATTTATAATATAACCGGAAGCCCCCAGAACCCACATTGAGAACCAGTGTTTTATGCTTGAGATGTCGGACATTAATAATCTATTAAATGACAGATAAATGTAAGACACTCTTGATGAAGGTTTAGTGGAAACGAAACTTCTGTCAATTTAAATAAAAGAGGCTGCTGAGCAAGAGCAGTGTGTGGGACCTTTTGTTCATGAGAATATTTTGTTCATGCTTCAGTTTTCACTCTACAACGCACCTGCATCCAAAAGAAGTGGATGTGCGAATACTTCCTTTACATAGATAAATAACGCTTCACAGAACTAATCATAGTTACATTTAGAGATAGATAAACAATGTAGATGCGTAAACAAACAGATGGATAGATTTTAGCTGCTGATATCACTTCTGCTTCTTGAAGAGATCAGTGAATGCACCGTGAAGAAGAAGAGCGTTTCAGTTGTTGTCTCTTCTCTGTCTTTAGTGACGGTTCAGAAGAAACAGGAAATGACAAGGTCTTGGCCCTCGCTGTCTCTCCTTCTGGAAACCTGGCAGCATTGACCGATGACAGCAAACGGCTGGTTCTGTTCCGCACCGAATCATCATGGCAACATATCACCACGAGGTACTAATCAAATTAATCTATTATAAAAAAATATTATACAAAATAATCGATTATTAATCTATTACCATTTTGGCATGTGGCAAAAAGGCGGAAAAAAATAGGGGGAAAGTTTCAAAAAATAGTGATAATGGCCGATCTACAAGTTCAAAACTCTGTGTTTTGAGCTTTTTGAGTTTTAGCATGGTACTGTTGTGCGACAAAGTATAAAACCATGCTTAAGTGGTTTATCGATTTGTTGACATATAAAAATATATATTAAATGCACTTCTCGGTTATTTGATTAATCGGAAATGTAATCTATATCGCTAAGAAAATAATCGATAATTGCAACTAACTGGTCAATATCTCATGCTATGCATTTTGACTTTGTTGGCAGTTGCATTTACCAAAAGCTTATTATAATAAATGGAAGCTTCTGAAACTGCATTAGTAACTATTGTAAATACAGTGGATTGAATTGCCCACCATCAAAGAACTCTTACCTGGTGGTAAACAGTGGTGACCCAGCTTGCCATTGAGATTATACATGGTGTTAACGTTAGCATAGATACGGTCTTCCATGTTAATAAATCTGTGTTTTCCAGGTGGGTTGTGAGGAGGTGCACCTCGCTGGTATTCACCCAGGCTGAGGATGAGGTGCTGGTGGCAGACAAGTCAGGAGATGTTTACTCCTTCTCAGTGGCGGATCCCCAGAAGGACGGAGAACTGAAGCTGGGACACCTGTCCATGCTGCTGTCTATGGTAAGCAGTGTGTGATAGGGATGCATGATTATTCGGTCATCATCATTAGATCAGAAAATAATCTTGTTCCGATCATGATGACGCATTCATTGTGTGCTTGTTGAATGTCTGCGGGCTCTAAAGTGAAGCGTAGCTCTTTTAGCCCAGCACTGCTGTTCGCGTGAAAATAGGAAATAATCGCCAGCAAATATTCCGCACTAAAACTAGTTGATGCCTCATTCATACAGGTTGATGCCTTTGTTCACAGTGTGCAAGCTCAGAAAAATGTACCCTATTATGAATACAAATTATGTCACTTCATTGCGTTCTGTGTCAATGTACTCATGACACAAAGAACAGTTCAAATAAAATATTTTCAGGTGAATTAATTTTTTTGTTCAGAACCCAAGATATCATTATCTGAGATTTGCAGCTCCATCCAATCCTTGTTTAACTTATAACTGAAAAAGGCTGTATCTCGCTTCCAAAGAACTTTTTTTTTACTTTGAAAAAAAAACGCACTGGCTAGAAATAGCCAGAAATAATTCTGGCACTCAGTGAGTTAACTGCTTGTTAATTTAGCTAACGGTCTGAAGGCCTTTTCAGTTGCACATTAATTATTAGACTCGGTGTCTTGTTTCTTTTTTCAATGCCACGGAATTTGTGACTGGGCTCATGTGCTGTGGGACTGAAGGACAGTTCACATTGTCAAAAATCAAGAGACTGGACATCAATAATTAATTGTTGTAAAGTTTCTGTCTTGTGAGATTGACAGAATGACAACCTGCTCTTTGTCTTACAGACCCTCACACCCAACGACAAGTACGTCATCACAGCAGACCGCGATGAAAAGATCCGGGTCAGTCACCTCAAGTCGCCTTACAACATCCAGTCATTCTGTTTGGGGCATGATGAGTAAGTAACAAAGTGTGAACATTAATGCGAAAATAGAATTGCAACGCATTGTGAGCTTGTAGATCGGTTATTTTACGTACAACAACGTATAGCTAGACCAGTTTTAAGGACTGGCTCTGCCTTTTGCAGTTTATAATGAGATCAGCCTTTAGTCATTACTATGAGGTTTGAGTTAGTTTGAGTCTTGTGGTGATAGCAAAATGCTGACTTGGTTTGTGTGTCTTTCCAGGTTTGTCAGTGTTCTGGTCATCCCGTCAGTTCACCCACAGTGGCTTCTGTCCGGATCAGGGGTATGTGTGTTTGTGTCTCACATAAAAATTCCTGCACTGACCTAGCATTTATGTTAGGGGAAAGTGAGTTTGCAGGCTGTAGCCTACATTTGTGTCTATATGTAATTTGATGCTTTTCGACAGGATGGGACAGTGAAGTTGTGGGAGTACGAGTCAGGCCGGAAGCTGCATAGCTGGGACCTGCAAGCACTGAGAGAAACACAAAGTACTGAAGCTGAGAAAGAGAATAAGAAGGTAACTGTTTAACAGGTGTCTGTATTGTCACTTGGCAATATGACAATTGACACGTTGACCTGTAAGGGCACAGTATAGTTTATTAGTTATTCTCATGGGTATATACAGTACATGTTTCAGCTCAAAACTAAAGTAAATTAACTAGTATAAAAGTACAAAGACCAACAGAGCAACTATAACAGGCTGTTTTTTGGAGGGCATTGGTGGGGGTTATTGTGTACAGTTAATCTTCAAGGGTTGCACACTCCTCACCCTAACAGTGTGCTGTAAATAGATGGCTTCTTTACATTAGAGAGGCATTCCTCACTGCTTTATTATGGCAACAGCAGCTGTGAGACAATCAGCAGCTCCCATATACAGTACAGTACAGTTCCTTTTCTGGGAATGGTGAAGTGGGAGGATACTATGCAGAAGAAATGTGTGTTGTTTTTGTTTCCAATTTGTTCATAAGCTCTGCTTTTCTCCACTTAGTTCTGGCTACATTCTGGCTAACCCTAACTTTGAGCTTGAAAGTACTTTCTATTCAAGACACTTAACTTTCAAGGTTCAACTTGAACCTTGAACCTCTGCCTTATTGGTCGGTGAAATCGAACTCACCCCTGTGTCTTTACTAGGGGGGTGAAATTGAACTCGCCCCGTGTCGTTACTAGTGGGGATGAAATTGAACTCACCCCCGTGTCTTTACTAGGGGGGGTGAAATTGAACTCACCCTGTGTCTTTATTATGGGGGGTGAAATTGAACTCCCCCGGTGTCTTTACCACTTGTAAAGGCAACATTTGTGTCTTATTGTTTCCTAGAGGTATGCAGTGAGCAGGATTGCCTGCTCCCCTGATGGCGGTCACGTAGCTGTGCAGTGTGAGAGGTCAGTCTGATAACAGTAATTCAATGACCACACCGCCACTAAGATTAGGGGTTTTATTTTTGCACCATGCTACACCTGCCTGTATACCTTTTAAAGGAGTGATTCTTAACCTTAAGCCATCCCTTTTGATATGCATTAGGCCACAGCACAAACCCCCGTTTAATAAAAACAATTTAATCTCTGGGTCTCCAAACTACACTGTAAAATGATTTGTTTTCATTTAACTGTGAGAGTGTACAAATGGCCCCATAAGGGTCCATTTGGTTCCTAACTAACAATCCTTTTGCTGGAGACCTGCTGGAACCCCCTCAAGGACTCCCCGGACCCCACGTTAAGAACCAGTGCCTTCTAGTATTGTATTGTTACACTTGTATATGAGTTTAACTGCTTCAAGTTTAATTGTGTCATATACTATATTACAGTAGGTCCCACACAGCAGCTGTTGTGCAGCATAAGCTTGTTTAAAATACTAAAATGTTCAGCGAGTGGTGCATGTTACAAGGCATGTAGAGGTCGGTGAGTTGGGTTCAACAGGCTATAGATATGTGTTTATATATATATACAGTATAGGTGACACATTGTTTTGTGGGTCAGTTGAGTGGTCAGTTGAGTGGTGCTAGTGTGCTTATACACTGATAAAGATTGCGTTCACAAGTTAAAGCTGCATTTCGGAACTTATTTTAATGAATAAAACTATGTATTTTAATCAATCTATATGATAACGCAATATAATTAACTACACATCTGCAGTAGTTGTAGGTGGACCCCCATCTCTGCCATTGACGACGTTAAACCCTGCTGTCTAGTAGGACACCTACTGGTTGACAAGTGGTACTGCTTGCTCATGAGCATAATTATCTTCCCAGGCCAAGCAGGCCTTCTTGGCTCAGTGGTAGAAATTCGGTCTCATGCGGTGCGGGAAACCTGGGTTTAAATCCTGGCTAGAACATAAATGTTGGGGTGCTCGGGTGCCTACCACTGCAGAGCCTCTAGGGGTTTGAATCCACCGTGGTACATCCGGCTTGGCCGACCGTCTATACGAACACAATTGGTGCGTGTTCGAGGGAGGGTAGCTGGGTGGGGAGGGTGGTATTTGTCGCTCTGCGTATAACGTCTAAATTGGGGTGAAAAAATGCTAAAAATAAAACATTTTTTAAAAGAACATTTTAAAACGGTTATTATTTTCTGGAATTAAATATTTTCTGGAATTAAGTAAACAGGTTGGCTCTTGTTTTTTGTACATTCACAGACACTGTAATGTTTTGTTTTGGAAAAGCTTTGGGTCTGTAACAGATATACAACAACAGTACCGCTAAAAGGGTCCACAAATAAACTGTGTTCCTCTGTGACTCCAGATTACCCATAGTGCAGTTCTTCAGGATAGATCAAAGGGCTGAGGAGAGGCTGGTGGTCTGCAGCAGGGTGACCCTCCCCCACAGTCCACTCCATATGACCTTTGACCCCAAAGGCAGACTGTGGGTACTGCTGGACAGCTGTGAGGCACCGCTCCAGATATACACAAATGCTCAGGACTGCTGGGAGGTATAGTGTGATGTCATTACAGATGATAGGCTTCAGGGCGGCAACTATCGTTTATTTTCTTAGCGATTATTTGATTGATTACTTTTTCTTAGAGCGTACAACTGGAACCAAATGGACCACCAGTTTGGTTCCATTTGTACACTCAGTTAAATAAACACTATATATTACTATGTAATATTACTATGTAAATTCAGATTAAATTGTTTTAATTAACTTGTACACACTCCACTCACACCGAAGCGATGATAAAAGAATGACACTTAACTCCTCACTGACAGAAGGCATGCACACTTAGTCAGTTGAGGTTCATTATTTGCACTAAAGCGTTTGATTTGCTTGCCTCCCATCAACGACAAGTGCACTCATGCTAACACAGTTGCTCACAAAATAAAAAATGTACGCCTGACAAAGCCTCTCGTCTATCTAGTGTGACGCAGAGAGCTCCGAACTGAACAAAGTGGTGGCCTGTCTCAAGCCCCATTTGGAGGCACTTCAGGGTGAGTCAACAACACACACACACACACACACACACACACACACACACACACACACACACACACACACACACACACACACACACACCCCCCCCTACCGCCAGTTAACCTGTCATTCTCACCTGGACCTGCTCCATGCATCTGTTATCACCCTAGATGGCATTCAGCCTCGCTCTCTGCCTCAGTACTTCTGATGAGGTTAAATGCAGTGTGTTTATTTCATTGCCTTCAAAACACTGCCAATGTTTATTATAACAAGATTATTGGATTCATATGTTCATCATTCATCACTGAAGTTTAGGCATGCAACTATCGATTATTTTCTTGGCGATTATTCATTCGACGTTTTTGATGAACCGAATAATCGAGGAGCGTATTTTTTTAACGTGGAAAATGTTAATCGATTTTTATAATAGACTAAATTAATTAGTGTAGTCTGATTAACAACTTAAGCCCTATTTTATACTTTGCTGTGCAACTCTGTCATGCAAAAAAAAATCGCTTAGTTCAATTAACTGTTGCACCCCTAGTAACATCAGGTTTGTTTAGTTGGAGAACCAAAGTACTAATCCTTGCTCACCTACGCTTGCCTTGTTCTGTCCCCACAATAGCTGGTGCAGAGACAGAGAGCTGCTTCCAGCACCTGTACAAGGTGAACTTCGACAACATGGCGTCCTACATGCAGAAGAAGCAGCAGCGTCTGGAACAGCAGAAGACTCACTGGGGGAAGAAGAGGCCGGCGAAGACGACCAACGGAGCGTCCAGCAGCAAAAAGAAGAAGAAGAAGAGGAACAAGAAGCCACAACCTGTGTCTGAAGCAGCAAGCTGAACACCGCGAGTCAGAGTCAGGGGATTTTTTTTTGGCTGAATCTGAGTTGAATGAGTTGATGAAGAATGCTGAATTGTCAAATGGCCTATGTAGATTTATATTTTATTTTTGCTGAGTATAATAGGGTTGATTTATAAAAATAATTTTTTTTTCGACTAATACATGACACAGTAGCATGTTGACTATTTCTCGAAGATACTACGTCAGCTTTTATGCAGCAGCATTTCTGCTGTCAGTGATTGTCTCCACCAACCATTCCTTAATTATTTATCCGGTTTAACTGTGTAGCGTGCGTGACTGCGTGTATGCACATATTATATCTGATTTCATTACTTTGACATTTCATGAACAGAGAACAGTCGGAGAACAGTTTTACAAGTCAAGTAAACCTTTTATTTTTTTGTAGGAAAGAACAAAAGTGACTAGAAATCTGTACACTATGTAAAAAAAACAACACATTCAAAATAAAAATAAAACGTTGCAAGATATATCTATATATATATTATTTATAATGTAGCTAAATATTGTTCACTGAAGTAGTTTGTGCTGTACACATGTTGACATTCCCTGATAAGTCTTTGGATTGTCTGTCTGGTCCACAAACGACTGGAGTCCATCAGTAGTTAATCCCGTTGCTCTAGGAAAACGGTATGTGACATCCCCACTCATCCGCTTCTCTGGGATAGACTGTTCTTGCCTGGCACAATGCAACCAATCCGGACCGTCCCAAACGTCAACAAAGCCCACTCCTCATCGCTGCTCGTTGAGAGGCTGAAGCAAACAAGAACACACAGCAATGGAAAGGGCTTGTCTAAAAATCCTCCTGTCTTCCTCCCGTCTCACTGCATCACTCTGGTGAAGTACTCTCAGGTGCAGGTTCTGAAATGGACAAATGACCACATATTTAAACTTGAAGGTCTCCGCCAGGTCAGGTACGTTATTGTGGCCTCCTGGTGGCGCAATAATAGGCCAATGTGAAAAGGGTGCCATTTGTTCAAGGGCTTTTCTCTGCAATCGGACACTGCATTCATGATTTGAGGCATTTTGTTCCAAAAATTTGTTTTGCCTAATAGAAATGTGCGTGTGAAATCAAGCTGCGTTCATGATTTGAGGCAAACGGACCAATCCTGCAAACTTTGGAAGCCAATCTTCCAAAACCAGCACCTGGTTGTGCAAACCCATTCCAATCCTGAGATACCATATGTAATTTTGACCTTGACTTTTGACCCAAAGGCTAGGGGGGCCACCTAGCTTCATGAAAATCGGCCCATTCATTCTCAATTTTGACGGTGACCTTGACCTTCGACATTTTTGACCCAATAGTTTGACTCAAATAACAGATTTACCAGTTCACAACGCATCGCACCATTGACGCGTTGTGAGTACATAAATTGTCTATTTCCGGCATGCAACACTGACATTTGATGAAGTAAATCAGGCTTTACCTGGCTCCAACTTTTACTTCTTCTTTGCTCCCAAGGTCAAGTTCTCACTCTTCTTTTTCTGCACCTGGAAAAAAAAAGTTACGTGTTACATGTACAGCATGTGTGCATGTACACATGCTGGGGGAAAAGGATTTAAACCGTATTTGGGCCTACGTGCAAACACTCACCTCATTCATGGCGTCGTCAATCTGTTTGAGTTCCTCATATCTATCCCGTGAATCTCTCAGCGGCTGCACCATCACCTCCTCAGTCTGAGGGAACAGCTGGTACACACACACACAAAAGGATTACCCCAAATAACTTCAACATCTTAACCACGTGAACTCTAGCCTCCCTGTCTTCACTTCAGTCTAATTAGTATAGGGTTTAAGTGGTATAAATTCTAATCTGGGATTTATTTAAATAAACTATTTTATCCATCTGTGTGGTGGATTATGGTGACGTATATTTGCTGTGGTTAGAGACACTCCTCCATCCTATAATGTTGACCGGTGTTGTATCGAGATCCTGTTGGGTCACATGTCCTGGTTTTGTTAGCAGCATAGTTACTGTGATCCAACTGTCACATCACAACATTTACATCATCTACTATTTTAATGTCCAATTTCATCACCTCTGTAAAAAATACTGGGTTTCATGTTGACTTAGTCCTTTTGATGGCATTTTCAATCTGCCGGATACTGCACAGAAGTTATGGATTGCAGCTTTAAACGCCGTCGTCATTGCAAATAACACCACAAGTGCCATGGCCATCGGCCCATGCTCACCTTCATGACTGTCTCAAACATGGGGATGAGGACGAACTTGATGAAGCCGATCTGAGCCGTTGGCTTGGTGACCTTTTCTCTGTCCATGAACGGAGCCACGGGAAGACCCTCTGTCTTCTCCCTGTCACTCTGGAGAGAGTGAGACACAGCAATGTGTCAGTGAAACATGAAATACAGGAGGCATTTCTGCGGCATTAGTTAGGATAATGCAGGGGTTCCCAAACCTTTCCATGCCAAGGACCCCCAAATAGCCAGAGACTCTAGCTATCGCCCCCCATATTACAAAATAGTAACCTATAGTATCAACAATCTCACAACGCCCCTTGACATGTTGTGAAATCTTTCCCATTTCCTTTACTTTTCAATTGGCTCCCTGGTGGCCCCCACTTTGAAAACCACTGAGATAGTGAACAATACTCAGTAGAGTTAGATTAGTGCCTATGTGGTAGGTGATGCTTACAAACTAATTTTATTTGAGGCACCAGTGCTCCTCCAACATAGAAACACACACAGGTTATGATCAAGACTTACAGGCAAACCCTCTTCTAGACAGCTTGCCTCTCACAGAGCCACACTGTAAAATCATTTCATGCAAGGACGTCTGTGAAAGTGCATATTGAGAGGACATCTCCTTTTGTACTTCATGCAGTTAGCTGCCACCCCCTCACCTGCATAAAGTACTCTTCCAGCAGGCAGTCCACCCAGGGCTCAGCCACCTCCATGGGTCTCACCTCGTTGGAGATGTCACAGCACTTGATCAACACCATCTTTAGCTACAAAGAGTTCATCACATTGACACAGGAGATAGTTGTTATGGAAACATGTATGACAAACAGAATGTCATTCCAGAAAGGATACTTGAATATGACTTATTACATAAATACAAATAAGAACATCTCAAATGTATTGTCCTGTGATGTCTTTCTCACATGATCATTCTAGAAACAAGGGACTTTTGATTGTTTTTTTTCTTCTTTTTCTTTGGGGGGGGGGGGGGGGGGGGGGCATGGCTCTGACCCTTATGATGCTTTCTTATTGGTTGTTTGTAATGTCACTCATGAACCTTATTCTACTTTTGCACATATTATGAGTCACTGTAGAAAATGACTTCATGGACTGGATGAATGA
>NC_137618.1:15091905-15101905 GCF_963280865.1 Gymnoscopelus braueri | reverse complement strand
GTACATTTGCACATATAAATTGTTTTGTCCTCTGCTTTTAACCCATAATAACTATTAGCAGCAGTGGGGAAGTGCCATTAATACAGCCCCAGGGAGCAGTGAGGGGTCAAGTGTCTTGCTCATGGACACTTCGCCTCATAGACTGGGCGGCCTGGGGGGCAAACTGACCTTTTTATTACAAAATGGTCTCTCTACCCACTCAGCTACAGCCGCCCCGTGAGTACAATGAATTAGGATGTTCTCCTTACCTTGGGGTAGGATGGTACGTCTCTGCGAGGAGTCAGCTTCTTATTGTCATCAGGAAAGCAACTGCCGCTGTAGGAACGAGAGAACAAAAGAGATAGAACAACCGTCAAATACAGTGTGACTGCACAGTTCAACACAAAACGGCATATCAATCAGGTAAGTGTACATAATCACATTATGCCTTGTGACTTTGTGAGTGTGAATCCCAATAATGGTCTGTGTCACGTTTAATCCCCTGCCTCAAAACTCTCTTTCCTGCGTCTCATTGTACTAATAATGGATACATGCTTTTTAAAACTAATATTAGTTCTGCTGTAATAGGGGGTGTAATCTGTGCCTAACACACATGCACTAATCTCTTCTGATCCAGGACCCATGAGGGAGAATTACAACTCTAATGAGAAGAACATCAAGACTGACCTCTGATCAGTATTCACAATAACCTTGTTAAAATAAATCCCACGTCACATGCTCATTTTCCACACACTTCTCATTTAAATCCTCAGGATTCTAGAACCAGGAATATTGTTGCAATACAATGATTGTGGTTCTTGTAGCTCTTGTCTGTGCGATGTTGACAATCTGGTTGTTTGTAAGTAAAAAATACATTTAAAAATGTGAAAATGACAAATGGAAATATGTGGGATGTTTTCTACTTTAATACTCAAGATGAGTGTAGATATTATATCAGGTGTAATAGTATACTATTATTATCATATCAATTATAACAAGCCTACCCAGAGATGTGCATAGTTTTAGCACCCTCTGGTGGACAAATATGCAAACAGTGTGACTCATTTTAATAGTTTCTCACTGGCTTAAAGGAGAATTTTGGACTAAGGTTTTCTTTCCTTTTCTATGACGTTATGATATCTTAGGATGAATGGTACAATCGAAAAATGTCATATCTCCATCCCAGGTCCACCACAGCTTAAAACGTGCGCCAATAGGCCTTGCGCTAGATCGCGTATTTTAATAGTTTTTTGTTTGTTTTTGTTTTGTGAGATCTGACGTTCATAGTGACAGAACACTATGCAACCAAAAAACAAAACAAAAAAAACCTAAGTCTCACTAGACGAGATTGAAATCTCGAGATTTCGATCTCGTCTAGCGAGACTTCTCTTCTTTTTTTTTTTTGTTTTACTGTACCATTCATCCTAAGATATCATAACGTCATAGAAAAGGTAAGAAAACCTTAGTCCAAAATTCCCCTTTAACTCAACTAATAAAGTGAATCTGAACCAAGTAACTAGCCTAACTGAAATTAGGCTTTAAATTATTAATTAATCAAACACTTCTGTGTCTTAAATCAGTGTCAGTGTGTTAGTTCAGAAGATCTGAACCAACTTGATGTACAACAGTATCATCCAACAGCAAGTAGGCGAAAATAAATACATTATAATTGGGATAAAATACAAATAAATAATAATGAAAAAACACACCATATAATGGCAGTGACACTGCAAACGTGCTATTATGCTGTTAAAAGTGTGTTCTTGGTTTTAATGGTATGAACCAGTGTTGTGCCCTCGTCACCTGTTCTTGGTGGCTATTTCTTCTCGCAACTTCTTGATGTCGCTGCGACATTTCTCAATCTCCACCACTTTCATCCCCTCCACTGGAAAGAGAGATAAAGTGACAAAGGGGAAGCATAATTAGGTCAAGTGACAGACAGTTTCATAACACTGAATGGTCTTTCATCATGTATATCACTCACTGTATACTTACATTAGACATTACCATTGTCCAAAGCATTTTTTTTTCTTTTTTCAAGGAAGCCATTGGTTTCCATTAATTTCAAAATCAAC
This sequence comes from Gymnoscopelus braueri, assembly GCF_963280865.1. Taxonomy (NCBI): domain Eukaryota; kingdom Metazoa; phylum Chordata; class Actinopteri; order Myctophiformes; family Myctophidae; genus Gymnoscopelus; species Gymnoscopelus braueri. Next base: position 15,099,851 of record NC_137618.1, on the reverse strand, counting down.
ATGCAGAGACTTGAAACTTACTTGAGATAGGTAATCCAACACAATGAAATGACACTGTTAAGGCAAACTTTTTATTTATTTTACGCTGTTCTTGCATTTTAATGCATTTAATAGCAGGCTGATTTGAAAAGTCTAGCCAAAAATAGTCCCTCTAGTAATAGAAATTGATTTAACAGCAACGGAAATATCAATGGGAGAAGCAGTGGATTTAAAGGTGTGTTTTTCACTTAATTCTGCAGTAACAAATAGCAGGATGCGTTGTCAAATGGTCAGTAATGGCATGGCAGTAATGTCAAAGTTATGCCACTATCAACCTAATAAATCAGATGAGACAGTGTGTGTGTTTGTGCGTGTATGCATGCGTGTGCGTGTGTGTGTTAAGTATATCACCATCATTAATATTAACAGCCCCTCTCTGGCCTGGTGTTATCAGGACTCTTTGATGGACTCCACGTCCTCTCTGGCTCCACTGTACAACCAGTGGACCCAACAACTCAGCTTTCATAAACTTTAGTAACAGGCGTATTATGATGTTCTGTATTTCATTGTATTTTTATTTATTTATTGTCTCCGCCAGTCCGAAAGGCATGGCAAGAGTATGTTTTAACCCCTGTCCGTCCATCCGTCCGTGTGTGTGTCCGTCCGTCGGTCCGTGTGTCATTCCGTCATTCTGTGTACAGCTAATCTCCGGCACCGTTCGCTTGATCGCAGCGAAGCTGTGCACACACACCCCCTGGATGCCAGAGCAGAACCTCTGCCCCAAATTTTTCACATGGGCCTGTTATTTATTATTTGTTTGTTTGTTAGTTTATTTATTTCATTATTTAGGGGCGATGCTCTATTGTTGTTTTGTCTGTTGTATGTTTATATATATTATATCAAATTATGTTATACTGCATCAACCTTTTTTTCGTCTTCTTCTTTAATTATAGTTTTTTTGTCAATTTGATTTGGTTCCACTCGGTTCAATATTGCCAAAGCCTCTAAATCTTCTCTTTAGATTTTTCTGAACATGACACTCTATAAGCCCCAACAGGATGGGTGGCCATGGCGACTGCAAAGCAATGGCATCTTTGTAACCATAGTGACCCCAGGTATCCAGAAAGAATGAGTGCATGAAGTAGCTGTCTATTGATTTGTCATCTAGTTGTGGAAAAAGCTCTTCATTGTTAGGGAAATGGTGCAACGTATTCTACACTTGCTTTCAAATTCAAATGCTATTGAATTTGTGGCAATTGCAAATTTGTTACTGACAGATTTGTTGGGGCAGGGTATCAAACCGGGAACCTTCTAATTCCCAGACAAGCCGCTGTCAGTGCCGTAGCTGGCCTGTCACAATGGCGATAGATGTTAGCTGAGATCACGCATCAGCTCGTTATGGTCAGAATAGAAAGCAACAACAACAAAGAAAACTGAAAAAGCTATAGATTTGGTGCAGCACTAACTAACAGGCTACAGCCTGTCAGAGTTAAAATTAGAAGAAGCCAGCTGCAGCATCAAGCACTCTAGTGTGTTTCTGTTAATGTCTGTGTGACAGCACGCAATCTGGTGTTTTCTGAGAAAGGGGATGAGGGAGCAGGTGCAGGAATGATGCGCCCATTTGCAAATACACACGCACACACTCAACCCACTCACGAATGCACCCACCAACAGCAAGGCACATGCACCTACAAGCTGCCTACTCCCTGCCCCCCCGCCCAGTCTCGCCACACACACACCTGAGCATCATGCCCATAGACACTGAAGCGTGACGTAAATTGTCCACCCACATAAAGGATTCCAGTTCCACTGTCTTGCAGGCTAATGAGAAAGACAGTGGGTATTCAGCCGTAGAATGCCATCGGCCACCCTGTCCAGATCCTCATGCTAATCTTAATCTCACCAAACCCAACGGGGCTTAACCTTAAATACAAATAATGAATTAAACCACAGCAAAGCCATACCTAACCTGAACCAGCTTTATACCGTAGAAATTTGATTAAGACACCAACCAATCAAATGCCATAGAATGTGGAGGTTCCGATCATGGCATGGCTGAATATGGAATGACCTCCCCCTGCAGATTCACTCCCTATATCTTCAGCTGCAGTCTGACAACTCTCCTCAGTTCTTTGTACTTGTTGCCTATTTAGATTTGACTAGTGGCTACTAGTTCATATATCCTATGTACTGTACGTATGTCATTCATATTTGCATGCTGTTTGCTTGTCCATAGATGCTGTAAGTATTTAGATAGATGCTATTTCTGATGGGGGTCATGCCTATCATGTACCCTCAGCCCTATGTTAACTCAGTTTATAGGATAAAGCTTGGGGTTAGGGGTTAGGGTTGGGGTTAGTTTTAGTTTTGAGGGAACATAGGGCTGAAGGAATATAGGTACGCTCCCGTTCTGATACAGTATACCTGGTATCCTAATTGTAGCACTTGCTGTTTTGTTGTCTTTGTTTGCACTCTATTTACATGGCCACTTACCCAGTCCTTTGTTGACTAGGGTTCATGCTGCTTACTCTGATCTTACACTGTGTAAGTCGCTCTGGATAAATGCCTATATTGTAATTGTAAACTGCCAAACTGAAAATGAAACAGATCTATAAAATGATGAGCTTGAACTACATCCAATGCTAAAGCCTGATTCATATTTGGTTGCTTGTCGGTTTTGCGCAACGAAAATAGCCGATCTATAAGCTCACAACACTTTGCATCGCTGTGGTAAGAAACAGCTTTTTGGAGCTGCCAATAAAAAGAAAAGGACACAAATTGCAAGCATTATGTCGCTTTGAATTTCAGCATTTGACCGTATCTGAAACGAACATAATAATGTTCATTCCAAAGCTCAGTCAGTGTGAATGCTGCAGCACCACACAGAGCACAGTAAAACAATTCAGCGTCAAATTAGAGGCTTTGATCTCTCATCATTGGCCTGGCAAGGTCTGTTTCTAGGGCCTTTATCCAAGAGAGTCATAAACGCAGGAACATGGCAGCTATTTACCACTTGCCAACGTGGCACATATTAAATGACCAAATACAGATATTTACATGTGTCCACCATTACAGGATCAATTACAATGTCCATATCTGTGCTCTGGTTTCTTTTTAGAACATACACACAATCTTGGCTGCAATCCGGGACTTATGTAAATGAATACAACTTTATTTGAACCAATATGTATGTATGGTAGACGAGACACTAGAGTATGTTGATACAATAGAACTAGCACATCTGCAGCGGTTCTCCATACTCTTCCATTGAGAAATGTTGACCCTGGTGTCGGGTAGGACAGCTAATGGTTGACAAGCAGTGCATGAAGCTCATAAGCCGAATATATCCCTGGCCAAGGGTAGATTCCCTCTTGCCTGAGTGATAGTTGGTTTCCCACACGAGAAACCAGGGTTTGAAGCCTGTGTGTTACAGTTGAAATGACCTGTCTCCGTCAGGAGCAGACATAAAACGTACAGCTGGAGCTTTATTGTTTTATGCCTGAATAAGTAAATACCATTTTAATAAGGCTGTCTTTGTCCCCGATAAGTGTATAATATAACTTAAGTAGCAGCACTCCACCTCTGCACGACATGCTTTGAACACGTACAAAATCGTAATGATTTCTGCTCAAAAGTAACAAATACCTTTGCATTCAACATTCTAAATGGCAATACCAACTGGAAATATGAATGTGTGAGCATGTGTGAGTTCCTATCCTCATTCACCTTTTAGTGTGAATGAGGCCAGTCTGGGAAGTAATGCTCTAATGATTGCAAAGCGATTACTGATTAAATGTTCCCGCAGGGCATTCCCTTAAAGAACACCATGATCAAAATAAAAAAAAAAGTTGGTCCAACTGACCGGACGGACAGCCTGTTGACGTATCTTTATAGATCAGATTTTATAGCCGCATTGATGCAATTATGGGATTACAGTGTGAAGCCTTCGGATGAGATGCTATCGCTGTGTAAACGCAAAGCAGGACACAGAGAGGTCAGGGGCCTCGCAGCAACTTCCTCCTCACAGTTAATAAAAAATGCAACGCAAACAACAGGTGAATGCAGCCGGCAACCAGCCATGAAGGTCACGGATCTTGTATTCTTGCCCAGCTCTGCATTGTATAATTCTGTAAGCAGAAGGACGATAAATTCTATTTCAATGATTCTCAAAGTGGGGTTCTGGGACCCCCAGGGAAACTTGAGACGGCCCCCAGCTTAATTAGTAGGGGTGGCAGTATCGGAGGAGGTAGAGCAGCTGCTTGGGAAACAGAAGGTTGCCAGTTCGATCCCCGGCTCTGCATGAGTTCATGTTGAAGTGTCCTTGAGCAAGACACTGAACCCCTAACTGCTACCGATGGGCCATCAGCCATCAGTGGGTGAATGTAATGCACATGGCAAAGCACTTTGGATAAAGCCGCTATATTCAATTTAGAATTTATATTTTTACCATTAGTTAATACAGCATCTAACCACTCTAACTGTAGTTTATATTTATATTTATATTTATATCCCTGTTGGATGGAGGTCCACCGCCAAATACATTGGGGGGTCCTTGACATGAAAATATTTGAGAACCACTGTTCTAGTTCAATGTTCAGACAACTTCCTAATAACTGGAGGTCAATAGACCACATACAACCTCTATCACTACTTACTTATCTAATCATTGACTCATAAACACTGCTGCAAAACAGCTAAATTAATTACCTCCCAACTGGAGGTGTGCAGTTATCTCCCCACAGCTATCCACCGATCATGAAAATATCACTGTACAGGGGTTAAATAATCATATTGTTGGCTAACAGTTCCTCACATGGAAATGGAGACATGAAGGCATATAACTGTTCCAAAGCAGCTATGCACAGATCAATGGAAATATGTCTTTACAGCGGTTCAAAACATTTTTCATTTAACAATACCCGACCATGATTTGGCTTGAGGAGCAAGGATATTCAGAAATGTGTCTCAATAAAACATGCTAAGCATGCATCGAGAAATGTGCAGTTCAAGCAGAGTTTTGTCTCCAAATGGATTAACTTGTGCGTGCGTGCGTGCAATCGCATGTCTGTTTATGTGCCTGCATATGCGTATGCATGTGAACTTTCATTCATGTGCCTGCATCCGAATTAGCTAATAAGTTCCCAGTTACTGTTACTTTTCACTTTGCAATGACGTGCAAGCAATTATGCACCATAACCAGGGACCTGGCCTCCCTATTTTGGGCATGTCATTATAGGTGAGCGCTTTCCGGAATTTTCCCAAATACACAAAATAATAGCAGATATACAAGCTCATAATGCGTTGCATCGCGCTGCATTGTGAGCTTGTAGATCAGTTATTTTCACCACGCGACACCATCGTACAACAAAGTACAAAACAGGCCTCAATGCATGGCAAACTGCTGGCTGCGCACATTGATCCAGAGGTGGACAATATTGAATGCAAATCTTCTGAGCTAAAACCAAATGTCCTTTTCAAACCAAACATAATTTTGGATTTGTAGCTTCTATTGCGAGTAAAGATCAAAACTCATCCATTATGCTGCGCTCAGCCAGTAACACAACTATAGAGTTCAAATCATGAGGCATGAATGGATCATGTCACTGCATCATAATAATCATAGTGGAGGTTGTACCGTATACTGTATGACAGAGGTACAGTAAAGGGAAATTACATTTACTTGGGATCACTTTCAGAGCAATTTGAAGAATGATACACTGACAGCCAATCAAAATCCATCCGTATTTAGAACGTCACATTCTACACATCACACACATTCAATATGTTTACAGAACGTTATCGTTCTTCAGTGTGGATCCTCACATCATTATCTTTGTAGTTATCATTCTTGGTGTGGACAGCCCTTTTGGGAAGTAATGTGCTGCTTACTTGTGTTAAGATGACTTGAGTAACATTTATCTACAGGAATGCATGTTGCACATCAATAGGACTTTTAAGTACTCTGTAAACATACAGTGTCGTACAGTATGTGCAAAAGAGGGATTACTAGCACTAGTGATTATTAGTCATTGGCAATGTTAATGATTTGCTTCTCAGGAATCCGTCTGCCGTAATTTGTACGCTTCTCTAATAAACAGTGTACATTTCTAAATAAAATCTTGATAACAGCAGTACTTTGACTTAATATCATAAATAAGATATTTCGTCATGCTCCCAATCTCTGCAGCATGTATAAGGAACATGCATAATTATGTAATGCACTACATTATTAGCATGTTACTGCTGCTCTTAATAAGTAATATTATACCTGTAAACATATGTGTAAACGTCAAAATAAACACTTATAAAAGTAGCACATATACTGTACACAGCAAAAGTATATTACACATATTACACAATTATGAGAAAGGTAAAAGGTAGTACTTGACATGCAGCACTTTCCCCCTCTCTCTACAGAACATACAGAACACATACACTACAGAACAGAAAGGAACCCTTCAGCTCAATGTGTACCACGACAGAGAACACACTGAGCATGACAGATCATATGAATGAGAAAGGAAGATGACAGCTCATCACAACAAAGTGATGGCGGCGGTTTTACTTACGCTCCACTCTCTTCTCCAACATGGCCAGACGGTTGGTCACCTCGGTCTTCAGCTCGTTGATCTTGAAAGCCCTGTGGGTAGCAAGACAGACCATCAAACACAAGGAGTTGGGGAATAAGTGCAGCAGAGAGAGAAGGGGGGGGGGGGAGTTACCATGAGAGAGTATTACCGTAAGAGAGAGAGGGGGGGGGGCATCTATGTTTGTACAAAGAGATACAGGCAGAGAACAATTCAAATGGATTGCACACTCTCATGATTTAAATGAACACTCTGGATTTTACAGTATGGGTGTTAACAGGTGATAGCAACAGCTGTCAGTAGCGTTCCAGATATCCGCAGCAAACTGTTACGGTAACAGTTAACGCTAACAGACAGATAAGCGAGGTGCAGGCACACTGACTGGGAAGACGATAATGTCAATCTGCGGCATCTGTGTATACCTGTGTACGACTGTGGAAAAGTGTCAACCATCAAGCGGTTTAACAGGCGCCGAGCCCTGTCGCCATGTCAGTCTGACGACATAGACCGTCACACTTGCATTATCACTTATGTATACGACTACGAATACACTAATTGCTTTTGCACCGTCTGGCGCTATCACTTATGTACTATACACTTACAGTACATGTTTGATATCTGCTGCTAAGCGATGTCTCTTACTTGTTCGAGACTGACATATTGTTATCCTGTTATCTGACTTTTTACTTTGTTTTGTCTCCATACTTATTTTTTGTAACTGAAAATCGCTGCAAATAGAGCTTGAAAATCTTTTACAACTGTAGCTTGTGACGTGACAATAAACTTTAACCACTTTAACCACACCTGGTGTTCCAATTTCGTCATTATAGGTAAAAATAAAGATTTAACATTCGAACAATTTAAAAAAGAAAGTTGTGACAATAGTCGATCTATAAGTAAAGCTCACAAGTGTGAGCTTCAGGGGTTAAGATTAAGTTGAAGTTTAAGTGTGCACTCACCTGGTGAACTGCTCGGCCACCTGCATCAGTACATTCTGAAATAGTTCCTCCTTGTCTACGAGGGAGAGAGAGATGTGGAGTAGTGTTACACACAAACAGAACATGCACACGGATACATCAACACTGAGTCAACACACACAAGAAGAGTGAGCTCCCTCGCGCGTGCGCGCTCTCTCTCTCTCGCATGCACGCACGCGCAGCTGATTGCGGTAAACAACAGGTTGCGTCCCACTCGTCTGGAACACAGGTATACAGAGAGAGGTTATGTAAACTAAATATAGAGAGATGGAGATAAAGACGGAGAGAGGGAGTGACAGAAACAAAAATCAATAGACAGAATGACAGATGGTAAGGCAGGAGAGAGAGACAGAGAGACAGAGAGACAGAGAGACAGAGCAACAGAGAGAGATAGAGAGAGAGA
>NC_137618.1:14839405-15084405 GCF_963280865.1 Gymnoscopelus braueri | reverse complement strand
CGGATGCACGACGAAGGATTCGACCCCTAGTCTCCGTGATGGTGGGAAGGAACTTCTACCTCTGCTACCCAAGCACCCATTGACCCCCATTTGAAAACCTTAACTACATGAATCCTAGTGTCCCTATTCTGGGCCTGTCAAAATAGGCGAACATTCTGCAAAATTAGTCGAACATTTGTCAAAAATAGCAAATGTACAAGCTCACAATGGGTCCTGTTGAAACGTGTTGTGAGCTTGTAGATCGTCTATTTCCAGCAAAGAGATTTGTAGAGGGGAAAAAATATCTTTGAGGGATGGTAAGGCGTCCTCATTTTGTTCGGGCCTCATCGTGTCTACTTACAAAGACAAATGTCACGTGGGGAAAAACAAGCTACTTAGAAATGAATTTACACTATTGCGTAATGACATGTAGCCTACTTCAAATGAAATGTTAGCCAGCACTAGAGAGAGTACTAGACCTGCAACATTTCAGGTCAGGGCTGAGAGAGTGGCTTTGAGAAACATGTGCAGGCTCTAATGGTCACGTGTGTGCACATCTCCCATTGTGTATCTTGATTGTTTGTGTACCTACATTTTGTGCCGCTGCGTGCGCGCGTGTGTGTTGGGTTTTCATGTGGGCATTGTGTCTACACAGTAGTTGCTGGTGGGTGAACATCACATGCTGATGATCACACATCATGGTGGTGTTCATGTAAGAATCTGTTTCAGTAAAAACCACTACATAACCCTGCATCACGCCACGGTGGCGGCTGTCATCTGCTGCCTGCGCAAACACACCTAGAAAACACGAAGGACAACACAATGCAGCCACTGCATCTTTATTATGTTATCTCAACTGGAATACAATTTAAGCGCACGCTTACACTTATACATTACACTTATTACGCTTATACAGTGGTGTGTGATGATGATGCATAATATCTCTTGTGCTATGTAGGTGGCCACCCATGAAAAACACTTAGTTTAGATAGCAGAGAGAGACACTCTACTAACATTGTGAGGTAAATGTCCTTGACTATCCTCAACAGTGGGTGGTGAAAAACAAAATCTCCACGCGCATCCCGCCCTGTGTGACATATATGCATAATGATGCTCAATGGCATCTGACGCAAGCATAAGCGCCATATCAATTTCACAATGTTTCCGTCAGATTATCCAATACAAGCAATTAATTAACCTATATTGTCACAATCCATCCCTGGCTGCATGTTACCTGATATCATGTGACGCACGCGTGCTGTACACATTTGCATGTCATGAGAGGTTTTCTTTGTAACCACATAAAACAGAAAACGTTATTGTATAACCAAGTCAAATCAACTAGAATGCAAATGAGGAAGGTGTGGAAATGCCACATTCAAATCTATTATCTAAGGGCCCACCGGGGACAGCAGAGCATGTAAAGCAGATAATCTGATTAACAACCCTGATTCTGTACGAGAGTAGTCTATGCAAGTTGGCAAAAAAAAAGAAAAAAAGACAAAGACAAAGGCGGGTGAAAACAAAAAGGCGCCCACGTGGCTCAGTACATTGTTTCAAATCACGAAGCTGTCACTTGACCCGTTTGTGTGTAATACCTACAACTGAATATGCAAAAGCACATGCACACGCACACACACACACACTCACACACTCACACACAGACAGACAGACAGACAGGCAGACAGACAGACAGACACACAGACACACGCACACGCACACGCACACACACACACACACACACACACACACACACACACACCCCCACACACACACACACACACACACACACACACACACACACACACACACCAGGCAGTCAAGCCAGTCATTATAAACCAATGATACTGTCTTGAATTTGCTTGTAAAAGCAAGGAGTAAACGCAGCAGTGACAGATATGTGAGAAAAATCACTACACTTGGCAGAGCAACAGCCAGTTTTTTTGATTCAATTATAATTTCATGTGGTGTCAAATTCAAATGTATGGTTGCACAATTACCCACAACAAAATCAAAGTGCCAGCACTGATTGCAGAAATTACCAAACAACAAGGAGCTGCTATCATTTCATCACAGGGAACGTTGTAATCCATTTAATTCATTATTTTGAAATGACATTTGAAAATAAATTGCAGCCCACCTTACGATGGCATCGTTATAGTAATTTTAAACTATATCACAGTCTAATTGAAGGGGTGACAGATTGGTTTCTAATCATACAGCTTGGACTGGGATTATTCCAGTGGTGGAAAGTAACTAAGTACATTTACTCAAGTACTGTACTTAAGTACAACTTTGAGCATTTCCATTTTTCGATACTTCACTACGTCTCAGCGGATAATTTATATTTGTATTATTAATACAAAACCCATATTCTATACTTCAGCTATTCGAAGTAGCACATCTACAAGCTCACAATCGAGTGGGCGGCCGGACGGTGCATGTCACAAACGTAACATGCGGACCTGCGAGGTGCACCGTTGCTCCGATCTGCACCAAACTTGGCACCAACACTGTTTAAGAGTCTGCCATCAGAATAGCAACAACAGGGGCCCCTAACGTGGCCCCTAGGGGTGCCTCTAACGTGGCCCCTGGGGGTGCCTCTAACGTGGCCCCTGGGGGTGCCTCATCTGCTCAAAATAGGACTAGGTTTGAAAGCTGCGTAACAGCCTGAAAATCTACTAGTTGAAAACATTTAAAAAAATAGCAGACATGACACATAGTGAGCTTGTAAATCGTCTAGAGTTGGAAACTTCCAAACATTTTCAAAAATAGCAGATCTGCATGCTCACAATGCGTGGCTATATGACCCATAGTGAGCTTTTAAATCTGCTATTTTTTTACATTTTGAACAAGCCGTAAGTGGTTTGTTTGCTTTTAAATCAAGTTCAAATTTATGAGAAATGTTTTGATTTTTTTGTCAAAATATCGGCAATCGGTGGTCTAGTACTAAATCCGGATGGGCATTGGTGTGACTAAACTAAATTGGGGAGAAAAAGGGATAAAGAAATAACTAAATAACTTGAATGGACAGTATACACAGTGAAATCCTCAGTGTTACTTTATACCTTTGTAATCCTGAAAGTGTGCAAATGGAACCAAATGGATCCATTTGGATACACTGCATAAATAATGTATACACTGTATAAGTATACAGTGTATTACGGTTTATAAACGTACAACGTACTGTTGAGACAGACATTATTTCTTACAGTATGGACTGTGGATGAACTCCATAAAGGCAAAGGTGCTGGAGGGGAATGCAATAAATAAGAAGCACCGTGGAGGCATAAACCTTGTTATATGGTTCGTTTATGACCGTGGCCATCTACTGCACAGGGTGTTAGTGTAAACAAAGCTCTGGATGGGATTGGGATCTAGGCCACTGTTTGAAGACTGTAATGGACATGGAGAGCAGGGTACAACTAACTGTGGTATTACTCATTACCGGACACTCTGTGTAATTATGCACGCTGAATCATTGGGGATTGCAGTGTAACGGTTGAATGTGCGTGGGATATAACGAGCAAGGTTTCAGAATTCATTATTCATATGTTTTTGGGGGGTGTTGTTTTCACGGTTAAAATCCACAGAACGTTGTCATATCAATAATACAGTCTACTTTTCAATTAGAAAGAGTCAAGATATTAATATCATCAGATGCACAAAGGGCAATAGTCCATAGCTTAATCATTAATTATTGTGAACAATAATCATGATCGTTACCTGGCATACTTTTCTGATGTGTCTGCTGTGAGACCAGACCAGGTTTCATCTCTGTGATGATCAGTTTCATGACATGGCTTCTATTGGTCTGTGGTTACACAAAATCTGTGTTCAATGAAGGTTTAATTCTCAAAGGAGTCAAATGAAACAAGGCTACATGCTCCTTCCTGTGTGGTTATCTTATTCCTTTTTATTGCACTGCTGTTTTATTGTAATATTATTTATCATGTGTTTTTATCTATTTTATATGTAATAAGTTCAATTTTATATCTTCCTGTTTCATATGTTTTGTCTGATTTGATCTTTGCTTTTAGCAATCTGCATGCTTTTGATGCCACTATGCCTGTCTTATTATCAAGTGTGCTACATAAATTTGACTTGAAATTGACTTAGCTCAGTACACCGTAAAATCCCGAGTGCAAATGTAAGGTTAAAGTGTACAAATGGATCCATTTGGTTACATGTGTACTAAATAAACGAATACTTAGGAAGGGTCACTAATTTCCTTTTGCAAAAAGCAGGAACATAGCAAAGTCAATAAATATCCAGAATTTAGTTTGCAGAAACCTTGAGGCAAAAGGCTGCCACACTACTGTCAAATCTGCAATCTGCAATACCAGTGAAAGTAGTTCTTGTGACATACTGTGTGTAAAGGTCACCACTGCCAAATAATTAGAAATAATTTGCATAAAGTTTCACTGCTGCTGCAATGTTAATTCTCCACCACCTGGGTTATTCTTCAACCTGATCCTACAAGCTACCCAGAGGGAACAAGGGTTTTTAAATAATAATAAACATTGTGCTTTTGGATATCTGTCACAAATTTACCAGCAAAGTCTGCCCCCCCCCCCCCCCTCTCTAGAAAGAAAAAGAAAACCACGCACTGTAATTAAGTGCATTGCTGTTGAAACCATTGTTTACTGTAGATGAATGATTCATCAGTGGTGTAGTACATTTACTCAAGTACTGTACTTTATTAGTAGCCTACAATTTTGAGGTATTTTTTACTTTACAGAGTATTTCCAATTTTCTGTACTTTTACTTCTCCACTACATCTCAGAGACAAATATTATACTTTTACATACAATTATTTGACAACTTTAGTTTAGTTACTTTATAGATTTTGATTATTATTACAAAACATACATTAATCACTTCAGCTCTGTATACATTTCGGCCATTTGAAAATGTGCTGCGATGTGACACATTGTGAGCTTGTAGATCAGCTATTCTCAAAATATTTTTTATACATTTGAAAACTTGCGAAATGGGTCATTCTGCATAATGAGTACTTTCTACTTTTGGTACTTCAGGTACATTTTGATACCAATACTTTTGTACTTTTACTCAAGTAAATTTTAGATTCCAGACTTTTACTTGTAACAGAGTATTTCTACATTGCAATATTGATACTTTTATTACAAAAAAAATGAGTAATTTTTTCATACATCATGATTATAGGTTTAGTTATACCATGCAGCTTAATACTCCTATTAGCCTACTTTATGCATTAAATGAGAGGGTGGCATTTCAAGTGCAATTCGTCATTTGTTCCCAAAAAGCCCTTCAATCTTCAAAAAAAAGAAGGAAAAAAAAACAGCAATCGTATGCTAAATTAGTATGAAGATGCCAAATATTTATGCATTTGGCCCCAAATATTTGGCATCTTCATACAAATGGATCAATTACCACTGAGGATTTTACAGTAAAATCCTGATGATTTTACAGTAAAATCCTGATGATTTTACAGTAAAATCCTCAGTGTTAATTGGATACATTTGCAACAGTGATTATCAGTGATTATCACGTGTACCTTCTGAATTCTGCCGTCGACATCCAGGTAAATGACTCGGTAGGAGGACGAAGCGGTGCCCATCTCTCCTCCCCGCTGTGTGTGACTGTAAGTGTCCCCGAGACCCCGACAGACAGCCAGTCAGCCACCAAACTGTGTGTGGCAGCAACCTACGCGCTCCGTGCGTCAGACACCGTCCTCCCCCTGTCTGTCCAGGAGCCTCCTTCAGTAATAAGACGAGAATGGCAGCGTTGCCAGATTTTGTGAAAGAAATAAGCAAACAGGTCTATGAAAAAAAAGGCCAAAAGAAGCGACTGGCCAGCGGCTATTTGAAAATAGCAGATCTACAAGCTCTCAACGCGCCGCGATAGCTGGTGGTGGGTCCCTGGTGGGTCATAAATAAAAAAAAACGCAACCACCAGGCACCAATAATTACAACGACTTTACAGAAAAAGAAGCCCAAAGTTGCTTACAATAAGCGGACATGGCAACACTGATTATAACAAGGCCGAATGGATAAATGGAAGTCTGTGTGACAACCACATCTCTCTCTCTCTCTCTCTCTCCCTCTCTCGCTCAATTTCTGTTTTTTTCTTACACTCTCTCTCTCTCTTCCTCTCTCTCTCTCTCGCTCTCAATTTCTGTCAGTCTGCCACTCTCCCCCTTCTCTCTCTTTCCCTCACCAAGATCTATGTGTTTCATCTCATAAACCTTATTATCCACTCCAGAGCTCTATGCTCCCTCGACCCTCCCTCCCTCCACCCTTCCTTCTCTCCACGCACCGCGCGCCGTAGATTGCGAGGGAGGGCCGCTCAATTCATTATATTGATTCCATCGCACAACAGTGCTGCAGCGACAAAGAAAGGTATAGCTACACAGTCGTAAGAATAACAGAGAGTATAAATAACCGAGGCTGTAGCCAGGTAACTTTCTCTCATCATCAGGGTTCCTTGCTGCCTGGCTGCCTATAAACTACTACAATGGTGGATTGGTGGTTCTTCTCACACATTTTAATGTAGGGACCCCCCATTTGACATTTTTGGCCATGGACAACCATCTGAAAAGATTTTGTGCCAAGCAAGGACACACATAAGAGAAGATGTTAGGCTATGAACATAGGATTGAAGTGGTTAAACTGTTCGTTTTAGCTGGGGACCCCCTTCAAGGACTACGAGAACCACTGAGAAACATAATATGATATGAACTCACTATCACATTTGTTGACAATGTACATACTACATACTGTAAAGGGGGTTAAAGGGCTTTATATATCTGGTCTCTGGTGGTTCATCATTATTGGCATGCTATCGATCAAAGAACAGATTTAAGATGAGTCACCAAAATACTCAACTGAGGCAAAAGTTGAATTGCAATAAATCCAAATTAGTGTGTTTATGTGGTAGTGGTGGTGGAGAGAATGGGTTAATGAAATTACATTAAAGATTTGCGTGACTCGGTGTAGGCTAGGCCTGCTTGTCTTTATTAACACAGTGGAAACATTCTTTCTTATAACTCAAAGTTAACATTCTTCTGCTGAATTAATGAATTCACTTAAATACCGATGTGACTGAATCGAGAGAAATCATGTTTGGAAACTGTTTTCTACCTACAAGCAAACCAGGACACCATTACCAGCTATCAGCCTATGTATTTAAACACTTAACCCTATACTTTCTCGACCGGTATACCCTATATACTATATACTAGGGACCCCTACTTAAACCCTTCTGTACAAAATGTCTTCATCAAAAATAGCCATCTAACCTCACGTGTGAGATTGTAGATTGGCTATTTCCGGACTGTTCGACCACGGTCAGCAGGTAGTGAAAGTGAAGACAACCCCGGGTTGAAATTAGTAAAGTCATTATATTAATATTATTTATTTATTTTAAGGCTTTTACACTGTGTGAGAGAGAGGAACAGGGTCAACCAGAGACTGAGAGTGTGTGTTTATGTCAGTGTGTCAATGAAACAGACAGTGGCTGTGTGTGTGTGTGTGTGTGTGTGTGTGTGTGTTCCCTTGCCTCTGCCTGTGTCACTGAGTGGGTTAGTGCCTGTCAGGAGGTTACCATTTCAAAGTGACACCTGCCATCTCCAGCTGAGCCTGAAGGCCCCTCAGTGTCCTTAATTAGACTGCCTGTGGTAGTACACTGCACAAGGAGCCATCAAAAACATCACGCTCATATACTTACCTGAAGAAAACAAACTTGACACCATGAATAAAAGAAAATAATTTGAAAGGTTTGCTTTCCCCACAATACTTTGCAATGTAATTTACAGAACCCAAACCAATTGCTGCGTGGAGTGGAGTCAGGCAGTATTTAGTCTTTTTTTTAATTATATTTTTATTTTTTTACAAATCAACTGTCCAGTAAATATACAAACATCAAAAGGCACACAAGTTTCAAGTACAAGGTCTACCACGGACACATTACATTAAATATACATTTAAAATCTACGCCTCCACCAAATATGTTCTCGTACTTGGAGAGCGGTATAGCCTGAGTTATACTTGGTTGCGTGCCGTGTCGTACGCCGCAAATAGCAGATGTACAAGCTCTCTGCATGACGCGTTGTGAACTTGTAGATCGGCTATTTTAGATGCGCGACATCGCCGTGCACCAAGTATAAATCAACCTTGTGGAGTTGCCTCAATGCTACCACCATGAAAAGGTACAATGTGAGTTATGATACAAAATCTGATCAGGCAATTTGGTATTCTGTGGATTTTACTTCCTAGACGGAATAGAGTAAATAAATAAATTTAACATACAACAACCAAAAAAAGTAGTAACCCTTTCAAAAAGGTGAACACCACTCAGTTTAACCAATATGTTATTCCTATGGTCTAATGTTAATATGGACATGTACTGTACAACCTGTTTCCCAAAGCAGGTTTGATCCATTTGTAACAGAGTGTACAAATGTAATCAAAATTACAAATGAATCAAATCAGCTTTGGGAAACAGGTTGTCCATGCTACATTTGTATACTCTCAAAGTTAAACAAACAGTCAGGATTTTGGAGTGAATGGACATAGAGAACCCGTTTCCCAAAGCTGGTTTGTATCAAGAGTTCTCTGGTTCCTAGCTTTGGGTAGAAAGGAGCCTGCTAGCTACAACTATAACAATATGATTGTATGAATAACATTAATTGAGCAGTGTTCTCTTTTAAAGAGATTAAGACACTACAGCTGATCTATTTAAAGTGATGTTGAACTTTGGAAGAACCTTGGATTGGTCGCATAGCTTCCTGGGCATGATATAAGTCCATATATATTGATCATCATGTTCATCTGTTGCTTCTGTGCTCTGTGAACGAGGAACACGTAGTAGCACTTCTCTCTGTCTCCATTCACTCTCATGGTTAAACAGGTTTCGCAGATAACCAAATGCGAACCAAGTGGATTCCACCTACTGTATATACTGTGTGTATTATATACAGAGTATATACGTGTATAAATAAATAAATATAAACAAGGCCTAGTGTTGTTGTTTTTTTACTTTTCTTTTCTACCAGAAGATCAGAAAACTGGGGTGCTGGTAGAATCCTGAATGCAACGACAGTATAAGACTAGTAGGGAAATTTGGGGACAGCAGAAGCATTGCAGAAACTGTAAAAAGGATCAACCAAGCATTCACTATGATGATGTAGACCAGCGGTTTTCACACTTTTTGAGCCCAAGGCACACCTATGACCAATTCGAGATCTCAAGGCACACCTGTATTTGTGAAAATAGCCAATCCACAACCTCACAACACATTGTAAGCTTGTAGATCTGCTTTGTCATACAATAAAGCATAAATCAGGCTTCTCTGAGAATTTTCCCCACAACTTTCTAATGCTTAATGTATGCTCTGGTGTATGGCGGTGTCGTAAAAATAGCTGATCTACAAGCTGATGTGTTGTGAGCTTATGGATCAGCTATTTTCAGCGCCCAAACACCATCATACGATGCAGTACAAATTGAGCTTTAACTGTTTATTCTCACCACAAATCTTTGGTCTTAACTAGGCTTAAGTAAGCAGATGCAACGCAGGCTGGAAGAGATGAAGATGTGGAGATACTCCTATTGGTAGACTCCACTTTGTTCGCATTTATTTATCTGCTAAAAGCGTGATTTTGAGTACTGTTTTGCCATGCAATGAGGGAAATGGAATAAAAAAAAGCTATTTCAAATTACGCTCATAGAGCACATAAGCAACAGATGATGATTGACATTAAATGGACTTAAATAACATGACGAGGAAGATATACAACCTAAGGTTCCACCAAAGTTCAGCATCACTATACCTACTTAACATTGCACTGTATTTATATCCACATAACAATGTTAATGGTTGACAGGTGTCATCTGATTGGACACAAACTTTACATTCGTAACATCCAAAACCCTCCCCCAAATTCCCAAGATCCCCTGCTGCACATACAAGAAAAAACTAATTCACCATTATTTGGTGGCTTTATATAAAATACATCAGTACTTTCAGATAAGGACACACAGCGATGAATGAAAAAAAATACAATGAAAACCACTACAAAACCAAGTGGAATAATTTAAAAAGGCCTTAAAATAAAAAATAAAAATAGACATCTCTGGGTTTTAATTACAGCGTATCCCTCCCACAGAAACAATAATCTCTTTGGTTCAGTAAGGCAAGAGTGACAAGACACCATCGTCTTAGAGAAGACCTGCCAAGCAGCAGAGCAGTTCATCAACGGTGTAGTGTTAGTGGCATCATTTGAGAGAGAGAGAGAGAGAGAGAGAGAGAGAGAGAGACAGAGAGACAGAAAGATAGACATACAGAGAGATCGGTGAGGGAGAGAGACAGAGAGAGGGCTGTGGGAATTATAGTGTGTTATGTGTGTTATGTGGTTGTGTTTTTTTATGTCACAGTTAAAGTTTTTCCACCAACCATTACTCTGGCATTGTCCTTTTTTCCAGTCTTGTCTGAAGTTAAACGATTCAAACGTCTTTGTGTGTGTGTGTGTGTATGTGTACAGTATGTGTGTGTGTGTGTGTGTGTGTGTGTGTGTGTGTGTGTATATATGTACTGTATGTGGCTGTGCTAATGCCTGATGCCCAAGAGAGGGTCGAGTTGTGGTCCGAATCAGTCCAGTCCAAGCGTAGACAAGTGGTTTGATGTACAGGACTCTGTGTGTGTGTGTGTGTGTGTGTGTGTGTGTGTGTGTGTGTGTGTGTGTGTGTGTGTGTGTGTGGTGTAAGTGCAATCAAAGTGCTCAGTGCTCCTTCAACCTGTAAGACAGAGAGAGAGACAGTTAACTTACATTTATATTTTTTTACATCTAGGCAGGCTTTTGTGTGCACCCCAGACAGGTTAACTTAAAAACAGTCTGGGGTGCACAGAAAATCTAGAGTAGACAATAAAATAACCGCAGAAATGTTCTGTAGTGAAATACCCCTTTAAATCCTATACAATACTTAGTTGACCGGGTCCCCAGGGGTTCTATAATAGGTACAGTAGTACTTCTCTCTACATGGGATGATGGAATGTTCGACCTAGAATGTGGACGCTAGGGTTAAAGACAAGCATTGTTACATGCTGGATGTCAATTAACTCAACAATAGAATCCATGTCAGGATCATATCCAGCTTTTTTTGATTGATTGAATACTGAATGTATTAACAGTTTGCCAAACAGTGCCAAAAACAAGGCACGGTGGCACAGATTTATACATAAGAATGCTGTTGTCAATAAACACATGAATATAAAGGAAAACTAGAAAAAGTGCTCCTCGGAGCACAGGTCTCCGCCAGGTCAGGTACGTTATTGTGGCCTCCTGGTGGCGCTATAATAGGCCAATGTGAAAAGGGTGCCATTTATTCTTAGGTCTTTCACGGCAATCAGACACTGCATTCATGATTTGAGGCATTTTGTTCCAAAAATGTGTTTTGCTAAATTAGACCTGCTGGTGGCGCTATAACAGGCCAATGTGAAAAGGGTGGCATTTCTTCCTTGGCCTAGTGGGAATGTGCGTGTGAAAATTCACGGAAATCGCAAGCTGCGTGCATAGTTTGAGGCTTTTTGTTCAAAACGGACCAATCCTTTGGAAGCCAATCCTTTGGAAGCCAACCATAGGCAATGAGGATGGAATATGGGAAATCGGACAGATTTGTGTTGATCACATGACTATAGAGATACTGTGTACCGATTTGCATGACGTTTGGATAAAATCTGTAGGAGTAATGTAAAAAAAAAGGGTTTTGCACAAATCGGCCTCCTGGTGGCGCTATAACAGGCCCATGTGAAAAAATTGGGGCAGAGGTTCTAAATTGGCATCCAGGGAGTGTGTGTGCACAGTTTCGGAGCGACCGGGCCAACGGTGCCAGAGATTAGCTGCTAACACACAGACAGGACACACGGACGGACACACGGACGGACGGACGGACGGACGGACGGACAGGGGCGAAAACATACTCTCTCGCCATGCCTTTCGGCCTGGCGGAGACAATAATCAAAATAAGTCCCTTTTACAGATTAGAAATGCAAACAGATGTGCCGTTTGGTTATGATGGTAACTGTTTTGAGAAGATGGTTGCATGAGCAATGGCCAATGGGACATGGAATAGGGCAATAGATTGATGAGCTGAACACTACACAGCCAATAAAAATAGATTGTGTGAAAAAAATTATTGCATGATGGACAAACAGAGGGACCAATAGAAAAGTGCAACTCACTCTACAGTGGAGATGGGGTGTGATTTGCCTGAGGTCAGCTCTTTGGTTACTAACCGCAGCAGCATCTGTAAAACAGGACACACACAGAGTCAAATATTAGCCGATACATATTCAGAATCTGAATCGTACTATAAATGCGTGAAATCTCTGTGCCGATGCCCATCGGACTAGTTCTTTTAATTGTCACGTATGTCTGCACATAAGAGGAATTGGTCTGGTGAGGTTTGTACATTATATTAGACTAAATAACGACAATATAAAAAAATAAATGAGGTTCTCAAATATATATAGAACATTTTAAAATAAAGAGAAAGCATACTAGATATATTCTGTCTCTTCTAAAATACAGTAAAAGCTATAGATATGGATATTAAATAGATATGTATGGACTACTGTGCCAGTATTATGTACACAGAGGTTAATAATACATCCTGCTATGTTTACACAGAGTGATCAGAGTGGAAATACAATGACAACCACCATACAACCAAGCAGAATCATTTGATCATCATATATCATATAAAATAATAATAGAAATTACTAGGTTTACAATACACCACCAAATTGTTGCAGCACAGTCAGATATCGAGTCAGATACTGCATGTACAGTAATATATGAAGTTTCTTGGCCTTGTGTTGTGATTTGACGAGGATATTGTATTGAGGCATTGTAGACAGAGTGACATACAGACAGCCTCATGATTAGAACAGTTTCACAATGCCACTTCATGTCTCAACTAACAACCCAAACTCAAGCACTCACCAGCAGAGCTAGAAAGTCAGCAGTCATCAGCATGTAGAAGACCCGGTCCCAGCCGCCTGAAGACAACAGTCCAGCCAGCAGGGGGCCTAGTGCTGCACCTGTCAACGCACATAAGTAGAACAAAAGTGAGAGTCTGAATTCGGTTGTTCAGAAGTGATGTTGCGCCCCGCTAGAATAACTTCCGGGTCCCAGTGTGTATTTTCCCAATATGCGCAGTGTTGTGTCCCTCGCTGTTTTAACAGATCTGAGACTAAAATAACGACTAACGTGTCATTCTACCGCTTTCCTGGCAACGACAAAAAGAGGAAATCGTTTTTTTTATCTATATATAAATATATATATATAAATAAATATAAAAAATATATATTATAATGTTAATAATAATAATAAATAAATACAAATATAAATATATATATTAGCCTACTTTTTACTGTCTATGATATTAGCATTAAGACCCTTATTAACCCTTAATGGTTCATTTCTGAAAAAGGAGGTTATTGTAAAAAGATTTATGGGTTCCAACATGTTTGTTTACAATGAAGAGTGGACGGCGCTGGTGCCTTTTGGACCCGGACGTGACGTCGGACTACAAAATGACGTCAGACTTAAGAACCGAATAGGCTCTGTGCATAAATGTAGTCCCAGTTTTCACACACATGACACCTTCACATGTGTTACCAGTTCAAATATGGTGCTGAGCCAATCAAACGAAGCTATGTAATGGGGAAATGAACTGGAACAGGAAACAGATATGCCACCTTCTGAAAACTGGACTACATTTATGTACAGAGCCGAATTGACAAACATTCACATGGATCAAAATAAACTATATGTGTTTTCAGAGCATTAGATGATTAATCATTATATTTTCCCAGTCGTTAGAGGGTTTAAAGGTTTCATGACATTCAGTTTTACAACACATTAAAAGTCTTTGTCATAGTCCTTCAAACGTGTATAAAAAGTTTTAACTGAAAATTCCACTCTAGTGAGCCATTGCAGGTGTTTTTCTCTCACATTTCTAAAGCCTTTTCAACTGCAATGAAAAAATAAATCTTTGCCTGCGGGTGTCACTGTTGAGGGATTTTGCCTGTCAATCATCACCTCTGCTCCGCCCCCCCCAAAGGAAAGGATAGGGGAGGGGAGGGGCGAGGAGGAGAGTGGGCGGGATTAATGGCCTGTGACTTCACTATCCAAGGGCCAATCTCAGATTACTTTTCAGGCTAATTATTCAGAAAACCCCAGACCACAGAAAATCCACTGAATGTTCAAAGTTCATGTTTTTTGGGTGTAATTGAGGTCATAAAACCCCACAAAAAAACAAAAAAAAATAAAAAGTGAAAATGAATGTCATAGAACCTTTAAGTGCTGGATCCATAAACAACTGTGTTCGGGTTGAGTACTGGCACTGACCTACAGATCCGGTGCCGTCAATGATGGCCGTGACTGTGGATAAGGCTCTGGCGTTTCCTTTCAGGCTCTTGTGAGTCCCCTAAGGTAAGAATAGGTCAAATGAGACAGGGAGAGGTGGTCTTGAGGTCTGATTTATAAACTGCCACAAGTTGAAACTGTACAGACATAAGAATGATTATTACTATTACCAGCTTTGTTGTTTACTTGATTCTGACTTAAATCAAGGCATTCTGTGGCCAGTTATTTCTATTTTTACGTTGCTATGGAAGTGGAAGATGAGCTATCTGTAACTCAATACTTTAATCGGTTAATTGTCCAATGATGTCCGCCTCACTGTAATTTATTCCTTGCTTAATTGTTTAAAAACAGCTGTATCACTCACAATACAAAACAAATCATTGACTGGGAAGGTGATGCCACACACACACTCACCAGGTCAGCAGACACTGCGGTTGTAATAAGGGCATATGGTCCATTAACCAGGCCTCCACACACCAGCAACATACCTGGAAGGAGAAACATCACATTCATCATACAAGTTACCCATACTAAGGCAGAGATTCCCAAACTGTGGGCTGCGAGCATATTGCAAGTAGGCCCCAAATAACTGACAAAACAAAACACTAAGATTTGAATGACATTAAAATAAAGGGTTAGGGTCACTTAACACGGCAGTCGAAAGGTGTTCGACTTTCAAGACTTTCAGCTAGCTTATTTAAAGGCATAGCTTGTGTGAATAGCTTTGGAATAGCTGGTGAATCAACCAGCTCCGGTCATTCATCTTCTCCATCTATAAACACATGAATCTCTGTGTGTGTATCTGTGTAAATTCTTTGCCCATATAATGGAGATCCCTGAGCTCTCCCAAGCCGGTGCGTCATACATGACTGACGTAATCTATTGGCCTCCAAGTACTCCAAGATAACAGGTACCTGCACTAAGTACTCTGACAATGGGTACAGCACTACTTTAGCTACTGCACTATAAGTACTCTGACAATGGGTACAGCACTACTTTGGCTCACTGTGGCTCAGCAAGCTGGAATTACAATAAAGTACAACCAAAGTCACACTTATCTGCGACGAATGAGTCAAACTGAGAAGGAATCAAACATCATCATGGGTGGGCCTTGCAGCATTAAACTGATACATTGACACTGGTGGATTTGTCTGTTATTGCACTAGTACCCAAAGTCCTAAACCTCTACAAAAAAAGACAGCGGTATTTGGCGCTTATGTTGGATGGCTGCAACACAAATGCAGCAACATTAAGCTAGTGATGGAATAAGTAAGAAATTAAAGAAATGTTCTCTTACCAATGGTTGGCCCCATGCCAAACTGGCTGATCATGGAAAACCCATAGAGCTGGAAAAACATAGAGACATGACATCAATCCTCTCCGTTTCATTGTTGCACTCATGGCTCACACATCATGACAGATTGTCAGATAGAATGAGTTACCCAGACAACAACTGTTACAGAAACACTCAAGTACCCAGTATTTCAAATTGCCCTCTCTTATGTAAATGCCCCCAAAAAGAAATACATTCATTATATAACTTGCTCAACAAAAACATTGATATATCTGCAAGCAAAATGATCTCTCTCAGATCATAAGAGCCAAATGCAGCAGGTTTGTTTCATAGCCTAGACAATAGGAGGTGCCAGAGAGAGCAGTGAGAGAGAGGGATAGAAGAGAAGGAGATTGAGAAAAGGAGACATAAAGTTAGAAAGAGATCAGAGAGAGGAATAGGCTTAAACAGTTTATTTTTCAGGGCACCCAAATTAACTTTGATATAGGCCACGGACCCCCATTTCAAATGATTCTGTACAACAGCCCCTCATATGAAAATATGTTTTGGTTTCAATTCAATTATCTAATGTCATTATTGTATGTGAGAAATAGATTAATATAAACATATTGTTAGAATATTCACCCTCATATAAACATATTGTTAGAATATTCACCCAAATATGTTTTCAAGTAAACAGAATTATAGTGACATCAAACTTCTAATATGGCTGGCTGACCCACTGGAACCTTCAAGGAACCCAAGGGGGTCCCTGAGCCACAATTTGAGAACCCTTGGGCTAAAGCACTGACAGAAAATATCTAGCATTGCCAAACTTCCATCCTATAATGAGTATGTGAAACTCACCGTTGGGGCGGCTAGCAGCAACATTATTGCGCATGTAGTGGCTCTCATCCCCAACTTATCAGAGATGACCCCAGCCAGGATCCCACCTACACACACACACACACATATCACCGGAACAGTTATATCAGGTCACTAAATTACACTCTATACTGCTCACACTAAACCCTGAGTTATACTTGGTTGCGCACTGGTGTCGTGAACCAAAAATAACAGATCTACAAAGCTCAGCATCATGCTGTGACGCATTCCGTCTTAAGGAATGCAGAGATATGCACATAAACTGATAGACACACACATGCCACATTATGGGACATAAAGATTAATATCAATGCAAAAAGCACACATTAGGAGAAATGAGAAAGGATAAGACCTACCCACAATTCCTCCCACGTCAAACAGGGTGGAGAGATCTCCAGCTCTTTTGGCATCCAGGTGGGCTGAAATGCGGACACACACACACACACACACACACACACACACACACACACACACACACACACACACACTTATAATTTATGTATTGTTCCTGTCAGGCATTGCGTTCAGTCTAACATACCAAAGCTAACAATAGAAGTGAATGTGTTGTTGAGATAAATGTGGATTGGAAGGATGTGTGTGTGTGTGTGTGTGTGTGTGTGTGTGTGTGTGTGTGTGTGTGTGTGTGCGCGTGTGAAATATTGCAGATATGGAGTGATGGGTAATTGGGTCAGAAAATAGTAAGAAAGAAGATGATGAAAAGTAGGAACCAGGAAGAGAGGGACATGGAAGCAAGGTGAATGTATTGTAAAAGGTAAATGGACTGCATTTACAATACATAGCGATTTTTCTAGTCTTTCCTGTCACTCCAATGTGCTTTACAAAGAAATTCACATTGACCCATTCACGCTCTCTGCAACAACAGATATACGGTTACACATTACATGCTAAAGCGGTGCACATTCACACGCCGACGGCGGAGCAGCCATACAAGGCTCCAACCTGTTCATCGGGAGCAACTGATTTATACTTGGTTGCGCCGATCTACAAGCTTACAACATGTCACACTGTGACACATTGTGAGCTGGTAGATCTGCTATTTTAGCTGTGCAACACCGGCGTACAACTATGAATAAGTCAGGCCCTAGGGGTTCAGTGTCTTGCTCGAGGACACTTCAACATGCAGCCAGGAATCGAACCTAGAACCTACTGGCTCCCAGACAGCTGCTCTCTACCCCCTAGCCACTGTCGCCCACAGTACACAAAGTCTAAACGATATGATTTTGAATTCTATTTTGGTATAATTTGTAAATAATGTTGTTATTGGAATGTGTGTTTGTGTGACTTTACCCAATAAACATTAAGTTAAACCACCCATCAGTCCACCTTCAGCTGCAAATACCCAGCAGGTTTAGACAGAATGCCTTGGCAGCAACAGTGTAGATAACATTATGGCAGATATACAAGCTCATAGCGCGGCAAATTTGAATGTATATTTTTTGGAAGTGAACATTTGTAACTAAAATCTTTGCTTCTGGGGGTCCCTGGAACTAATTATTTTGAGATGGGGGGTCCGCGGCCAAATGACAGAGATGCGTTCCCCGATTGAATGGGTTAAAATATTAACCTCAACTTGCTAGCCAGCTGCTCAGATGATTGGAGACGTACTGGGTTCGGAATCTGGTGAAAAGCCGGTTCTTCAGGTCCACACTATTTGTATGACAATTAATCATCAACTAAAATGTTATGATTGTGAAAGCCCTATACACGTGTTTCATACATACAGTACGTACCCGTTTTAGTTATGTAGAGAGGGAGCCAGAAAAGAAATGTGTAGCTGACCAACTTGGCAAACAGCAGAGACAGAGAGAACTCGATCACTCCCTGTAGAGAAGAACAGCATGGGGGTGAACAACACTGCATTAATAACACACTGAAGTACTGACAAATATGACAGTACTTGTTCTGGATCACCAGACACATGGACAGGAGACCCCCGTTATTGAACTATGACTATGCTATGGGAATATATAGCTATTTAAAACGTATTTTAACAAGAAAATATTACCCACAATGAGAGGTTTTGATTAGCAACCATAACTATGGTTAGAATTGTGGGAGAGTCTTGTTGCTAATCACTTACTATATCACTATAACTATATCATAACTATATCATAAAAGCGTAAATACACACAAGAACATTATGTAGCAGAAAAATTGTCTGTTTATGCAATGATGATTTATGGCCAAAGTGTGTATACAGTATGTGTGAGAGACAGGATATGAATGTCATGTAGATTATTATGACCAAGCACGTACAGTATGTGTGCGTCCGTGTTAAGGGCCATTCACACCAATAACTATAACTATAACTACATCGTTCACCATTGTCTTTGTTATAGTTGTGGTGTGGACTGCTACCTACTTGAGTTAGAACGATTTTTAACACTAGTTATACTGCTTCACTGCTTGGTTTAGTTTATCTACTGTTAGATGTATGAGTCTCACCTAGCCAAATAATTAGGAACCAGGCTGTGGACGGTATACTGTGTGTGTGTGTGTGTGTGTGTGTGTGTGTGTGTGTGTGTGTGTGTGTGTGTGTGTGTGTGTGTGTGTGTGTGTGTGTGTGTGTGTGTGTGTGTGTGTTTGTGTGTGTGTGTGTGATAGAGAAAGAGAGACTGACCGGTATACGCAGGGCGCCCATGAAGCTGATAGCCGATGGCTCCGATTCACTCTTCACCACAACTACCTGCTGCATTGGCACACACACACTGCCATGGTCTCTGGGTAGTAATAACTCTGTGTCATAACTCTGAATGAGAGAGAGAAAGTAAAGAAAGAGAGAAAGGGATGTATAAAATATAATCTTATGTCTCCGAGGTACCCGCACCACATGGGGATCAAACTCTGGAAGGGAACCAGAGATTCGTCTTCCGTCAACTGCCTCACATCCACCCCGTTGCATTCCAATGACTCTATCCCTTCAGGATGACTTCAAGTGACTTATTTTTATTTGATTGATATTCTATTCTTTGATCCAATTCTACAAAGATCAATGTTGGTATTTGTTCAAGTTGGTTGATTTGATAGTTTGACTGGAGATTAATTAGAAAACAACATCTCAAACCAGTCCCCCTGAAGGGATATGTTACCTTACCAGAGAGAAGAAACAATCATTCAATAAATAAAAAAAGAGAACCACCATAGACAGGGGGCAAAACATTTGAAAACTCTGTTATCCAGTTATAACAGTTTAAAATTAAGGTATTTTTGTTTTTCAGTTAGGGCTGCATGATTATGACTATGAAAATCCTGATTTGTTTGATCACGATTATTGATTATGATGAAAAAAATGATTTTATAGTATTCTTTTGAATGATTTTGTTGCACATGATTGTGCTTCTCTGTACCTATCTTAAATGTGATTTTATTGTTCCTCTGTGAGCCTGATGGATGGAGGCATGAGTTGTACAATGTTCTGGTCATTAATTACTTGTAGTGATGAGGAGACGAGGGCAAGGTTCCCCAGCTGATCAAATTATGTGTTTAAACCAAGTTTCACGATTACATAACTTAAATCACAATTTCTGATTACTTTCAATTAATTGTGCAGCCCTATTATTCATGTGCCCGATCAATTGGGTTTGCCAAGTAAGCCAACACAATAAGTGCCATAAAAGTAATCTATGCAATCAGATTACATTTAAAGAAATGCTAATGTGATTAATGTTTTCATCCAACCCCCCCAATAAGCATTGGGGAGGCCTTAAACCACTGAGCTGACTGCACTGGAGGTAAATATACACCAACCTTTCTGTACAGCACAATATCCTTATTACTGTAGTACGCCTGAATGAATCATAATGACATGTTAAAGTGTAACTTACTGGCGACACAAGCCTGATTGATGCTGCGTTCACACTGGCGGCGATAAAGCGACAGGCTACAAGTCATTTTCGAAGGAAGCCAGCAACACGAAGCTACTACAAACTGACAGCCGCCACTTGTCACTTGTCTGACGTGACGGGCGATGCGTTTGCAAAAAGAAGCTGAGATGGCGTCAACGTTTTTCAGCGCTCCAATGAAGCAGTGAAGTCACTCAGTCATA
This sequence comes from Gymnoscopelus braueri, assembly GCF_963280865.1. Classification (NCBI taxonomy): domain Eukaryota; kingdom Metazoa; phylum Chordata; class Actinopteri; order Myctophiformes; family Myctophidae; genus Gymnoscopelus; species Gymnoscopelus braueri. Next base: position 15,063,792 of record NC_137618.1, on the reverse strand, counting down.
CGTTTTTGTTTCACCATTTCCGCTCCATTCTCTCTCCCCAGAATTCCTGCTGTGTTCCGTGAATAGAAGAAAAACTCGTTCTTGCTGTTAATCAGTTACCTGTGCAATTCAACCCTACCCTTTTCATTGATGAAGTGTGGCTTTAGCAACACTTCATCTGTGACCAAGCATAGCCACTTGTAGCTGGCTATGCTTGGTCGTTTTGTTGCTTTTGAGCCGCTAGTGTGAACGCACCATACGACAATGTTGCATGCCAAAAATAGCCTATCTGTCACGATGTGACACATTGTGAGCTTGTAGATCTACTATTTTCAGCACGTAACACTGTTGTACGACATTGTATGAAATAAGCATTATGCTCAAGCTGGTGTATGACTGAAAGACACTTATAGATGTACACAATAATTTTCAAAGTACGTCCTGGGTGTTAATTTAACTCAGTACACACAGGATTTTACTGTGTACTGTATGATGCATCAAGAGTATCACATGTGTACTGTACACATGAGCATACAGGTCATGTTCATGCATGCACACAGAGAGTCATACACACAAGTGTCAATACAAACAGATAACACACACACACACACACACACAGAGTATATAAACAATACCTGTGTTTTTCCCTCTTTGTACTGTAGATACAACTCCTTGTGTCCATTCAGTCCATTCCTGCTCTTGGCTGGCAGCTGCAAAACAATTCAGAGCAGTCTAGTAGTCCCAAGAGATGCATAAACCTACTTGACTAATCAGCTGTCATTTATTTTTCTATCACACATTATTAATTATCTCCGTTACCTAACAGAGTTGTTAAAGCTTCGATCCATAATTTTCATGTCCTACCCGCATTCAAACCCGGAGCCTCCCGCATGACAGACCAAATTTCTACCACTCTTGGTCAGGGGAGCTTCAGCAGTACTAATTGGCAACCAGTAGGTGTTTTTTCTTTTTTTGATAAAGTGAAATGCGTGTCTATAAAGGAGTGTCTATGGATTTTATAAATATTTAACCATTGAAGATTATTAACAACAGCTTGTGACTAAATTATATAACATTGATCCATTGGATACAGCGTCTCTGTCGGGTAGAAACCTCATATGACCAAAACTGTTACTTTTCAGGATTCAAATTCATAAATAGCAAAAGTAGCAGATTTACAAGCTACTTCTGATGCTTTTATGTGACACTGTAGTATGATCAAGTAGGGCATTAATTTACAAATAAAAAGTTAAAATATGGACATAGGAGGTTTCTGCCCGACAGGAACAATATCCTGACAATTGCATTGTGAATGTACTGAAGGAATGCACTCTACTGACAGCAATCTCTTCAGTTACTTCAGGCTCACAGAAATATTTGGTTACACCTATTGTGATAGTACTTCTTACTGACTACCGTGGAAATTAAGCGTATTCTTTGGTTGTAATTCCCTCGGGAGAAGAGTGTAATTGATAAAGAGTGATAAAGAGTGTAAGCCAATACCAAAAATGTCATTTTAAACACCTGGCATGGAGGCACAATGGCATTACAGTGAAAAGACTCAAAAGCCTTTGTGTGGAAGTCGCATTGTCATCTGGTAAGAACGCACACTCCAAGCTCCTTGGAGTCAACAAAACGTTTTGTCTGTATTGTCTAAGTCTTTTATAAGATTAGGGAGTGAGAAATCAGCTCCCCTATTTGTTATTTCATAGAGGTAGCAAAAGGTCAAGCTGAGAGGGAAGAAGGGACTTGAGAAGGTCAACGACAAAGGCTCATCAAGAACCACCAGCTGATCTCGACAGCTATGCCTTTGGAGGGCAACGCTAACGATTTTTGACTTTCCAATTATTGCAAAAGGCATTTCTGTCTTATTAGATATAACGAAGCAAAGGGGTGACATAAAACAGGCCAAACCCGGAACCGATGTGGACATAATCAAATATCACAATAGTTAGTTTTTACCAAATACCATGACATTGTGAGGATACTATTGTATTGTGATAATATACAGTACATTTTCTTTTTAATCTTTCAAAAATAGCATGTCTCCATTCAAGCTCACATGCGAGCTTGTAGGTTGGCACATTTTGGATACTTTTTGACAATTCTTTAAGTGATTAAAACCAAGTAAAGACAACACACATGTTATATCACAATCACAATGTTATGATTTCCAAAATCCCAGACATCAGCTAGTCACAATATTGATATAGTATCAATAAATTGCCCAGCCCACTGGCTAAGGTAAAGGCTTGAAACCCTCCGCAGGGTCTGCTAACGTTGCATCACTAACTAGTAACTATGGTGGCCTTGATGACGCATCGCTCCAATGAACCGCAGCGGCCAATGAGGTTATCTATCTATGGCCACTCAGGTGGCTCTCTGTGAGCTCAAGTGAGTGGGCAACGGTCGTCAGGGCAACCGTAGTCACGCATTGAGCTCTCTCATCACTTGACCCCCAGGTCAGTGTAACTATGTGTGTGTGTGTGTGTGTGTGTGTGTGTGTGTGTGTGTGTGTGTGTGTGTGTGTGTGTGTGTGTGTGTGTGTGTGTGTGTGTGTGTGTGTGTTTAAACCCACAGCTGCAGTTACAGAGTTCCATACAAGGACATGCACACATAGACTAACATACTGTACAGACACATGAGCACGCACATTATGTATATTGTGTGTGCACAGGCACGTAAGCATGAAGACACATGCCAACCATGCATAAGACACAATTACTGCATGTGCAGACACATGCACACGTAAATTCACACACACACACACACACACACACACCGGTCTGCATTTATGCACGCACGCATGCACACACACACACACACACACACACACACACACACACACACACACACACACACACACACACACACACACACACACACACACACACACACACACACACACACACACACACACACACACACACACACACACACACACACACACACACACACGGTTATGTCAACACAAGCAACACAGAGAGGAGGTAATAATAGGTAATAGGTTTTATATATTGAAAAAAGGCTCTTTGTGCTGTACTTACATTGTTTCCAGGGGAACAGCTCTGAGCATAAATGCTATTTAGATCATTTGGATCTATAAATAAAAAGAAACAACAATATCAATAGTACAATCACTCCATTATCATCACTAAATGTTCTTATCATTATTACAATTAGCATCACTTATTACCACTTCCCTTTGTAGTTTTAATTATATATTAATTAATTAATTAATTAATTAATAATTATATACAGAGTAGCTTATGCTGTTATTTCACAATCAGTAGATTCTTTCTTATAAAGAAATTATGATCATCAGCACTTCGGAGATAATCACAGAGGAATTGGTTGGCAGGATGTATCTATAAGAAAATGTTTTACGGTCAGGTGACCATAAGCAACTAAGTACCTCAGAGAAGTCTTCAAGAGCAATTTTATTTTAACACAAAATGTTACTCCTACTTAATATTCAAGTCAAGTAACAGTACTTCTACTTCAGTAGGATATTCTATACAGTGGCAGAAAATGGACCAGAGAAGGGCAACTAAGGTGGATTCCAACCAGTACCTTTTGACTACGTCGGTTTGACATACTGCAAGTACCTGCTATCTGGTATCTTGGCCTAATGGAAAAACAAATCGCTATACTCTGCTTTGCCCCTCCCCTCTCCTTCCATGCAAAGAAGAAGTGATACTAATAGTTAGTAGTTAATAGTTTTTATATAACTCTATGAGTGATGTACTCACGCTCAATGAGGAAGAAGAAGCAGACCACGCCCATGGCCGCAATGATGATTCCAGGGACAATGAAGGACATGCCCCAGTTGGTTGACACCCAGTAGCCAGCTATCAGCGAGCCCAGGATGTTCCCCACTGAAGTATGAGAGTTCCAAATTCCCATTATCAGACCACGCCTGCATGAGGGAGGGAGGGACACAAACAAACATACATTTTTGGATGTATTTACTATTTAACCTTTAGTCCAAAGTGATTTAGAGAGTGCCACGACAGAATAAGGTTAAAGGCACCATAGACCATTTTGACAAATAAGTGCAAAGTTTAAAATGTTACGCTCCTTTTAAGTGCTATTTGGTTAAAAGCGGTGAACCATTATCCCTGCTGACAAGTGCACTTAGACTAGACACTGAAATCGACCAGCTAGTTCTCCTGGTTGCGATCAAGGATATGTAAAGAAGGAGAGGACAGACATTCTACGACGCCATAGCATGCACAATAGATGCACTGAGTGGCAAACAATATTAATAATAATAATACAACATAAGATTTATATAGCGCTTTACAGAGCAGATAAAAACAACTTTATTAGAACAGACTAGTTAAAAAGGTTAAAACTATAAAAGAAAGCCGCAAGTTCGATGTTATGCTTTGAAGTCAAGGAGAGCCGGTTGGACAAGCTTATGAAAACTAAGTGTGATATGTCTCAACCAATTATTTAACAAAAGTCACAATCATTAAATATAATGTCTATTCATAAGCTTGTCCACCCGGTTCTCATTGATTTCAATGCATTCCATTGAACCTCTGGTTCCAACTTGCCCTCCACCCCAGTGCCTGACGAATGCTTTCGGATTTGCCAGCTGGAATTGCCAGACCAAGAAATGACTTATCTGCCTCTCCTTCTTTACATATCCTTGGTTGTCCTGATGTACCATTTCAAACCACGTTGGTGTGGAAATTAGGGGGGGGGACAGGATGTGTAATTCGCAGGAGGGAGACTGTATAGTTACACAGCCCTCTCGTAACTTAACTGCATCTTACCTTCCCTTGCCGAACCAGTTGCCGATGCAGGTGACAACACTGGGCCAACCAGTGGTCTGAACCAAGCCGTTGGCCACCTGAGAGAGCAGGAAAATACATTATGCATCAAGTATCAAGTATGCATCCATTAGGCTGTCTAGTGTCTACATATACACAGTAAAGTCCTCAGTGTTCATTTATAGTACTCTACATTTGTATACTCTCTGGGTTACAAATGGATAAATTAACACTGAAGATTTTACTGTGTATATGGGCTTTGAGCAAGAGAATGGAGTAACATTTATTGGCTGTATGTGCATGGAGGATGTGTATTAGGGCATTCACAGAATAGTCGAATATTCGAATATCAAACCGACTATTCGACTATCAAACCACTATTCGACTATTCTTTTTTTAGATTTTCTTTTTTTTAGTGGCTTTTCTAGAGCAGACACGCAGCTGTGAGCTCTGGTGTGACGTCAACTCGCATTCCTTGAGTCGAGTCATCAATGTAATAAAAAAAATAAAAAAAAAAACTTTTTTTACATTTTTTAATTTTTTATAATCAAACCGAATAATCGACTATTCGAATACTTTTGGGTCGAATAATTCGAATACCATAAATCACTATTCGTTAATGCCCTAATGTGTATGTGTGTGTTTGTGTATGGCTGCATGGCTCTCTGCGTGTGTACATTGTGTGGCCCATGTTTGTTTCTATTTATGTTGCGTCCGAGTGTTTGTGGAAATGCACGTGTGTTCAACTATCTATTTGTGTGTGTGTGTGTGTGTGTGTGTGTGTGTGTGTGTGTGTGTGTGTGTGTGTGTGTGTGTGTGTGTGTGTGTGTGTGTGTGTGTGTGTGATGGTGTGTGTGATGGTGTGTGTGATGGTGTGTGTGATGGTGTGTGTGTGTGTGATGGTGTGTGTGTGTGTGATGGTGTGTGTGTGTGTGATGGTGTGTGTGTGTGTGTGTGTGTGTGTGTGTGTGTGTGTGTGTGTGTGTGTGTGTGTGTGTGTGTGTGTGTGTGTGTGTGTGTGTGTGTGTGTGTGTGCATAGCTCTCTGGATGCTTGCACTTTATCTGCATGCTTGTTTGCATTTGTCTTGTTTGACTCTACATGTGTGTATCATATGTACAGTACAAATGCAAACAAGTGTTTCTGTGTGTGTACAGTACGTGTATGCACACACATGAGAAAGTGAAAGGGAGAATTTCCTGGTCACTGGGGGAGGAGAAATTGCTTTTACTGCTTTTTTTTAACCCATTTGGACCTGAGGCCAATTCTACAAATGCCTTCATAATCAGTAGTTCTCAAACGTTTTCATGGCAAGGACCCCCAAATTCATATATATTTGGCCGTGGACCTAAATATAGCGTTGAATAGCTAAACGCTAAAATCTAATTTGACACAGATGCTTTCCCGGTTTTAATGAGTTAAAAGAGTGTCTGTGGCCAAATACATGATCAAATTCAATTTGGTGAATATATATTCTACTGTGTATACTTTTTTTTATTTTTATTTTTTAGACTTGTTTTCATTTATCATTGTAATTGTGTCATATTTGTTTGTATTGTCCTTTGTGTTAATGGTACAATGAGATACCAGGGTTGTGGCTCTTTCATAGCGGGAACTTTGGGGGGGTGGGAGGGGTAACATACATTCACTGTTTTTGTATGCCCTTTGTTATAGACCTGTATGTGAAAATATAAAATAAAAAAACCTTGAAAAAAATAAAAATAATTTGGTGTCCTTGACATGATGTTTGAGAACCACTGCTCTATAGTATATGCTAAGCATTCCTGTCGGTGTGTGTTTTGTCACCTGAACGAATATATAAAAGCCCAAGTTGTGGATATTGTAGATGTATCCAAGTCCGAACAGGCAGGTGAACAGGCCACTGGTCAACATTCCCACCGTCAGGTACAGTCGGATGGGCAGGCGCTCCCCAATGATGCCACTGCGTGGGTGCACAGAGATGACATGTAAAAAACCGGGACAACTTCTTATTAGAATAGGTATTTCAGAACCTGTGTTGTTTTGCTAGTTGTGGCGTAAAAACAGAAATGCAATTAGAACAATACTTGAAAAACAAATATTACTAAGAAATAAAGAAAGATGGGAAGGAATTAAGGAGGGAAATAATTCTTGATCATGTGCAATTTTAATGCAAAATCCTGTTTCTGTCCACACAGCAGCAGTGTGCTGTGTAAAAGTAGATAAATTGCAGCTTTATTAGGCCCCACTGCTTTGTCTCTACTCGAGGCCGTTTGACCTTGATGCAGGGACACTTAAAGGTAGCTCTCCACCAAACAGACTACTACAGATTACTTCAGACTGGCAGTCGAATGAAGTCGGGAGATCAGTCGGTTGGAAGGTGTGAAAAAAAGTTGCTGAATGCACCTGAGAGCCAACACCAGCAGACGGCTACTACAGTATGGTGCTAAAAATAGCCTATGGATGGATGTCTTTATCAACAAGCCCTGCTGTTGTTGCTATCCGAAAAGCTTCCCTACAACTTGCGACCCGACAGTGTACGCTTTCCAACACTTACCGCCGCCGATGTCGGTGCGTGGAGTGCTACCTTAAGCCCCACACACATCACAGGGACACCCCCCCCAACACATAATGCAGGGGCGGGCCCCCCCCCCAAACACACACACACACACAACGTTACATAACACGACCTCCTCTGCACGAAAGCCCCCACTGGGCTCCTTCCGTAACAATACAGTTAACACAAAAACAGGCACAATGAGGACCTTTAAAGACAAGAGAACGGAGAGGGTGTGCTGAGGTACACAGACACCAGATACAGCAGATATGGACAAACAGAAGGAAGCTGGGGTCTTTGTTCTAGAGGAAGGAAGAAGAATCTGAGAGAGAGAGAGAGAGAGAGGACGTGTCCCTTCCCTTTTCCTCATACACCAAATATATTCGCTGAGAATAGCAGATGTACAAGCTCCCAATGCATCGCATTGCGACACGTAAGTTGTGAGCTTGTAGATCTGCAATTTTTCACCAAATGTTTGGCCCAGAATAGGGACACAAGGGTTCATGTGGTTAAAAGATACAAGGACACGATACAGTGTAGCTAAAACCACAATTGAAAAATCGACTTGAAATCAAAGCATGGATTAAGTTTTCAGCATCCAGTTAAGTCAACTAGAGCCTGACTTTTTGAGAGACAGAGAGAGAGCAAGAAAGAGAGAGAGAGAACGTGTCTCGTGTGTGCTGTAGCCTTGTTCAAACACCACAAGACATCTCACAGGTTACTCCAAGAAAATAAAGCACCGAGTTCTCATCCAGGTATCATTTCCAACAAGAGGCTGCTATGACAGAATAGAGAGAGACCTGAGGAGTCTGTTTTTTACAACCATCATCCATTTCCTGTGGGACAGCTCTTGATACTTGATTACTGGGAACCACACCTGCCAACCAAGGCCATCAGACAGGTCTTTACTTATCATTTCTGTATTAGATTTATTTTTATAAAGTTCATAAGTTTACCTGAGGTACATGCCCACCGCGTAGGCACAGAGGAAGGAATAGTCCATGGCTCCCAGCAACTGTTTGTAGTTGCTCTTATCTGTGAACAAAGATGAGAGTGACCTCAGTTCATACAAGGTCCAGAGCACGCATTCATGGTTTTGTTTATGACAAAAAAAAAACAGGCAGGCGAGGGTGAGAGACGAGAGTGTATATCAAGACTGTGGGGCCATGCCAGACGGACAGAGAGATGACAGAGACAGAGAGAAGTGTGTGTGATACCAAGGGTCTGATACAAACAGTCAAAAACACACACAACAAACCAGGAAAAGGCAAGGAAAACATGAATCCCTTGTCAGAGGGAAATTAATCAAATGGGCCACAAAAATCATATAAGAACTGAGTTCCGTTCAGTTAATGTTCATGTACAGTTAACAGTACATGCACACAAACGCATATCCAGTACAATCCCAATCTGTGGAAAGCCATTCAAACTGATATGCATACAGATACACACCAAAAGGCTTCCAGCTGCAGTCCATGTCATTGTGGAGGGGAGACAGAGAGGACTGCTGGTTGTTGCTGCTACTGCTGCTGGCTGTGGCTAGCTCATTGGCAGACGAACAGTTCCTATGCAACTCACTCTGTTGACACAAACAACAACAAAATTATAAATAAATAAAAACACAAATCAGTGAGAGTAATGTGGGTGGTTCATTCAGTGTGCCTTCGTATTGCTTTGTTTAGTTGCGCAAATACAGTATGAAGAAGAAAAGTCTGCTGAGGTGTAACTGTGTCCTTTTTAAAAGAATGCGTCTGTGATCGAGAGAGCTAAACACAGTTATTAATGCTATTTTCATTTTAAATGAGTATTTTTTTCAAGCTGTGTGTGTGTGTGTGTAGCCTGGCATGGCCAGAACAATATCACTGCGTAGATATTAGTCTGGAATCTCTGTGTGGAACCTGCATTTCCGAGGGGAAAATAAAAAAATGCCCCTGGTGATAAACCAGTCCCATATTTGCATACTGGGCCCTGATTGGTCCCTCACAACTTTGGAGGGAGAGAAATCCAATCTTTATTGAGAGGGGCCAGACCTAATCTGCCACGGGAAATTTTTTTCCCGTCTGAAAAAGATTCGTCTGGAACCAGGCTAGTGTGTGTGTGTGTGTGTGTGTGTGTGTGTGTGTGTGTGTGTGTGTGTGTGTGTGTGTGTGTGTGTGTGTGTGTGTGTGTGTGTGTGTGTGTGTGTGTGTGTGTGTGTGTGTGTGTGTGTGTGTTACCTTGACAATGCTGATTGGTTTTCTGGACAGATGAAAACTGGTGTACAGCATGAACGTGAGCATGAAAGTGAGCGCTCTGTACCTGCAGGGAGGAGACACAAGGAGGCAGCAATGAGAATGGAACTCAAGTCAATGGATCCAGAGAGCAACACCATTGAATTATGAACTGCCAGACTGGTTCTCCACTCCAGTCCTGAGGTCTCAGACTCAGACTGTACCACGGCTAGCTTTTAATTCATTCAGGAAATTCATTGCCTTTACCTGGTGACCTGTGTATAAATCATGCCTAGACAGGAGGGCTGGAATATTAATCAGCAAAACTTGGGGAACTGAAACTGGAGGTGAGATATAATGATATGAATTCAACCGAATGGTTCATTTTAAACAGGAGGAGATGAAAAAGTGAGATGAAAATGGGGACCACTTCTACTGTTTAAACAACATTATACCTTTTTTAGAAAAGGTACGTTTCAGAGGACATGTTACATTTTAACAAGTTGACCAATGAACGCGACAAGACTTCCTCCACCCGCCATAAAGAAGAGATACAAAGCCAGTGCGTTTGGTGGATTCTAACGTTGACCGGGCCAGAACCGGGCCAGAACCCGGGGGGGTTCGTGCAACAACGGCTGATAAGTCTATTGAGAATTACGGAGCCATTCCGGGTGGAAAACGGAACGCTCGTCTCAAAACACACTGCCCCATTTTTTTTTCGCGGATCTATTCCAGAGAGGTGGCCGTCTCTGCGCAATGGAGAGAAGGACGGCCGAGCTAGTTTCCTTTTTGCTACTCACAACAATAATGAAATGTGAAGCTATTTCGGGGCCCTCTTTATACTGTGTACCTGGCAGGAAACCGGTTTGACGGCTAAACTGTTTTTTTTAATGGCCACTCATTAACAATTCGGCCGAATGCAAATGAGCCCCATTTGAAAACAAAGGCGACTTTCTGTGGTTCGGCTACAACAGAATAGGGTGAGGGGCTGCTAATGTTGATTTTTAGTTTTTTTTTTCTCCCCTGGCGGATCTTGCCCCTACACAGGGACAAGCTGGGTTTACAGACCGGGCCATGGCCTCGTTGGCCCCAATGACGATGCGCGCCTGTACAAAGCTGTGAATAAATACACCACCGAGGAAAACCCCAACGTCTCATGAGCAGAGGCCAGTGAGTCAGTGACGCAACTCAGAATAAGGAAGTGGAGCCGGTAATATGAGCGAAACCTTGTTTAAGCATTGACAGACACATAGGAGTGTAATTCACTTTCCAGTTCCTGGTAGCTGTCCGATGTACTATTGTGAAATAAGTCAATATAGCACGTGGAAATTCACCAGCCACCATAAAAACCCAACTGCATCCGACCTTCCTCTTATGACCTTGCTGTGGTATATCATCGTTGTCGGGTAGAAACCTTGTATCTCCATATTTTTTTTTCTTCTTTTTATGTTTTTTTTTATAAATGAATGCCGTTTTATACTTTGTTGAATGACAGTGTCACGCAATAGAAGTGAAAATAGCCACTCTACAAGTTGAAGTGACATGATATTGTCACTCATTTTGAAAAATGTTTTAAAAGTTTCACCTATAATGACATGCCCAAAAAAAGCAGTTAAGTCGGTCTGTGGGTTTTGTAAATACTGAACCAATGAAAAGTATTAAAAAGAGCTTGGGACTAAATAACTAATAACTATATTGGATTAATTGGAATACAGGTTCTTTTTTTACCCCCATTTCCTGAAAAGTAATGGTTTTGGACATAAAAGGTTTTCAACGTGAGAGCGACGATGATATATAGCTCCAGATATCCAGAAAATTGCCCAATTCACAAACGCCATTATCCAAGTGTCACAAGTTCTCAACAGCAGTTACTGTATATCATCTGCTGCACAGAAGTTTCTTTGACCATATAATATATGTTTTCGACTGCACTACTGAAGCCAATGACATTGGCTGTGAGCCAAAAGTCATTTGAACTTTGTTGCGGCAGATTGTTTTTCATATTATTATTTTTTTCCAGGTTATCCCAACTGAAATTAAAACCTCTTTTACAAGAGACACCTGGCCTAGAGGGGAAGCAGTCAACATAAAAACTGAAATATAAAAACGTGATTAAAGTGTTGAATGTGTCTTGTATAGAGCAGAAGAGGTGTTGCAGAATAGTCCAATCCATCTGGTTGGTGAGTTTAGGACTAAGCTAAAGGTCTTCCAGTTAAACTGTCTTGTCCTCAGGCCTTGGCACTATGAAGTGCAAACAGACTTACAGGGTGATTTGAGAGGAGACACAGGGAGGGCATATACTTACGCAACAGCTGGACAACACGTGGTGCGTGTGTGTGTGTGTGTGTGAGTCTGTGAGAGAGTTGCTGGGGGGATACAAATGTGTGTGTGGTCATAAACAGCCAGTGTCCAGCCTGACTCTCCAAAAACAACAGGTAGATAGATGCTCATACACCTTCATCAGCAATCTCTTGCTATGCCACATAAGACATCCCTTTATGAGCCAAACACTGTAGAAAACCTTGTACTATCGTCCAACAAAGTCAAATCCAGAGTGTTAATTTACTATAACTCTGCAGAATGAAAAATGGACCAACCAAAGTGAAATTAACAGTCCAGATTCTACTGTGTGCACCCTGTGTATGTAGTGGTCCGATTGACAGGTTCAAATGATGTCATTTCAAATGTGTTGTCACTGTTGTGGAAGGAGATACTGGCTGTGTGTTTGGAAAATCTCTTTGACCGTGACACACGCAGTTAGCACTGTGAGGTCAGTCTCTGCCTTGCCCCCTTCCTGCTTGCCTTTCAGAAACACACACACACACACACACACACACACACACACACACACACACACACACACACACACACACACACACACACACACACACACACACACACACACACACACACACACACACACACACACACACACACACACACACACACACACACACACACACTATAGAACAATCCTCTGGTCTATGTGACAGAAATACACTGATCACCCAGCACACACACACAGAACTGTACCCCTTCAACAAAAGACTGCAAACAATAAAAGTGCTTTCCACAGAACAGGATCAACTCAAACAACAAAGCACAAGCAGCAATGCACAGATAAACCATATAATTACTCGTAAGACGCCATGAGAGATTCAAGAGCTGGCCAAGAAAGGAAATAAAAGAAGGAAACAGGACAATTTGGACAAGGGAATAAAACGGATCAGGTGGATAACACAGATAAAACATGGAAAAAGTAGCATAAAAGAGTAAAATAATAAACTTATTAAATGATAAGGAGAAGTAGTGAATGGGTTATTAAAAAAATGAGTTTTGAGACGAGAATTTAAAGTTGGTACTGAGTTAGCTAGTCTGTCATTCTTATTCTGCCCAGTAAAAGCTGACACATTGTTCACAAAAATGTATTTTAAAATATCTTTAAAATGTATTTTTGAATTTCCATTGCTGTTAAGCAGCTAGCTATGTAAGCTTCAACTAATTTGTTTTCCAGTATGAGTCATTTACTCCACTGCACAGATTAAATGGAAGTGGGAAAAGTATGCGGTATCAGCTTTGTTTTCGACTCGTTTTCAGAGCTGTTAGTTAGAACAGGCTGTTAGTCAACATGTCTGTCAATTATATGTTATATTGTAAAGAGCTTCGCTATGTTCAAAATAACTTAAAAGACTGTCTTTTGTCCGTCTGTCTAATAGATGGGAGACCCAGTGACCACTGAAGGGGGAGATGTGAGCACGGATGTAAATATCTGGAAACAATGTTAGAAACAAACATTAAACAGTGATGCAAACACTGCTTGCACCTACATCTCCTTTTCTGCCTCTCTATTAAAAAATTATGAATAACAAAATCACCTCATTAAAAGACAAAGTAAGCTTCGAGCTGAATTTGATTCTGTGCAGTACACGGATGGTTTCTCAAGCGAGCACACTAATCCACAAACCCGCTCCACTACTATACACAGTGGTACTATTCAATGGAATACACATTTTGACCGAAGCCCTTAATTCAATAACTGATACTGCATGAGCTCAAGGGACTGTACATGTATGTACTACTGTAGTGTTGGTTATATGTCTCTCCCAGACCTGGAAAATCCCTTCCGACATGTTGTAGTACATGATGTACATTAACATACAGAATAAGTCTTTGAGTCTACTCTGTATAGTATATGAAATTGCATCTACCTTCTCCGTTTTCATCTAGCTTCAATTACCAGTATTGGTATGTGAAGGGATTCTGCTCTCCACACATCCCCACCACACCTGCATTCAACCTACTTTAGCTAAATACATACAAAGCATTGAAATCTTATGGGAAGGTTTACATTCCTAAGCAGTGTATTATAATTAATTAATGAAATATATGAAATTGCAAAATTCCCGTGATTTAAGGGGCAAAAACAGAAAAACCTCGCTAGTAGGCTATGGCTTGTACACAAATCCCTAGGAGAGAAAACATAGTTATCTTCTCTTTCTTTCTGTTTTACATAAAGAAGAATGTCAAGCACTGCAACCCATAGGGAGGTCCCTGGAATGTCTCAAGAATAAACCCGAACATCTGGTTTGACGACACTGCCTAAGGTGAGAAACCTGACAATGTTTTTGAAGTTCAGTTCCTGGAGGATACAGGAACCTACAGTAAGTCATGATTCATGTGGATTTTTGTAATTAAAGAGTGATGGATAGTGTACGTAGTGCTGATGGATGGAGAGGCTGTTTTGGGGCAAATGTCAGGGAAAGGTACGTGTTGATCCTTTAACCCATTAATACCTGGAACGCATCTGTGTCACTTTAGATGTCTTTGGCTATTCAAAAATAGCAGATATACAAGCTCATAGCGCGGCACCGAGTGCCGCGCTATGAACTTGTAGATCTGCTATTTTTGAAAAATCGTGAAAAAAAAAATGTTTAGATTTTTTTCCAAAAACTGTTAGGATTTAGATTTTTTTTAAAGAATCGCCTCAGGTCTTAAAGGGTTAAGAGGCAGCTACATGACAATGCAAGACAACATAGACACGGAACAGACAGGGACAGGTGGATGTATAAACACGTGCTCTTGTGCAAACACAAGAGCACTATGCAGACATGCTTACAGTATAATGCATAGACATGTATGCACAATGCGCACACACACACACACACACACACACACACACACACACACACACACACACACACACACACACACACACACACACACACACACACACACACACACACACACACACACACACACACACACACACACACACACACACACACACACAGTCACTTTCCAGCACAGATAAAGATTACTACTCACCACTGTTCCCTGTTGAAGGAGACCAAAAGCCGTATTCCAGGCGGAATAGGGGCCATGTTTAGTAAAGGTGCCGCTTCTGATGAAGTCTGGCGACTAGGCGGTAGATCTCAGGCTGAGGAGGCTGGTGGGTAACACAATGACATGTCCGTGTCTTGGTTCATCTCTGTCACAGAGAGGTCTGCTGAGAGGGCAGCGGCTCCAGGACACATGGCCAACAACAGGCTTCACCGGAGCTGGTGGGACCGGTCGGGACAGCAGAGAAGAGGGTGGGAATAAGGGAGAGGAGGCGTGGGGAAAGGGAAAGCGAGAGAGAGGCTGAGTGAGATGGGGACAGAGAGAGGGAGGGAGGTAGAGGGTGAGATTATGGAGGACGGAGAGAGGTGAGGAGAGGTCAGAAACAATCCATCAATGACAGCAACCAAAAGGGTGAAATTATCATAACAGTTTTGCTTTGTTTTCTCTCAACAGCAGGTGAACTAGTACAAACCCCATCATGTCACAAAAACACTGCTGAACAGAACTCCAGCACTTAGTCCAACAACCAGATGTGCCGATGTAGAATTTGATACAATAGTAGGGAGTTTAATGATAGAACAATTTTCAGGGGAAAATCCGACAACATACAACAAAACACGCCACGTGATCAATGGTCGAAATGTGACACCACAGGTCATTTGCTAAATTTGCATTGTCGTCTTTCACGCCCGTTCAATGTGAGTAAAGCAAAAACGTTGTCAGACCTTGGCCCAAGGAGCTGCTGGTGCTGTACACTACGGTGTACAGCAAGAGTACAGGGGATCATATGCCTTGCTTGGTGGAGGGGAGCACATGGGGGCCAGGAATTACATGAAGCCTGTATACTCTGCATGAATACTCCTCTATGCTAGGAACCACCTACATTAACAGTGTGACGTTGCAACCAGGACCCAAGCCAACACCTCCCTGAAGGAAACGGCTGCGATGGTTCGCCGCCTCCTCTGATGGGAACATGAACCCTGTAATTTCAAACCCCATGAATCCTTCTGGAAACCCTATAGGGACGGACTGGTTCTAAAGGAACTAAACCAAACCCTCTCTGCACGCCTTCCACATCATCTGACATTTGTCAGTCCCACACTGTAATATCCTGCTGAGTGTAACTCTGAAAGTGCAGTGGTGGAAAGTAACTAAGTACATTTACTCAGGCACTGTATTGAAGAACTACTTTTACTTTACTGGAGTATTTCCAATTTTCAATACTTTTACTTCTACTCTACTCCACTACATCTCAGAGGAAATTATTGCACTTTTACTTCGCTACAATTATTTGACAACTTTAGTTACTTTGTAGATTTTGATTGTTATTACAAAACATACATTAACCACTTCAGCCCTATATACATTTCGGCCATTTGAAAATAGCAGATCTACACGCTCACAATGCACATTGTGAGCTTGTAGATCTGCTATATTACCAAGATTTGTATACATTTTATACATTAGAAAACTTGTTGTGAAATGGGACATTCTGCATAATGAGTACTTTAGTTTAGGTATATTGTGATACCAATACTTTTGTACTTTTACTCAAGTACATTTTTTATTCCAGACTTTTACTTGTAACAGAGTATTTCTACATTGCAGTATTTATACTTTTACTTAAGTAAAGAAATTGAGTACTTTTCCCACCACTGAAAGTCTGAAAGTGTAAATGAAGGAAGTGGAACTGGGTCGATTGGGTTCCATTTGTAGACGTCAGTGTCAGTGTTAAATCAACACTGAGGATTTGACTGTGTGTGCATTATGACTGACATCCTTCTTAGTATCCGACTCAAGCAAAGGGTTTATTTGATGAGTGTTAAAGTGATAAGATTTGATCTGAATCTTCATACGTGGAGATGTGTTTGTCTACCGGTGTGGTGGGTACATCAGACCAACCAGGACAGATCACTCACAATGGGAATAATACCATGTACATACGCAAGCATAACGGTTATGCCATAACCTTATGTGGTATTTTAATTAATGGCATTATTAGCCTTGGATCAAGACTATCATAGATGTATTTTTTTAATCGATTTTGACATATAGATACAATCGACATATCGATAAAATACATCTATGATAGAGTCTTGATGGTATATTCTTTGTTCGACTCATTTTTTTTACCACATACAAACCCTTATAATCTGACCTCACAGGCTAATGTTGCACATTTTGCGGGCAATAAATTCCAAAATAAATGAAGTGTTTGATATAGTCAATTATTCGGCAAGTGAGTCATAAACAGCATTATTATGATATTACATTACATGACGTACGTCTCTCTTATTCTATTATGGCTGAAAAAGAGCACATCACAGACATCACAGGATCACAGCTCGATCAAACATAGTTGAAAAAAAACAACAACACCTCACCCATCCGTTCCCCGTGATAAACATAAAATACGTGTAAATAGACCTTTACCTGGTTGAAAGAACGATGAGAAACACAAGTAACTGGTGTTTGAACTCCTCTGAGAGCCGTCCAAGATATCAACCACTTCCTTGTTCTCTTGCATCTGTCACCCAGAGCGAGGCTGCTGCTCTGCTCCAGCCCTCTGACGTCACAGCCAAAGCAACTAACCACTGGCCCTGAAACATGACCGACCGTCATGGATGAACTTCAACCTGGTGTTTGCACATTCTCTATTTACGGCTTGTACATCTACTAAACGTTTACATTTAAAATATAAAGTGCTTACCTCTTGTTCATTGATGTTAAAATACTATCCGGATCCTCAAAAGTACCCATATATTCCGTATTGTTCAATACAAATCTATTTTAATCTGATTGGTGGCCATTTTCTTCGTATTTCTTCCCTACCTTTTCAACTACGTGACCCTATCGGTTGGGAGGTGTACTGCACTCTGATACATGTAACTCTATGAGAAAATAGCCACCCATTGGATTAAAATGCTTTTTATTGAACAATACGGAACATACGGGTACTTGTGAGGACCTGTCCTGTACATAATTGCAACATTTGTAACCATGGGGTTTAACTTTATATTTGAAATTTGAACGTTTATGTAGATGTACGGGCCGTAAATGGAGAAAGTGCAAACACCAGGTTGAAGTTCATCCATGACGGTCGTCGTGACAGACAAGAGACAACCATCGTGAGATTCATGGATACTAACCCTACAGTCAGTCTATATTAACCCACGGTGTTACACAGACATTGGTCACCTATCGAATTGTGTTAAAATTCGGGTGTTTATACTCAAAGGTATGAAGATGAATCCGTCACAAGAAGTCGAAAAGCTGAATATCCCCCAGTTTGGTGCTTGAGGTTGGTTATTTATTGCACTTACTTACAGTCTCACTTATATGATGCCACTTGAGGGAAGGCGGAAGGCTGACACGTTTTCCAGTTTGTTCAGGTTTTGAATAATCTGAATTAATCTCAATGCAAAATTATACCACTATCCTATTGTATTTAAACATGTTGATTGGATTCCATGAGTCCTCTCTACCCAAAGCAAATGTATTCTCTTCTCTTCAATTCTATTAATTTGATTATTTAATCCAATGTATGTACTCTTCAAAGGCTGGAGTTAAAACCAAAATCGATAGGCTACCAATTTCGGTGTAACACTAATTTGGTTGTTTGATCTTTGGCCGGCCCACTAGCGTGGCAAATACTGTATGTTATAATAACCAGTGGTGTAAAGTAACTAAGTACACTCAAGTACTGTACTTAAGTAAAATGTTGAGGTATTTTTTACTTTACTGGAGTATTTCCAATGTTCAATACTTTTACTTTTACTCCACTACATCTCATGTTAATTAATATACAGTAGTATAGCATACAATATTGTATGACAGGAAGATAAATAATAGGAATTAAAACTTTCAAATAGCTAAATATATAACGAACCATATGGGGCCCCATTGGCATTGATGAAACGCGGGACCAGCATTTTTCTTTTACTGTCATTTTTTAACATTAGTTAGATTATAGAACTTTAGACACATTTATTTTTCTGCGGTTTACTTCGTTTGTCGTGCGCTCACATCATAGCCATAGAGTTGCTGTCTAGTTAGTTGCCATGGCAACTGACTGTAAACAGACTTCGAGAATAAAGAGGTTTGCGTCTGTCTCTCCATTGTGCATGCCTTATCTCCCATTCTCCCAATTTTACAAATACTTTATTAACATAGTATTAACATGTCAGATATAGGATCTGAAGAGTTTGATACCGAACGTGATTACCTGGGGGTGAGTAAATTAGCACAAGCCAACGACTCTTGGCTTTCAATATACTAATCGAAATGACCAATCTCAAGTACTCTACCTAAGTACAAATTTGAGGTATTTCCAAAAGATTTGTATACATTTTAAAACATGTGAAACAAATGGGACATTGTGCATTATGAGTACTTTTAGTACTTTAAGTACATTTTGATACCAGTATGTTTTGAATTTTACTTGTACTTTTTCCACCACTCTGAGTGAGTGTGTGTGTGTGTGTGTGTGTGTGTGTGTGTGTGTGTGTGTGTGTGTGTGTATGCGTGTGTGTGTGTGTGTGTGTGTGTGTGTGTGTGTGTGTGTGTGTGTGTGTGTGTGTGTGTGTGTGTGTGTGTGTGTGTGTGTGTGTGTGTGTGTGTGTGTGTGTGTGTGTGTGTGTGCATGCGCGTGTGCATGCGCGTGTGCGTGTGTGTGTGTGTGTGTGTGAGAGAGAGAGAGAGATTCTTTCCTTACAGTGTGACTCATTTAACTTATCTGACTGACACAGGAATATGAAGGGGACCGCAATGAGGCAGGGGAGAGACACGGGGTGGGCAAGGCAGTGCTTCCCAATGGAGAAACTTATGAGGGGGAGTATGAGAATGGCAAACGATCTGGCCAGGTAGGTGGATGAATGAAACGTTAAGACATTAATACACATTAACAGCATCATTGTTGATGCAGTTGTCTTTATGTACTGGTTAAAGGGAGGGTAAAGACAACCGCACAAGACATGTTGTAGCCAAATCAGAATCAGTTGTATTGTCACTTATAATAATAATAACCATAATACACACTAGGCATACAAGGGAGCAAAATACCGTTCTCCGCAACTCAACGCTTGTCACATTTCAAAACAACAGACACATAAATAATGGCTCATGGCATTATTGCATTGCAATTTTATTATGTCAATCACAGATTTTCGCTTACTTATTAAAGGTTCAAGGTTCAAAGTTCACTTTATTTGTCATTTACATGCTTGCACATGAAACAAAAATCGTACTCAGGACCAGCAGTGTACTATAAAATAACTATCAATAAAGGCTATATTAACCCTCTAATTTGCCTGTGGGTCACACTACTGTATGTTACAGTCTCTTTGGGTCACATATAGCTACTTGATTCATATTTAAATGTATTCTTGTCTACCAGGGGACATATCGTTTTAAGAATGGAGCCCGATATGTCGGAGACTATTATCAGAATATGAAACATGGAGAGGGCACCTTCTATTATCCAGATGGATCCAAATATGAAGGTAGGTAGCTACAGTATAATAATAATGGTGGTTGGCAAATGGTTTGTTTTAAATCAGTGGTTCTCGAAGTAGGGTCCATAGACCCCCGGGGGTCCTTGAGGCCAAATTCATGGGGTCCTTGACATGAAAATGCTTGAGAAAGACTGCAATACAGTAGCCACTTGATACTATTGGATCTATACCTTTTCAAAGCACACTTCAGCAAAGATCCATGACACACCAAGTCATTGCATGATAAAGCCTGGAATGATTCTAGTGGAATAACTTGTGAACTTCCTCAGTGTGTGCATACAGTGTCCGTTTCAATAATAACAGCTGTAAAAATAAAAAAATCTTCATCTGCCACAGGGGGTCCTGTGCTTTTTAAGCTGGGGAATCAAAAGAGACATTTTGCCTCTCCCTCTGGATCTCAAGCATGTTAAAATCTACTGCTCTTGTCATGTAGGACCCTGTTGGAAATAGAGACCTGGGACTAGTAGGGTGGTTGTCACCAGTGGTTAGTCATGTTGTCACCATGTTGATGCCAGATCTGTTGTAGTACAGTACATGTTAAACCCTCTAGTCTTAGTGAAGCGGACTTGAGTTACAGCTGTACTTGGACAGCTTTTTTCCATATACACCAAATCTCTTTGCCCAATCTACAAGCTCTCAACGCGACGTGTTGTGAGCTTGTAGATCTGCTATTTTTGGCAAATGTTTCCCCCAGAATAGGGATGCTGGGGTTCAAGTGGGTATGTGCCACCGCTGAACAATATCTTATTTCAGCAAAAAACAAAAACAATAATAATAATTGAAAAATAGTACAAGATGTACTACAACGCATCGCAATGCGACATGTGAGCTTATAGATTAGCAAATGTTGCTATTTTTGATCATTTAGTAGTATGGAATAGGTCAGGAAAAGCAACATTGCTATATCACTGTATTACGATGTCCATATTCCTAGTAGACAATGTCTAGTCTCATAACACGATATTGATATTATGACGATATATCGCCCCCTGCTCATTGTGATGTGGCCCTGGTACCATTCCATGCAGGTCTGTGTGAGAACCAAATGCTGAGTTTGAGAACTCAAAGTGTCATGTTCCCTCCTGGTCATGATTTAGGGTCCTGGGTTGATGACCTGCGTCAGGGCCGTGGTGTCTACACGTACCCCAACGCAGACACATACGACGGTCAGTGGCAGCGTCATGAAAGGTACATATACAGGATTCGTGGGAGTGGGAGTGGGGGGGAGGGGGGTTTCCACTGAATTAAATATGTGCCATTTCCTTTTGGGAAATGTAGACTGATATGTTTCATATTCATGCTGGATAATATCATAATTTAACAACTTAATAAAACAAATTGTGTTAACCATCATTAACCCTGGCGTCCCTATTTTGGACAAATTGGTCAAACTTTGTAAAAATGTGTCACAATTTGTCAAACATAAAAAAAATGAAATTCTAATCTAGAAAGAGAATGTGACATCATCACACCGAGTTGTTTTAATAGCACGGACAAAATCGACTATTTTCACTGTATGATTAGGCTTTCCACAATCTCACAAGCGGTGCAAAAGCAAAGAAATATAAAAACACATCTGATTGTTTGCCCGCATCAACCTCGCTTGTTTTACAGTACAATACATCTCCCAGTTATCTCCCAGTCTCAAGTTATTTTGTTCACAGACAGACAGACAGACAGACAGACAGACAGACAGACAGACAGACAGAGAGACAGACACATAATGTTGTGAGTTCCTTCCTGTCCTCTTTACTACTAGGCATGGCCAGGGCACATATCACTACCATGCCAATGGCTCCCAGTACAAGGGGACATGGGTGAACGGGAAGATGGAGTCAGCTGGAGAGATCATTCATTCCAACCACAGATATCAGGGGAACTTTCTCAACAACAATGTAAGTCAAGTCAACCAATTTGACCACTTATGTCACTCAAAGTCACTTTAAGTTCTTAAGCATTTAATCTGCTGTAAGCACGTCTGGAATGTACAAGGGTGCAAGGGTGATCACTTTATGACTGGTTCACTTGTGCCAGGCAGGATAACTCACTGCCAAAAAAGCATGTGCGCAGTTGTACCATTCAAGGTTCAGGGTTTCTTTATGGGTGTCTTGTGTGCAGGTACATAAAAGTACAATTATTTTGTTCTGGATCCTCAGACATTGTAGCAACATCATCTCATCTCAATTTATTATGGCACATTTTCCCTTTTTCATCTGAAGTAAAACAACCCTTGGCGTCTATGAAAATACATGATTTGTATCACTGTGTTTGTGAACCTCTTGGTTTTGAAGGCAACATTGTGCTTTACAAACGCTATCACTGCCCTCAATCATAATAGCTCGGTTATCCTTCCATCATCTAAATAATTCCTGTTTTATTCTTGTTTTTCAGCCATCAGGCTCAGGGAAGTATGCGTTTGACATAGGGTGTGAGCAGCACGGTGAATACCTTCAACTGGATCAGGTAATGGTTCAATGGGTGTGGATCCTCTGCTTTCCTGATTTAACTCTGCAAGGATGTCTAAACAAATGCCCCAAATATTCAGTAAAATGAACGATGTCTGTTATTGTATTTCTTCCCTACATGAAAGAAAAATATTAGTTTAGCCCCCTATAACCTCATCCTTCTCCCTTTCCATTCTGAGCAGGAGAGAATGGAGGGTGAGGAGGATGAGGCTGCCCCCACCAGGGTACTCAAATGGATCCCTAAGAGTGTGACCAGCCTGACAATGAGCCAAGGAGACCCCAGGTGAACTTCAATTGTTATCAACCTACCTGCAGCGATGAATGGCAGAGTGTTGTAATGCAGGGGTGCAGAAAAAAGATGATTTGTTTTTTTTAATGATTTGAAGCCCACACACACTGTTACTTGCTGTTGCGCAAAATGGTGGTAACAGCAAGTTTGTAAATGCTGGCTTTTCTTTCTTTTCCTGAACCATTCAAGCTTGACACCATGATACAAAGACAATAGCAGCTCTACAAGCTCACATTGCAATGAGACACATTGTGAGCTTGTAAATGTGCTATTTTTGGAGATTGGAGACAATAGCCTAATTATGGAAAATACAAGGCCATTCTTGGTTCATGTATTATTTGTCTAGCCCAAAAAACATGACACTTACGGCTTACAATCTCAAGATACAGATTACGACTATAAATTCAACTAGTCGGACAAGAAAACCTTTCTATTTTCTGCACCCTTGACTTGGAATAGTCTGGCCAGAACCTTTCACAGGTAATTACTAGGATATCAGACTATAGGCTAACTTATTTTAATGTGTTGTTATTTTTCCCTTGCTTGATTGCTGTTCATTTGTTTTAATGAGCTGTTTTGGTAAAACAGTTAGATCTTAAATAAATAAATACCGTATTATTTATTAAATAAACTAAGAATGTGACTGATAAACATGTGTAGGAACATCTAATATTGGTTGTAGCTGCACTAAAATAATGTCATAGTATGACAAGATACTGCACCAGATAACATGGAACATGAGAGGAGATAACGACAAGATGAGAAGATGAAAATGCAATTGATTATTAAACTGTGTGTGTGTGTGTGTGTGTGTGTGTGTGTGTGTGTGTGTGTGTGTGTGTGTGTGTGTGTGTGTGTGTGTGTGTGTGTGTGTGTGTGTGTGTGTGTCTGTGTGTGTGTGTGTGTGTGTGTGTGTGTGTGTGTGTGTGTGTGCGCGCGCGTGTGTACGTGCGTGCGTGCGTCCGTGTGTGTGTGTTGTTTTGTTTATTTTGTCAGATCATGAAAAAGGAGCAGCCTTGTAATCAGAATGGCCAAAGTCTTACATCTGTACATTTACTGCTTGCAATGTTTTGTAAAGCTGAATCAGATTTGCACTGTATTCCACTATTAAAGTATTTCTTAAATTAATTTGTCCAAATCTCACTATAGCAACCACCTCTACTTTACCAACCAACAAGATTTTTTGAATCGAAAATGAATGTTGATCTAATCATATACTTGTTGTTGTTGTTGTTGTTGTTGTTGTTGATGATGATGATGATGATGATGATGATCATCAAATGAAAGAACTCACAAAGAACACATACATACAATACATTAGAAATGCCATCAAAACAAATACAATGAAGGTAAACAAAAAACATGGAGGTTAGATAAAGCAAACAATAATACATATATATAAATAAATACATAGTAAACAAACAAACAAACAAACAAACATGTTATGGCAGATTGGCAGGTTTTGAAGCTGAGATGGCTGCATCCATAACTCAAGTAGCCTTTACTGCAAACTGAACGAGGAGCTGTCAAACACTGCCATCTTGTGGTACTGTGGAGTATGACAGTCGACACGCACACAGATGCACGTGTGCGTGTCGTCATCTTTCAGCGCCGCGAGTAGGGGTGAAAAAAAAAAAAACTATTGGAGGAAAAACGTGCGCAGCGAGGAGAGAGAAGTTGACTGACTCGCTCCACTGAGAGAAAAGTGTCCCCACGTGAAGAGCTGGAGGCATGGCTCCTATACAAGAACCAGAGATCCAGTTCGCACAAAGATTAGCTTCCAATGAGAAGATCATCCGGACCAGGACCATCAAGAAACTGAGGAAATACATCACTGTGAGGTCGCAGTTAGGCAAAGGTAAGCTAACTTGTTACAGCTAGCTTCCCCTCCACAGCTAGCCACGTTAGCTTTGATCCGAGGGACTCACTGCCAGTTATCTTTAACAATAATAACCTGGAATTCATTGGCTATGTGAAAGAAAAAGGTTACTAAGAATGCCCGATGATTCATTTGAGCACATTTGATATGATTGTCAATTTGGCAGACACTTGACCTCGCCAGTCTCATGCACGATGTGAATATTCAAATTAAGTTTACGTGTACATGTGGACTGTGGATGGGGGAGCATCTTCAGGTTAAAGCCAGGCCTGCCAACATCCGACTGTGAGAATCAATGAGTATTTTAAAGAAACCTTTTTAACAGAGTAGATGTCATTTCCTGTGTTCTGGTGAATTGTGGGATTTTGATACCTAGTCAAGAGTTAAGGAAAAATGACAATCAAGGAGTCCTCAAGGAGATGTGGTTGAAATCAAGGAGGGTTGGTTAAAGCAGAATAACCACTTAAACATGATACTCCCCAGTTAAAATGTACTATATTTTGTTGTTTGGTTATAGGTCCTAGTAATTGCTTTTATATGAAGTGTTTTCCCTGTTGTTAAGTAAGGTTACCACACCAAGTTACAGTAAACACGTAATTGCCTGTAGACACGTTTTGCCATGAGTGGCCCTCTTCTGGCAGGTGTATTGATTGCAAGTTGTGTTGTGTGCAGCTGGATTCACAGATGAAGAGCTGCTCAAGCTGTGGAAGGGTCTATTCTACTGTCTCTGGATGCAGGACAAACCACTCCAGCAGGTACTGTATGGTGCCCCCCCCCCCATCACCACTGCATGCTTTCTCTTGGCCTTTTTGAAGGTTTCTTTTTTTTATTCACACTCACTCGCTTTGGTCCTCAGGAGGAGCTGTCAAACCACATCTCCTCCCTTCTGCACAACTTCCAAACAGTGGATGGCCGTAAGTTATTAAAACTGTCTTTTATGAAAATGTTTTAAAAGTTGAATTACATGATTACAATTTAAGCGTTCATCAGACACTCTTATCCACGGTGACTTATAAAGTGCAAGATCAGAGTAATTGGCATCAACCCTAGTGAGAAAATGACAGGGTAAACTGTCAAGCAAGTAGAGTTCAAAGAAAAACATTTAGTTCTACCAAAGTAACTAGGATACCAGGTGAACATCAAACATGTCTAAACAACATGCTGTCCAAATAACATACTTGGCAGGGAGAAAAAAATCTAACGAGTAACCAAAATAATCTGT
This sequence comes from Gymnoscopelus braueri, assembly GCF_963280865.1. Lineage (NCBI taxonomy): Eukaryota > Metazoa > Chordata > Actinopteri > Myctophiformes > Myctophidae > Gymnoscopelus > Gymnoscopelus braueri. The sequence continues at coordinate 15,037,579 of NC_137618.1, read as the reverse complement.
ATATTATAACTAGCAATAGCATCTATCAAAAATGGGTGACAATAAGGGATACAAAAAGGAACTTGTTGGTCAACACCAGTGTTTACAACTGGATGCAGACAGCAAATGGAAGTCAGTGAAGGAAGCACAGAAGGGGGAAGATGCAGGGAGGTTGAAGATGGTGCCACAGGTTTCGGGATCAGTTGTAGGTGTTTGAGGGAGCATGCCCGGAGACCAGCAAGAAGGGAATTTCAATAGTCAAGCTTAGACTGTGAATGATTGCTGCAATGTTTGCCTCTCCCAGATTGCACATTATAAATTTGAGCAGTGGAAATAAATAAAAAAGTATTAAATACAATAGTAATTTGCGTCTCCATTAATGCATGGATTGTGTTGTTTGTTGCAGAGCTGTTGTATCTGGAAACCTTCCTTCAGACTGTGAAGAGAGAGTGGAATGGAATTGACCGGCTGCGAATGGACAAGTTCTTCCAGGTCAGTAGAGCTTGTTGTTTGTTTATGGGGTTAAAGTGAAGTTGAACTTTGTTAGAATCTTGGATTGTGTAGCTACTTGGGCGTAATATCCAAATAGTGTCAATCATCTTTTATCTGTTACTTCTGTGCTCTTGAGTGCTCTGAGTGAGGAAGAGAAAGTAGCTGTTCCATTCACTGTGTGGGGAAAAATGTCTCAATCACACTTGGCATATAAACAAACACAAACTAGGGATGTCGGATATCATCCGCCTCCCGATATTATCGGCAGATAGTAGCATAAAAATGTAATATCGGAAAATATCGGTATCGGGTTAAAAAATAAATAAAACGATACTTTTAATTTTTTTATAAGTTACAAGAGTTCTTACTGTATGGTGTGTGTGATATGAAATGAAATGTGACCTTACCAGAATCACAGTAATCCTTAATCATATTCCATCATATTCAAGGGTTTTTGGAGAGAAATTAGACAGACTCCAGTCACTTTAAAATTTGACCACTGCAGAGGGCAGGGGTGCGTGTCTGTGTCCAGCTGACGCTCGTTGACGCTCGCTAATGATATAGGCATCAGAGGCAATTATGCTTCTGCACTGTCAAATAGGCCAACATCTAATCTAAGATTAGTGGGACTCATTCAAATGACCACCAGTGAGTCCCTGTACAACATCACTGTATTGTATTATATGAGATTTATTAGATATTATAGCTATTTTATTTTATTAGATATGTGATGTTGTTACCTGACAATTAGTTGACTTTTGGTGAAAAAGCCTGCATATATCGGTATCGGTTGATATCTGTATCGGAAATTAGGAGTTGGACAATATTGGAATATCGGCAAAAAAGTCAATATCGAACATCCCTAAAACCTAGATATCGGCAAAAAAGTCAATATGGAACATCCCTAAAACCTAGATATCGGCAAAAAAGTCAATATCGAACATCCCACAAACCTAGATAAACAACAATAGATATAAAAAGAGTTGCACTGACCAATCTATTTTGGTTGTGGTAAAGAACTTCTCAAGGGTAATATAACACGATTATGTATTAGTATAACTGTACTAACAGAAGTTACAGATAAAGATGAATGACGATATTTTGACTTGTATCATGCCCAGGTAGTTAAATGACCCAAAGTTCAACATTACTTTAAGTGAAATAGTATAAAACCTTGAGGGGAAAACTGGGTCAGGTAACATGGAATATTTTAAGCCTTCAGTATCATATGGCATGTAAAAGTACAAAGCTTGTAACAAATATGCAGTAACAGTCTTAACAAGACAGAAATATGTTTAATTTGACACACACCTGAACCCAAATCCATTGTGTTCTTCTCTGTCTCTCTGGCAGCTGGTCCGCTTTGTATTCAGACAGACGTTTGAGATGCTGAAGAAGACTAAGTGGGAAGCCAGGTAATGGTTTTGTCTTAAGTGGCTAGAAAGTAAATGAATAAAAGTATATATTATGTGTGTATATGTGTATGTATCTATCTATCTAGAAAGCATCTTCCATTTTAGATGTTTGCGTTGGCTATTCAAAAATAGCAGATGTACAAGCTCACAGCACGTCACTTGGTGCCGCGCTGCGAGCTTGTACATCTGTAATTTTTGAAAGATCTTGAAAGTGTGAGAACTACTGATTTAGAAGGCATTTGTAGAATCGGCCTCAGGTCTTAATGGGTCAAGCAATATACTGTGTTCTTCCATATTACTTTTCATCCATAATCCATAATGCCTTATCAATTGCATCCATCCATTGTAGAGCTGTGGTCACTGAGCATGTTGCCTGTCTACTCTGTTCCTCAGTGTGGTTTCCAAGTTTCTGGAGCTGCTTACAGCTCAGGTCTTCAGTATCGACGGTGAAGCGCCCATTGGCCTCAAGTTACACACCCTGGACCTCTACTTGACTGAACTGGCTGGGCTTGGTGCTGCCGAGGTACAACCAGGGAAACTTGACTTTGTATTTATTTTATTTGTTGAGGTATTTCACCTTTTAATTAGGCCATAGTCACAGGGAAGAAAGACTGTGTAGAGCGAGGGATGCCCCATAATAATAAAATGAGGCAATGTTGCCTCCCCTTGCTGGTCCAGCCATCGTTGTAGTTTGTGTTGCCAGCCGATCAGAAATCTCCGCCTGCTGATAAGTCTTGGGGACTTGTAAATCCAAGTTAGTTGCTAGAACAGCGTCAAGAACAGCCGCTAACAGCTGCTAACAAGTCACTAATGTCCACTGCTTTGAAAACCAATCATGTGCCCCCCCCTACACACACACACACACACACACACACACACACACACACACACACAACAAGAAATACCCCAAAGGAGTGGGGACCATATTAATGTAAAGTGTCATGCACGAGCATGTGTGAATTCAGCTTGTGTTAAAGCCATTTTGGATGTGAGGTTTTACCACAGCTGGTGTGGCGGTAGCTCAGTCAGTAGCGACGCCTTGAACTCGAAGCTCAGCTTGATCTGAACTCTGATCTGGTACCGACTCGGGTTCAAGTCCCGCTTCTGGCCAGGACGGCGTGATGAGTGAAGCATCGGTCTCACACTAGAAAAAATAAACAAATAACCACAACTGGATCAAATAGGTCTTTTTAAGTTAATGAGTTGGTTTTCTACAAATGTGTTTTCCCTTTTTTTCCACAGCTCACAGCAGATCAAAATCTGACCTTCATCGACCCGTTCTGCAAAACAGCAGCCAAAACCAAGGAGTAAGTTTACATCAAATCCCACACCATGTATTGTACACAAAGATTCAGTCAGGATTGTTTTCTCCGCCAGGCCCCTGCCCGTCCGTCCATCCGTGTGTGTGTGTTTCTGTCCGTTCGTCTGTTTACAGCTAATCTGTATGAACGAATGAACTAGACAAAAGCGGTTTAAGAAACTGGTTTCATGCACACATAATCAATCTATTTTGTATTTAATTTGTATTTAACACATTGGGTGCCAGAGGTTTATTAAAATATTATACGTTGAGTGCCTGCATTTCTTCCATCCACTTGCGTTATACGTTTCGTGCTGTAGAAGCCCCGACGCGGAAGTGCATGTAAACAAAGCGTGCGTGCGAGACGGCGGAGGTTCCCGACTAACGCCTGGAACAATAATATTTCTAACACGATCCTCCATTGCAGCGTGATCGCCGATCGAAAACGGCTCGTTTTCACCACATTAAAAAGAAATGGAGATATTAAGCTTTTAGTCAAGGAGATAACATTGAAAACGCCGACCGGAAGGATTTTTTACATGGAGCCAGATCCAGCCTCTTCTTCTCAGAAACTCCTTGGGTGATGTCAAAGTTTCGTTTTAGCGCCCCACGTGGCCCACATGTATAAAAATAGAATTGGGTCAAAAACGGTCCGGACCGTTTTCGGCACTTCTCGTTTGGATCCTCAAAAACGGTCCGGACCGTTTTTGGCATTCAATGTGTTAAAAAAACATCCAAAGCAACAACCGCTTCACTACTGCATGCGTTTGCAATGAATTGATGCAGTGGTAACAGAACAGCTGAAAACGGAATTTCCCCTGCGGGATTAACCAGGTTTCCCTTTCCCTCTTTGTCCTCTCTCCTCTCTGTTCAGCCGTGTCCTGCTTTCAGCCATTTGCAAGGAAATCTTCAGAACCATCATCGACCAGGCTCCGTTCGCTGTTCAGGACCTACTGAAGGAAATGAAAGCAGCTGGGGGCAAGGACTCTGACTCAGGACAGGCTTCTGAAGGAGATGAGGAGATTGAGGGAGAAGAAGTGCTGGAAAAGACGAAATCCCTCAAAAAAGCTGCAGGAAAGCAGCTCAATGGTAGGTCCCTATATCTAAAGTCTGGTGTTTTTTGTTTTTTTTGGACAAACCAGCTGGGTGAAGGTCTCATTTGAAACGTATGTGCATACGAGAACATCCATACTGAAGGATAAATGTCCTTTATTTGCGTCACGTATTGAGAAACGGACCTTCATTGCCTTCGGAGCTAGGCTCTGCTGGATATACCGTGATACGGACTACTGACACCTTTTGGTATGGAGAGCCAGAACAGCGCCAAAAGATGACCGTCAGCTAACGTCTTTGTGGTGTGTTCAGCACACAATTTTTAGAGGAGGTGACAAAGTGATCTGATCAGCAGTTGTTGCAGTTTGTTCTTGCAAGTTGGCTTGGCTGTCAGGATCTTTAGAATTCAGCTGCTTTATAACATTACCTGTGATTTGCTGTTAGCCTATTGGGCATAATATCATTACTCAGGAAGATGATTGAAATACTCTAAATATTGTTTTGGGTTTAGGCACTAAATCAAATGAGGATGAGGAGGATGACCTTGATGAGGAGGAGGATGAATTTCTTCACTTGGAGGAGGATTCTGATACAGAGATACCTGATGAAGAGGAGGATATCGGACCTATACTTCAGGTGAATATTGCCTCTTGAATTGAATTTGGGTTGAATTTTCATGTATCCAATATGATGGCTAGATGTTATTAGATGCTTACACTATATGCTGCTGTATGTGTTTTGTAGTTTGACTATACTGGATTGGCAGACAAGCTTTTTGAGCTTGCCAGCCAAAGCAAAACACCCAGCCACAACAGACAGAAACTCTACAAAATCATCAAAACGTGAGTAGATAAGATTAGCCTTTTTAACATGCATTCAGTTGGTTGACAAATTAAAAGAAACACGTGATTGATCTTGCAACGTTACTTTACAATTGTATGAAAAACTGACTTTACTGTATGATGAGCTGATGTGATTTAACAGTGGAGAGTCTCCCCTGTGAAATAATGGAGGGTGAAACCTGACTTGATATCTATGCATGACTCGTAGGTGAATGATGGATAACTTTTTAATGATTCGGAATTTGTGTTAAGCTCAGTTTTGATCAGACGAAAATCTGATTATACACAGTTCTTTAAAATGTGTGGCTGCGTGATGACCATCTTATTTGCAGGGTCACATACAGTATTCACCAACTCAATAACCCTGATCAATATTAACAATGTGTAGACTTTGATTAACACCCTAGCTGATTTCTCTTCTCTCCATCCTGTCTCCCTCACTCTGCATTTATTTGGATCCTTCATCCCAGGTTGCGTGACCTCAGCGAAGGTATGAACCCTTGATGATTCTTCATTATTTAATCACACAGCTGCTCTGATGTCCATCTAAGTTTGGTGTCTGTCACAGTCCTTTCTCTGTCAACATGTTTGCATTTGTGTGTGTCTCTCTCTAAGGTGTCTTCCCACAGGATGAGTACCCAGATGAAGTGTCTACAGATGAGGATGATGACCAGTTTGCCAGCAGGAGGAGAGTGAAGAGGGTGAAAAGGAGAAAAGGAGAGGAGGTAGAGGACACCAGAGGCCCTGCAGCCAAGAAAGCAAAAGGTACCTGACCTTCATATGGAGACTTTTATGAGATTAATGTAATGTTCAGCTGTGTTTATGTTTAACACCGTTACATCAAGAACAGGAAGTTATTGTTAAACAAAATTCATTCATTTCTTTAAAGTACCGTATTCATCAAACCATAAAGGTTTCGCAAAAAACACACTGTGTATACTTCTGTGTTGACTGCTGTTCAGAACGCATGGCAAAGTACCTCTGAATTAGAAATGAAGTCTGGAAATTCCCAATTGTTGCATAATGCATTTGCAAGAGTTGAGTGTAACAGGGTCTTTACTTTTTTTTACACTAGGGAAGGAAAAGGAAGCGGCAGAAGCCGATGAACCAAACCAAGACTGTACAAAAGATGACGGTGAACCAGCAGCAGAATCGACTGTCACTAAAAAGAAGAAGAAGAAGAGAAAGCGGAAGAAGGCAGGGAAGGCAAAAAGTGTAGGTGGAGAGGAGGCTGCAGAGACGAAAGCAATGGACACAGAGACGGAAGCACCGGCTGCGCTGTCGCCTCCGGCAGATTCTGCCACAGACGGACAGAAAGAAGCAGTGATGGAAACCTCCATCTCAGTCCTGGTGGAGAAGCCCTCGTCTGTCGTCAAAGTCACAGATGAGGCTACACCCACGGAAACGGAGGGCGAATCAGAAATTCTTCTCCCCTTGGAAGTAAAGTCAAAGAACGAATCTTCAGTTATGGTGACGGAGGAGCCCAAACAAAAAAAGAAGAAAGCAAGGAAGACAAAAAGTGTAGGTGGAGAGGAGGCTGCAGAGACGAAAGCAATCAACACAGAGACGGAAGCACCGGCTGCGCTGTCGCCTCCGGCAGATTCTGCCACGGACGGACAGAAAGAAGCAGTGATGGAAACCTCCATCTCAGTCCTGGTGGAGAAGCCCTCGTCTGTCGTCAAAGTCACAGATGAGGCTACACCCACGGAAACGGAGGGCGAATCAGAAATTCTTCTCCCCTTGGAAGTAAAGTCAAAGAACGAATCTTCAGTTATGGTGACGGAGGAGCCCAAACAAAAAGAGAAGAAAGCAGGGAAGACAAAAAGTATAGGTGGAGAGGAGGCTGCAGAGACGAAAGCAATGAACGCAGACACAGAAGCACCGGCTGCGCTGTCGCCTCCAGCAGATTCTGCCACAGACGGAGAGAAAGAAGCTGTGATGGAAACCCCCATCTCAGTCCTGGTGGAGAAGCCCTCGTCTGTCGTCAAAGTCACAGATGAGGCTACACCCATGGAAACGGAGGGCGAATCAGGAATTCTTCTGCCCTTGGAAGTAAAGTCAAAGAACGAATCTTCAGTTATGGTGACGGAGGAACCCAACCAACCAGAGCCGCAGGCGACCAAGTTGAAGTCTCAGGACCAATCGGAAACACCGTCCAAGAAAAAGAGAAGGAGAAGGAAGTCAACTGTGAGCTCTGTGGACCCCAAGCCCAGTGAGTTGGCAGGGGATACATCCTCTACCCTTACCCAGGATGCCGTAGGGGGGACCGAACAGCCAGAGATCACCCCGGAGACTGATACTACCACCCCAGCCAAGAAGAAAAAGAAAGCTGAGAAGAAAGTGGAAGAGGCTGTAGGTGAAGTACAGGTGGAGGGGGAAAGTACAGGAGCCGAGATCACGTTAGTTAGTTGTGAGGCATCAACTGGCGAGACCACCATCACTTCAGTGGCAGATACTACAACCCCAGACGAGACCACCATCACCTCAGTGGCAGATACTACGACCCCAGGTAAGAAGAAGAGAAACCGCAGGAAGATGCTCAAGGTTGAAAAGAAGGCAGAGGAGGTTGAGGTGCAGGTGGAAGGTGAATGTGCCGGTACTGCTATCACATCAGGCAATTGTGACAGTTCAACAGAAGACACCACAACGTCACCAATAAAGACCAAGGGCAAGCAGGAAATAAAGATGACACCGGAAGAAGAAACATCAGGACCGGCAGCTGTTATTTCTGAGGCATCAACAGACGATACAATGACCACTGCACCAACAGATGCAACAACTCCAGCTAAGAAGAAGAAAAATAGGAAGAGCCTCAAGGTCGAGGAGACAGCAGAGGAGGCTGAGAGCCAAGAACAAGTTGAGGGAGGAAATACAGCAGCTGAGATTATACCAATTATTTGTGAAGCCTCAACAGAAGATACCATAACAACGCCACTAAAAAAGAAAAAGAAGAGTGAGCCAGAAGTAAAGACGACGCAGGAAGAGGAGTCAGAACTAGCACCTGTTATTTCGGAGGCATCAGCAGACGATACCATGACCACTGCGCCAACAGATACAACAACTCCAGCTAAGAAGAAGAAAACTAAGAAGAGCCTCAAGGTCGAGGAGAAAGCAGAGGAGGCTGAGAGCCAAGTACAAGTTGAGGGAGGAAATACAGCAGCTGCGATTATACCAATCATTTGCGAGGCATCAACAGAAGATGCCACCATCGTCTCAGTGGAGGATGCTACAACACCGGCTAAGAAGAAGAAAAATAAGAAGAGTCCAGCTGAGATTATACCAATTATTTGTGAGGCGTCAACAGAAGATGCCACCATCACCTCAGTGGAAGATACTACAACACCGGCTAAGAGGAAGAAAATAACACGGGCTGAGAGGGAGAAAAATAAGAAGAGCCCTGCTGAGATGATACCAATTGTTTGTGAGGCATCGACAGAAGATGCCACCATCATCTCAGTGGAGGATGCTACAACACCTAAGAAGAAGAAAAATAAGAAGAGCATCAGGGAGGCCCAAGAGGTTGAGAGTGAAGCTCAGATTGAAGGTGAGGTAGGAATAACGGAAGCTGAGATCGCACCAGTTGGATCCAAAGCACCAACAGAAGATGCCTCAACATTGCCGCTAAAGAAGACCAAGAAAACAAAAAGCAAGCAGGACTTGAAGATGACACAGGGGGAGGATGTAACTGTTGAAACTCCACCTGCCGAAGAGCCCCCCACAGTCACCAGCACCATGACGCCAGTGAAGAAGAAGAAGAAACAAAAGGCAGCAAAGACTGAAGAGCCATTGGAAGAGGTGGAGGCAGCAACAGTTGGAGAAGCGGCACAGGAAGTGGATGTAGAAGAAGCAACGATGGAGATCACCATGGCAACACCAGTCCAGAAGAAGAAAAAGAAACTGAAAGCAGCGGCTGTGGGTGAGGTCGAAGATCCAGGTGATGCAGTTGAAGTGCTCTCTTCCTCTGTGAAAAAAGGCCAGAAAAAAATTAAAAGGAAGATCCCAGTGGTGATTGAATTTGAGTCCGATGAGGTACAGGCAGATCAAGATGCCATGATCAGCGGCTTGGCTGAAGAATCAGTTGTCGCAAAGAAGCCCAAGCTGAACAAAGTGAGTGTTATGTTGCTAAAGGGGATCAGGGGATGACTAATGGTGCTTTTACAATACAGTTACACAATCAGATTTTTTATCAATAATGCCTGTATAATATCTAAATAACCAAATAATAGAAAAGCTCAGTTAGGTAAGATCAGAAAATCCCATCACAATATTAACGATATTCAAAATCCGAACAATATCAGGGGTTGACACTAAGGTCTCAGAGGCACTTGCCCGTCGGGCAAGTACAGGTCATTTTCTACTTGCCCACAGGTCTTGCCCACTTGCCCGAAAAGTAAATCGTCCTTTATAAAATGATAGGTTAAATTTGAATTACCATTCAATTAAACACTTATTTTATTACTTTCTACTTTCGAATTATGGGGCTGCACGATAAAAAATGTCATACCTCAATATGTATGCCAAATATCTAAATAGCTATGAATATGACTATGGGTTGAAGGTAGGGTAAGTGATATTTTTTGGTTAAAACAAAAAGGGTTTTGTTATGGGTTAAAGCTTTATATTCTGATAGTACTCATTGCTATAGAGTGTTTCAGTAACAGGGGTCTCTCTGTCTCTCCAGCTCTTTGATAGACCAAAAATACATTTCCAGTTAGGTGACACCATTTCAGCCAATCAGGAGAGAGTACCCATTTATCAGCTTAATTTTTATAATGTTCCAGTTCCAATTTTACATGCTCATTTCTTTGTGTCATCACTTCCAATTTCACTTGTTTAATCTGTATCCTATCTGAGTTCTCTGTCCTGATTCGATAAAATTGGTATCCTGACTGAAAAGGCATTTTCTGTTTAATAAAAAGAGCTGGAGAGACATGTGCACCTGCCGGTGGGGCAACCAGATAGCAAACTTCACCTGCCTTACCATTTTATTTACCTGCCCCGGGCAGGTGTTAGTGTCAATCCCTGAATATCTATTCTCATTATCATATTTGTAGAATAATCCGGGCCTTCCAGCAAGGGAAGCCTGCGTATAATTATTCCATATTATGTGTGTGTATTTCCTGCATTAGTTAAAATTGTATTAACTGAAGTTTAAATCTGAAATATGACCAATTGTAAGGGCCACAAGCGTTGGACGCAGATAAGACTGCAGTAAGTGCAAAAGCTTGTATTACACGATGTAACTATTATGTAATGATGATTATATTCATGTCAGTAATGAAATTTGTTGTTGTAATTTGTTGTTGTGTTGCTTGTGTTTCCTTTCCTAGGTTTTATTACCTGACTAAACCTGTCTATGTGTGTGATATCAATATTGACGAGCCTACTGTAAACCTCAACGGCAGACCTTCTCAAGAGTGTTTTGTTTTGTGTTTTCAGGAGGAGCAGTCTACTCCACTCGGTGTTAAAAAGCTCCTGAAGAAGAAGAAAAAAGCTACAGCAGATTCAGACTTCATCAGTTTCCATAGCGACACCTTAATCCCAACACCGCTCTTTTGTAAGACCAAGGGAAAGGGACGCCCCAGCACACCACATCCTAGTAAAATGGTATGAGACACAAATGTTTTTGTCAAAGTATTTTGGCGAGTGGATGTTGGTCATAATCGATACTACTGGGTGATGGATGTTTATGCATACATGCTTTTAAAATATGAATTACAGGTCTGGGATTGAAACTGGAAATGGTTTCCCTTTGAATAATTGTACAATCTACAATTAAGCGTGTTGATATTAGAATTGGTGTATGTATTCATTTTAAATGTCTTTGCTTCACAGCTAAATCTGACTCCCAAATCGGATTCAAAGAAGGTGACCTTTGGCCTCAAGAACAATAAAACAGCTGGTTAGTACATTTTGCTGTCAGTAGACTCTCTGGGCCCTCTTTAAAATGTCCCAGCGCAAATTTCGGTTGCACAAATATGCCTACAATGACCTTTTTTTTTGTTATGGCAATTATTAGTCTTTCATGGTGGAGTGGATCAAATTGTACTATTATAACTTCTCTCCTGTATCTTCATACTGTTTTCCTATCTGTCTCAGACTGGTAAGACAATACAACAGAATCTACTTGAAATAAACTTGCGTTTAGTAGACCTGTGAAGTGTAACTGACTACCTTGACCTAGTCATGTGGTACTGATGTCCTCTCTCTTTGTCCTGATGCAGAATTTAGGAAGACTGATCGCAGCCTTCTACTGAGCCCTGAGGGGATGTCCAGAGTGCCCTTTGACCCTGAGCAGAAGCCCAGGTGCGGAGTCTTGAAGAGTCCAGTTACATCACCCACTCATAGCATCAAAAAGCACCCCAAGGCCAAGAAATCCCTCATAACCCCCAAGAAGACTCCTAAAGGACGCCCCACAGCAGCCGATTTCTTCTAATCTAAACTTCGGTGATGGACTGTGATCGTAGAATAATGATCCTTTTAAGGGCTGTCCACACCAAGCACGAAAACTATAACGATAATTCTGTGACCATCCACACTGATGTTATAGTTGTAGTGAGGACTCTACCAATGTCCACTTGAGTCTGGACAATTTTTGAATATTTATAATTATCGTGCTTAAGCGGGCGGCCCATTATTCTGTTCTCAACCTTTTATTGTGAACAGTAAATGTACAGTGTCAGAAAAGATACATTATTTACAGGGATAATAGAAAGATTGTTTGTTTTATCCGGTTTCCATGTTAATAAATAAGACTGAAACTCATTTCACTGAATCATTATTTACACATATGTGGTTCACGTTACCAGTCATTATTTAATTCCATGTCTCACGGTAAGGTTCTTTATCGTCTGGATACTTCAACTCCTTGCAGTGGTAGTGATCTAGCAATTAAAAGCTTACTGTTACTAAGGAGCACATTTTCAACCTTATCTTCATATAATTGGTCCTTACTAATTTGCTCATTAGATGGCACAATTTCCGACTATCTGTCTCACTGGTGGGCTGTGGACGGTTCAGAAACATCATTTGATGGGGATTCCACGACAATAGAAACTACAGCCTCTTCCTGGAAAGTTGGCATACTGAAAGCCATTGTCGACATGCATTAATAAAATCTTGTTTGAAATGACCAAACCTGCCTACCGATGTCACTGGTAGCAGGTTTCTGAACTGTCCACAGCCATCTTATGAGCATTACGGGGACAAATTATACATGAACATGGGTTGAAAATGGCTGAAGTCCTATAAATTTACAAAGTACTGGGAACATGTATGGAATGCATTGAGTCTACCTCCCGCTCTCCATTTGGTTTGTTCCAGCTTAATATGTTCATAAAAAAAGACCCTTACGGTTTGCAATCTTTATTATTCTGTACATAATGAAAAAAACGTTCTGACATTCAAATCAAGTTCTATGGAGTCAAACTGTAAATGTCACATCTATGTTAAGTATGGTTTTAAACATTCAATAGTTTTACAATGGGACTATGTTCAAACCATTGAATCTATCTTGTGGAGTCTGTTACACTTGTCAGAGGCCTTCTCATGGCCGTTCTCCAGCTTTGCAATGCGGGAGCCAAACTGCATGGCCCTCTTGGGCAGTACAGCTGAATGACCAAGCCCCAGCTCCTTGGCTGCTTGTCTCAGGAGAAGTTTCTCTCCAACGCCCCGTGGCAGGGACAAATCAGCCTTCTCCCACACAGGCAGGGAGTTCAGGTAGCTTACCACTTCCTCATCCAGGTAGGGGAACCTAGAGGGTAGACAGGAATATCAAATTACTTGAACTTGAATCCCTTGAACCTGGAAATGGGCTGATTAAAGGAGCTGAAAGTAAGATTAGTCTGCAGATTTGTGTAAAATACATAATACTTATTTATACAACACTTGAAAAACTCAAATCAAACAAATACAGGGCTTGTTGGCTCTTGTATTGTGCTCTGGTGTACTGGGCTTGTTTAATAATCAGCTATACTTGAAATGTACTCTGGTCAAGAATATCAACCTAAAGTGTAAAAACACATACCGTGCTTCTTTTCCATGGTCTCCTATGACCCTGTCATCTCGGCCCAGATTCCTTGAAGAGATTCTGCCTAGCTCCATGGCCAGCTCTAGGATTAGTCCCTCGTGCCCAGACATCTTAAATCGGACTCTGTGCCTGGAGTAACCTGCTAGCTGCTCATCTGCCCCAATGCCTGTTAAGATGACCTGTAGTCGTAAAATCACAACACAAAAGCAAATGTATTTGATAGTTGAAGAAGAAATCATGTTGGAGTCTTCTGGAGGTGTCACATTCATAATTCAATAAAGACCCACCCCATTCGGACATTATCACCCCCTGTGATACGAGATGCCCGCTAGAAAACTCCATAAACTGATACCAACTCCCTTTCCTCCACTACCAAGTTTCTATTCTAGGCATTCAGACTAATTTAATAGCACAAGTGTTTGTTACATCAAAGCCTGTGCATTGGCAATTAGCTCTCTGTAACTAGTTTGTGGAAAGTGACACATTTGACTAGCGCACTTCACCTTGGCTGATGAAGTGAAAGGCGTCTGGTCGTTCTCTGCGATGACACCGGTCCCTCTGGCCGCAAACCACACAGCACAACCAATGCTGTCGTCAAGCACTGTGTCCAATGGGTACACCAGGTGACAGATGCGCTCCTGACGCATTTTCTGAAGCTCCTCCTGAGAGATGTTGATTTCGACAAAATTCCATCGTCTCTCTGGATTTAGGTCCTTAAGTTCATTGAGACCGTCTCTTCCGGTAATCCTGTCTGGAACATCAAAGGGGCATCTAGAGCTCCGAGCACCAGCTGAGTCAGTTACATCGTCTGTGGGCTGCTTCTTTTGCTTTTTGGGTTTCTTTGTAGACTCTTTCTGCGCCTTAGGCTCCCGCAGTTTAAATGCTACATTGAGGAGGTCTATTGGTTGGTCAGCTGGTATGTGACGGTCAGCCAAAGCAGCCAGAATCATTGAGTCTATCCCCCCTGAGAATAATATAGCAATTGTGGCTTGCTTGTCAGCAGGAGATGAATTATCATTCGCCCTAAAGGGGAGACAATGGACACGACGCCTTACTGCCTCACTCAGCAAACGAATAAGGCTGTTCACCTCCTTGCTCTTCTCTCTGCTTGCTAGCAACGCTTCCAGTTCCTCAACAGATGGATGTGAACTTGGAGGAAGTTCTACCTCATCTAATGACTTGGGGACTGATGTGTTAAGTGGGCAGACTGGCGAGGTGAGGACGAGGCCTGCTTGGTTCATCACCGCGGTGCAGCTGCTAGGGAGACGCTCCAAATTAATTTCATGACAAGCAGAGGGGAGTTCACTTCCTGCACAAGCCCAAGGATAGACCTCAAAGGTCAGGGTGCGAGTGTCTGCAATCGCCTTCAGATCAATCCTATAAACACCAGCAGCTGGGACCTCCTGCCATGTGGATTCACTGGAACCAGAGGTGTGAGCTGCTACAGATGTCAGTGTCAGGGCATTCTCCTCAACATCAAACCGCCAAAGCAGACTACGCCTGCCAAAGAAATCTCTGCCAAACCAGAGGTACTCTCCATCCTGTTGGTAGAAGATGAACGCCCAGGGTCCCTGTATAGGGGACAAGAGGGACAGAATGTCTGAGGGACTGTTGCAGGCTAATAGTTGCTGATGGAGCACCTCGGTGTCATTCTCTTCTGGTCTCACTGGCAAGCCTCCAAAAACCTCCCCATTCCACAACAGCACGTCTCCTGTACTGTCTTGGACTGGCTGAGGGGTGAGGTGGCCCCGCATGTGAAGTACGTGGGCAGAGAACTGGCATTGATAAAAGGGGTTTGTGCCGGATTTAGTGACATCTTGACTGCAGTCGGGTCCTCTTCTTCTCAAGTGTTCATAAATCGTCTTGTCCAGCAGACGCTGATCAGGCGACAGCCTCAGCAAACAAAATATCCCACACATGGCTGCCGTGAAGGTCTCTCAGATGACTTTACATATCCTGGAATTCCTTTTTCATGTTGTCCAGTTCCTCTGGGGACAGAGGATGTCATGCATTAGTAATGATAGTCACTTTTTATAATAAGGTCCATTTAAAAAAATATAAAGTCAGAAGGATCTTTCAAACTTACTTTTGCTTGAACTAAGTGTTTGCCCTCTGTCTGCCATAAAGAATATGTTACTGTTACGCTGCTGGATGTAGACTTTCTGGAAAGGAAGAAACCAGAAAATGCATTTAGTAATCAACTTAAACTGCCCCCTCATTCACTTTGTTTACATTACATTTCTTCTCATACTTCCCATTTCGGCTGGTTTAGAACGTAAGCTTAATTACCAAAATAGAATATTGTTTTCTAATGTTATGATCAAGGCTTACAACACTAAAGCAGTGCCTCGTCTGCAGGTTTTCAGAACCTTTTGATCTGAAAAGTAAATAATACATTCTTTGTTTATAACTACTTTATAAACAACCCACTCACCCTGTTCTTCTTCAGATTGGAGAGCTCATCGACTAGAACTTTCTTCTCACTGATCTGCAGGGACACAATCAAACACTCTTATTTACAATCGGTTAATAACCCTTCATTTAGTCATACTGGAAAATTATAGATCTACAAGCTCACATGTGAGCTGAGCTAGACGTATTTGCTCCGTAGGCCATTGGTTCTCAAAGTGGGGTCCGACCGTCCGGGGACCCCCAGGGGTGGGTCCCCAGCTAAATGATAGATTAGGCACCAAATGGACCCTTATGGGTCTGAAACTCTGAGAGTGTACAAATGGACCCGTTCAAAAAGACCCGTTAGGGTCCATTTGGTTCCGTTTGTACACTCTCAGAGTTAAATTGACATAGATTTTACAATATAAATTGCGGTCCAAGTGATAGAAATGCCATTAAATGGGGGTCCGTAGCACTAATGCATGTCAAACTGGGGGTCCTTGAAATTAAAATGGTTGAGAATCACTGCTAGAGCCGTAAAAAAATCTTCTCTTATGGGGGTCCCTGGCATATCTTTTGAAATGGGGGTCCGCGGGGCTAATAAGTGTCAATTTGGGGGTCCTTGACATGAAAAAGTTTGAGAACCACTGCCCTAGGCATCCCTATGCGCCTGTTTCAACAACAAACAGCAGATTAAAAACACTCATGTTACCTTTTTGTTGAGTTCTTCCTTGTAGGTAGACTCAGACTGTCCCTCACGACAGTTGTCGTCAGACATCTTCCTCCACAGACAGACACAGTTGATTCAATTCAAATCAAAGTGTAACGAAAAGCGTGCAGCCTGCTAGCAAGATGTAGCAACACTGTAAACAATACGCATGGTTGACAGTTCAAACACTTCTGGGTCAGCCCCAGTGTTGCCATACTTTGCGAGAGAAATAAGCAACCAGGTCTAGGAAAACAAGCCCAAAACGAGCAACTTATTAGGCCACAATTCAGTGGTGGAAAAAGTACTCAAATTCTTTACTTAAGTAAAAGTACCAATACTGCAATATAAAAATACTCTGTTACAAGTAAAAGTCCAGAATTACAAATTTACTTGAGTAAAAGTACAAAAGTATTGGCATCAAAATGTACTTAAAGTACCAAAAGTAAAAGTACTAAATATTTGAAAATAGCCGATCTACAAGCTCACAACGCGACGCGTTGTGAGCTTGTAGATATGCTATTTTCAAATAGCCTCCTATGTATAAAATAGGGCTAAAGTGGTTACTGTAGGTTTCATTATATCATAGTTTATATCTGAAAAGTAACTAGTAACTAAAGTTTTCAAGTAAATGTAGTGGAGTAAAAGTACAATATTTGCCTCTGAGATGTAGTGGAGTAGAAGTAAAAGTATTGGAAATTGGAAATACTCAAGTAAAGTACAAATACCTCAAAATTGTACTTAAGTACAGTACTTGAGTAAATGTACTTAGTTACTTTCCACCACTGGGCCACATGAGCACTTGTCTGAAAATTACACCCGGCTTTACAAGCAACAAGCAACAAGTGAACCAACGGAAAAACAAGGCCACAGTCGCTTATTATAAGCGGAAATGGCAACCCTGGCTGTAAAAACACTTCCGCGTCAACCCCCCCCCCCTCTTTTATTTACTGCGGTCACGCTGGCTGCCCTCACCTGGTCAAGTCAAGTAGGTACATTTTAATCACAAAGCACATTAAAAACATGTTAGCCACAATGCTGAGGAGAAGGAGAACCATATTATAACTCTATATTATTGAGGAGAACGGGGTAAGTCAAGCCACTGGGTAAGATGAAACTGAACCTTATTGATTGATTGATTGATTGAATACTTTATTTAGAAATTTGCAGGGAAAAAAAACACATGAAAGTACAGTTTAAATACAAGGTCAACTAACCCATGAAAGCCTAATGGCTTGTTTCAAATGGGGTCCCCATGTAGGCTACTCAATTCATAGTGAAAACCGGTCCATGTTTCAAGGAATCCAAAATCATATGCAATTATGTCTATACATTTATGTGAATAATCATATTATTATACATAGTGAATTATATAATAATCCAGATTTCATCACACATCACCAGTTAATGAAAGATCAACTTGAAGTCATAGTAGCAGTGGTGGAAAAAGTACTCACATTTTTTGTATCAATACTACCACGCAGAAACACTCTGTTACAAGTAAAAGTCCGGAATTAAACATTTACTTGAGTAAAAGTGCAAAAGTATTGGTATCAAAATGTACTTAAAGTACCAAAAGTCTTTTGAAAATAGCAGATCTACAAGCTCACAATGAGTCGCATCTCGAGGCATTGTGAGCTTGTAGATCTGCTATTTTCAAATGGTCTAAATGTATATAGGGCTGAAGTGGTTAATGTATGTTTTGTAATAATACTCAAAATGTACAAAGTAAGTAGTAACTGAAGTTTTCAAATAATTGTAGTGGAGTAAAACAATATTTTCCTCTGTGATGTAGTGGAGTAGAAGTAAAATTATTGAAAATTGGAAGTACTCCAGTAAAGTAAAAATGCCTCAAAATTGTACATAACTACAGTGCTTGAGTACATGTACTTAGTTACTTTACACCACTGATGGTCTGAATCAAATCATACATAGTGAATTAACTGTCTAGAGACAGATTTTATTGCGTTCCTGAAATTATGATTCCTGTGACTGAGGGGGAGTAGGTGATTGTAAGGTGGTAGCC
This sequence comes from Gymnoscopelus braueri, assembly GCF_963280865.1. Lineage (NCBI taxonomy): Eukaryota > Metazoa > Chordata > Actinopteri > Myctophiformes > Myctophidae > Gymnoscopelus > Gymnoscopelus braueri. The sequence continues at coordinate 15,019,346 of NC_137618.1, read as the reverse complement.
TATCACACATCAGGTACAGTATGTTAATGAAAGATCAACTTGAAGTCATACAGTAGCCCAGATGTGATATTTGGTCTGTCCTGCTGTCTGTGTACCATTTATTTATTTGCTCATCTTCAGATTGTGGTAACATGAGCCTAAATCAGTGCAATCAATGCAAAATACAGGTTATTTTTATTTTTAAATTAGTGTACACCACATGGCTTTTTAATACAGCTTATGAAGAGATAAAAGCTGTGTTTTTATTAATTTTGACAAAATATTGTGAAAATACTATGAATATTATAGAGTGGGAACATGAGCTTGCATGATCAACTTGACCACACTGGGAGTAAGTAAAGGAAAAAATTATAAATAATTTGTGAGCTACACACATGTATCGTAACATTTAGATAATGATTTAGAAATGAGTTTACCCCCTCAGTGTAATCCTGATATCAGAAGAGAGTCTGAGTACAGTATAGTCTGTAGTTCAATCTTTTTGACAGGATCCAGTAGTGGGCCCTGGGCAGAAGCTGAGAGCTGTCTACTTTACAGTGGTTCATAAACCTTTTAGCTCGAGACCCAAAAGAGTAATTTGATGTCTCCCGGGGACCCAAACTTGTGAAAATAGCAGATCTACAAACTCACAGCGTGTCAAGCGGTGTGAGCTTGTAGATCTGCTATTTTCACTATTCCTTTAAAAAAAAAATCTTGTCATAATTGTATTGCTGATATATTGCTTTTTTCCCTTTCTAATTTATGGAAATAATAATAATTAAAAACAAAATGTAGGAATAAAAAAAAACATAAACATGGTTCTGCAACCCTCAAATGGGTCCAGACCCACTGTTTGGGAACCAGTGGTCTATCATACATCTATTATGTAATGGTCTCGTTGTGTGTGTGTGTGTGTGTGTGTGTGTGTGTGTGTGTGTGTGTGTGTGTGTGTGTGTGCGTGTGTGTGTGTGTGTGCGTGCGTGCGTGCGTGCGTGCGTGCGTGCGTGCGTGCGTGCGTGCGTGCGTGCGTGCGTGCGTGCGTGTGCGTGCGTGCGGGCGTGAGGGCGTGCATGCGTGAGGGGTATTACTCTGTATTTTGACAGTATTTGTTCAGGCAAGGGAAAGTGTTATTTATTTACTCCAAGCCGGTGACCCTATGGACATTAGCTTGCTTGCTACTATCAGCTTGTTCTTTTTTGGTATAATTACACTGATTCAGTAGACAAGAAGAAATCAACAACTGGTAAGCAGAGAATATACCCTACTGATACCATGTGGCAGGGGCGTAGCACCAAATTCTGGGCCCTGGGGACAAAATTCACTGTGGGGCCCCCCTATGATTTTTTTTCTTTAAAAAATACCATTTTTTTTTTTTTTTTTTTTTTTCTGGGGCCCTAGTAACTCAGTCCCACTTACACCCCCCCTGTGACGCCCTTGCCATGTGGATCTCTCAGTCCAAATTGTTGGTCAAACGCGTTCCTAAAACTGCAGTGTGTAACGCAACAGACAGAGACAAACCCGTACGTGTCCCTGAGGTCTCCTGTTGGCTTGCTGCCCAGTGACCTGTGGTGTATTCAGTATTGATCTGGAACAGCTGTAGTGATGTTTACCCTCTGGAAGGGCTGTCATTTTGCTGCGGTGGCCACTGGTCAGGTCGTTCCTGCCAGACAGTGACCTTTGATGTTTATCCTTCATCGACTGAGTGAGAAAAGCAGCCAGGTGGCCGCACATCAGCGCCTTATGTGCTGTGGTCGAGACAGATATAAACCTGTGGGACGGTGTTGTGTTCTAAAAGTGACCTAAGGTGAAGATTAGCATCATTGTTTCTATCACTGGTGGTAGGTGGGTGACCGATTGCTCAGATGTAATGGTTACTTTAATGGCATCCAATGTCAACATTCTTCGTTGGAGATGTTGAGGGACCATTTTTCATAAAATATCAGATCCACAAGCTCACAGCACATCCCATGTAGGTTGACTATTAAATATATATATATATATATATATTTTATTATTGTTTTTTTTATGGGGGGCTTAAGTGGTTAATCAGTAATCATGGCCAAAACTGTCTGCTCTATTTGTTTCCCTGCAGGTGAGATCCAGGCCTATCTCTGCTTGTGTCTTCCTTGGTTGTGGTTGGTGTGTGTGTGTGTCACACAAATAAAGCTGTGGTGGTAAGTCATGCCTGTATTTTTGTCCTGGAAGTATAAATTTAGCCGACGTAAACAGACGTGTTGTTCTAAAAAGGATCCCATCAGGAAGGCATACCTCGGGGTCATGTGACTGCAAAATGACAACACGGGTCTGACCACTGATGACAGTTTCCCCGCGGCCAGCCTGACACACCAGCCCGCTAATAGAGCCGCAGGTAATCTGTTTTTACCTCCTCAATAGGTGCAGACTTTCAAACAGCCCAGTGTTCACCGTAATCCCTGAATGGGTGACAATGGCCGAGGGATATCTATTGTTATCCCAAGGCTCAAAATATTTGCACATCAACAAAGTTACTTGTCGGGTCTGTCACTGTACGCTGGCTCATTTCCTTGAACAATGGGCTTGTTTGTAGCTTGTGGTCGAAAGAATCTAACCGTGTGTTCGGTGACCAGGTGTCAAAAGAAGGTAATCGGATTCACCTTCTGTTTTTATGTACAGACTGAATGTTGTCAGGAACCTTTTTTAGGGCCAGACACCAACCGAGCAACATGGATTTGGAATGCAAAGTAAAATAACACATTTCAGGACTGTGAATTCACTGGGTTGTTTATGTTATGTTAAAGGATTATAACTATGTCATACAGCATGTAAATAGATGACACTGTAATCTATCACTGTTACGTGATGCAGGTGGTATTGGGTTACACGACCTGAAGATTGCATTTAAGGATTAGAATGATTATTAATGATTCAAGCCAATGACTCATGCCATGAATAATTCTAATATTGCCATGCCAGAAATCAACATGTTCCTCATAGTTGAATGGAAGATGTTAGGACTCAGTGCAATAAAGCTTTTGCTCAAGGTCTAAGGGCTCAGTAAAACTTGATATATTTTTTTTTAATATAAACGTTTAACATGTCCTTTCAAAACTTGTCCAATGTGCATTTTAAACTCTATGTTCTTTTATAGTTATTCAATGCTGATCAAGGATGACACAGAAAACAGGAATTAAACCTTCAACTGTTGAAGAATTGGACAGTCTCTGTATGTAACCAGTAGATTAACTTCCACCCGTAATGTATCTCTCAGTGTTTCACTGTTGCAAAGCCTAAACTATTGTTTGAGAGTTGTGCAATGCTAATGTTGTAAATCCCTTGAAAACCCAAGCCTTAATCCAAATACGTGCAAAAAAAGGCTAGCCTTGCCACTGAACACCAAAAGATGGGACATAAGACATTTTTCACTCTAAAACATATTGAAAAAATATTTATACTCTTGTTCAATAGTATGTCTGGTGACATCCGATTTTTTTTTAGTTGTGCATGGTTTGTTTATGTTCTAAATATTATAAATAAAACAAACAAGCAAAAACACCACTTTCTGTCTACAGGTCTTGGCCTTTAAGAGTCTGAAGGCCTATAAGTATAATCAACACTCAAAAATATTCTTTGCACTTTGATTAGTGTAAAGGTATTGTCTATAATGAATGTTTGTGACAACAAGGAGGCATGAGCAGGCTCTGTTTCAACATGTCTTCCTGATTCAACATTCTGATGGGCCTACAAAGCAATTTTGGTATGTGTGCATGCGTGTGTGTGTGTGTGTGTGTGTGTGTGTGTGTGTGTGTGTGTGCGTGTGTGTGTGTGTGTGTGTGTGAGTGTGTGTGTCTGTGCGACGGTGCGTGTGTTCGCACTGCATGCATGCGTGCATGCAAGCAAGCGTGTGTGCGTGGGTGCTTGTGTTTTACTTGTTGGGTAACATTTGTGAATATCCAGCTGTTGTGAAACAGCAACTATGGGCAAGAGGAATGATCAGCTTTCATTAGAGTAGCCAAGTAACTGCTTGATCCCCTGTTGGCTGGGAAATGGTCCCACATCAGATCCTAATATAAAATCCCCAGTGTTTTTCATTTCAGTGTAAAAATGAAACCAAATGGACCCGTAGGAGTGTAGGGGTCCATTTGGTTACATTTGTACACAGAGTTACAAATGGATAAATGAATACTGAGGATTTTACTGTGTAAACAATTTCTGAATGTTGAATATTCTTCCACTGCACAGATCCCTATATCCAGGTGCCTATCACATATTATATGTATGTATAATAAACAAACAAACAAACAAACAAACAAACAATATATATATTAATAGATGGATAGATAGATAGATAGATAGATAGATAGATAGATAGATAGATAGATAGATAGATAGATAGATAGATAGATAGATAGATAGATAGATAGATAGATAGATAAATATACAGTAAATCAAATAGATATAAACTAATCTATTTATTTATTGCATAATCCATGGCTGCTCCGCTGTTGCTCAATTGCTGCTACACTGCTTTAACTGTATCATTGCACATTTGAACTCAATGATTAGTGTTGGTTCTATATTTTTGGTATATTTATTTTGAATCTCTTATGTGTATATTTAGTTTTCTTACTATGTTTTCAGCTCCTTGTTTGTCTATGCTATGTAGCCTACTTTTCTTTTAACTTTGTTTTGTAATTCAGTTGTCTTGGTCTGCATTGTTGAAAGCATACAAGGAGGCATTCCATTCCATTCCACTACCTACTGCAATTGTTGCATTTGACAAATAGACTTGAACTTGAAACCGTAACATAATAATGTAGGCAACAGACGCTGCTGAGCAGGCCTACACAGAGGATATAAATAGGGAGGAACCAAAAACATCTTGTGTCTCTCAAATCCATATACAAAAGGAAAGGGAGTCATTTTGATAGACAATAAACCCGCTGGGACTGGATCTGGATTAAATCAAGGTCTGAATAGCCTGCCAGGAATATTGAGCAATGCAACCATTGGCCTACATAATAATGTAGTACTGCATCATCATATAAACAATAAAGAACCCGAAACAGGGCTAAGGTTTGGTGCTTCTTTACTCACCAGAATTCTAAACTTGTGGGGGCATTATTCATAGCAGCCTGTTGCATCAAACCCCATACCATCCATCTCAACTTACATTGTACAGTAGGCCTAAGCCTCTTTTAAGTTAGCTGTAGGATGCCTGTATATGCCATCATAATTTGAATATTGAAGAGAAATATATCAGTGACCCAATGTTTGTTGTTACTTCTCACGGATGTAAGCCGCTTGTGCACACGGATGTAAGCACGCTTGTGCACATAACTTGTAATTAGGGCTGATGATTCCCATCTGTTGACATAGATGGACAAATGCAAGTCATCGGCATGTGTGCTTGTAGAATCTTTGTTCACTTCAAAGCTGGATTGTATGTGGGTGGCACACAGAGTTACACCTTTAGTTGGTGAATCCATGGTCAAGGACAAGTCATATTTATTGCTAAAAATAAATTGCTCACGTTTCGTTTTGATGGCAGCTTTGTAGCTACTGTATGTCATCATGTCAGTTACAGTTTGGTTAATAATCAACACTTTGCACCATATATTTTTACAGCATTGTTAATGTTTACAGTATGTAGGCTATAGACCTACTTCTCAGAAACCTAGACAAAGGATGGAGACAATGACAGAAAATAATTCAACTAAATTCAGATTCAAATGAATATAACTACACATGAGATCACATAAATCACCTAGCCACAACCACAGCAAGATACATATGGCTAACACTTGAATTGAACCACCACATGGTAGCAGAAGTCAGTGCCTATAATTTCAACGCCTAAAGTAAACAAACTCTTCTACAAATCTAAAGGTAAATACAGAGTTAGAACAGAATATAAATAATGGATGAAAAATGGGATAGCAAATCACATATCTCTTTGGGCCTAATTTTCCATTTACATTGTTATCGTTATTCTATTTGACAAGCACGCCCATGTACAGTAATGTAAACATATGGGTTTTTCTGAACTGCTAATAATATTTTCCCTAACTAGGGCCAGATAGCAGCACACTTCACAGCATAATCTAGCAGAGCCAACCTCCAGGGCCATTTCTCACAACCAAGAATGCAAAGAATGGACTTGCATCCTTGTGAAGAATATTCTCATCAATTTAACTTGGGGGCGATGTTCTCTCAATTTTATGAGACCAGAGAATGCATCAGTTATGTGCTTGTATCAAAATAAAAACATATTGAAGCACTGTGAATCAAATGTGACCACAGAAGATACTTAGTAGTATAGTAACCTAAATATCTTTGTCAGCAAAAAGAAAGTGAAACGAAAACAGTTTCGAGGAAGGGCGATTGGTTTACAAAACACAGCTTCTTACCAATTAACCTCGGAAGATTCTACAATGACCCATGCCCCTGCCCAGTTATCCCACCATTACCCAGGCCCAGTTCTCTCCAGGAGTCTAATAATCCTTTAAAACAGGCCTTCTCATCTAAAAAAAAGTCAGACCAATTTTTCAAATAGGCATATTACTTATCTAAAATCTTTCTAAAACAAATGAAGTCTACACCTACACCTGCTTTACACACGCACGCACGCACACGCGCACGCACGCGCGCGCGCGCACGCACGCACGCACGCACGCACGCACGCACACACACACACACACACACACACACACACACACACACACACACACACACACACACACACACACACACACACACACACACACACACACACACACACACACACACACACACACACACACGCACACACACACTGTATAGGTACACTGGCTTACAACAACCAGAACGCCCTTGTATAGCAGGGCTAGGGTGCATAGGCTACCATAGATTGACAGAGCGTGGTTATTCCACTGGTGGGTCAGGACCGAGGTGGTAGAGTGTAGGCCTAGGATGCTCTATATATAGACAGCTAAAGAGATCAATAAATATCTTGTGTACATTTTCTAAATCATTGACATAAACCCTCATTCTTTCCACATTAAGATGGTCGAAAGCAAGAACCAGGCTCTATACTGTACCCTCCTATGGTGCACCCTAGCCTAGACTCCACCACCTTAGGCCTAACCCTCCAGCGGAAGAACCAGGCTAGTCTCTATCCACATAATGGTGCACCTTGGCCCCCGCTACACTCCTCCACCACCTCGGCTCTGCCCCTGGCCCTCAAGGGGGGAAAACCAGGATCTCTACCCACAGGTGCACCCTGGCCCCACTACACGAGGGGAGGGGGGTCGAATTCCACCAGGGAGTCAAGTCACGGTATCAGCTACCAACGCGGTTTCCCCTATGGTTCCCCCTGGATGCGCACACGCACACGCACACGCACACGCACACGCACACGCACACCCATAATGTTTGTAAACACAGAACCCATCTATTAGCTAAGTGTCTGAAAACAGTTGAATTAGTGTTACTTTGAGGCAACCAACCAGCCCCTCCTTCCTTTACAAAGAGATCCCAGAGCTCTGCCCTCATCCCATCCTTTCCAAGGGTGGAAAGTAACTATGTACATGTACTCAAGTACTGTACTTAAGGCATTTTTTACTTTACTGGAGTACTTCCAATTTTCAATAATTGTACTTCTACTCCTTCACATCTCAAAGGCAATTATTTCAATGCACATCGCGACGCATTGTGAGCTTGTAGATCAGCTATTTTCAAAATAATTGTATACATTTGATACCTGTATAATGAGTACTTTTACTTTTGGTACTTTAAGTACATTTTGATACCAATACTTTTGTACTTTTACTAAAGTAAAATTCTGAATACCAGACTTTCACTTGTAGCAGAGTATTTCTACAATGTGGTATTGATACTTATTGGATTTTTTTGTAATATGACAATCACATCAGAGTATAAACAACAACTATAAAATATAAAACAAGAAAAGACAATGATAGATAATTTGGTAAATGTTCCAGATGAGTTCATGGTACTTGATACTTTTACTCAAGTAAAAAATATGAGTACTTCTTCCACCACTGATCCCATCCTTTCAGTCTATGATCCCCATACTGATCCAGGCTCTGCTTTGCAGAGGCATCAGGGTTTCTTTCTTGTTTACAAACAGTGCTGGGTGCGCGCGCACCAAGGGGGCGGGCCTTCGTCGCCTCCACGGTTATAACATGGGAGCTGAGTAAACAGGCAGCATTGCAGCAGTCCATCTGCGGATACAGGAGAGCTTTTTGCCCTTTTATTGCCTATTTCTAGCCTTTTGGGCAAAAAAAACAACATTTCTTTCCACTCTTCAGCTACAGTGATAGCTAAGTTTGGAGGGGAGGAATAGGGTAGATTAGGGTCGATCAGTCGTGCCTGTTTTGTAGATCATCAGTAGATCACCAGTAGATCACCAACCGTCAATAGCCTTTACAAAAGGAGGAGAGAGAAAAGAAAAAAAACAGCATTTTTTGACCTAATTATTCTCCGATCAAATTGCAATGGATACCGCTGGACCTAAGAAGAGTTGTTGCGGTAGGTCGATCGCTTTTTCATTCATGGGATGTCACGTTTTAGACGTGTTTTGTACTTTGTTTATTTAATGTCCTGCAAAAACATGGATCACGGCTATCTACCAGTGGTGGGAGTACATTTACTCAAGTACTGTACTTAAGTATCATTTTGATGTATTTTTTACTTTTTTATTTTATTCAATTTTTTTTAACAAATCTTTTTTAAATACTTGTACTTCTACTCCACTACAATTATTTGAAAATGTTAATTACTAGTTACTTTGTAGATTTAGATTATTATTACAAAACATACACTTACCATGTCAGCCATATATACATTGGCTATTTGAAAATTGCAGATTACCGCGACGCGTGGTCAGCTTTTTTTTTGCTATTTTCAAAGGATTTTTAATACATTTTAAGTATTTTTTGATGCCAATACTTTTGTACTTTTACTCAAGTACATTTTGAATACCGGACCTTTACTTGTAACAGAGTGTTTCTACATTGCAGTATTGATACTTTTACTTATAGGCCTAAGTAAAAAATGTGAGTACTTTTTCCTCCACTGCTGTCTATTTTATCCATTGGGATAGTGTTTTATTATTTCCTGCGTCTCGTCTTTACAGAGTCAACCAGAGACTTCTTCACATCAGCAAAGTGCCTTATTTACATGGGACATGCTCTATCGACATGGGTAAGTGAAATAATAAATAAAAATAGCATGTAACAATCGCATCTGATTGATTGATTGATTGATTGAATACTTTATTAACAGTTTGTTAAAAAAAGCACAGCAAGTAGGACCTACAGTTCAATACAAAAGGATGCTAAAATGATTAAACCCAAGACAGCACTATGGCTTGTTTCCATTGGGGTCCTGTGTATTCAATTCATCGAATAATTGATCATAATAGGATGAATACATCCTATTGAGTTATTACAGAACACATAACATTCTTTGCATTGTCAAGAGCTACATAATGCAACATATCTTTTTTTTTTACTAGGTGTAAAATAATAGGCCCACATACAGAACATAATAATGTAATAACAGGCTACATTGTCATGACAGTGTAATATGCTCTATGCCATATTTAGCATGTTTTCCAAAAGGTAATTAATGTCCATTTCCACAAATAGCTCTCCACAACAATGTTAGGTTATCCTAGACAGAATGGGAGACTATCCGTTTTTTCCCTGCCTTGTGTGACAATCCTTGAAAGCAGATATAGGGCCTTTATAATTTATTATATAGCAGTGCTATCCAAAACGTGTCCAGTACACACACAATGGAAGCTGGGTCAGATAAACACATCAAACTGGACTAATTGAAAACCATATAATCATATGTATTATATTTCCAGGGCGACAGAATGTGGAACTTTGCCGTAGCTGTGTTTCTTGTGGAACTGTATGGGAACAGTCTTTTGCTCACGGCTGTGTATGGTCTGGTGGTGGCTGGTTCAGTGCTGTTGCTGGGGGCCATCATTGGGGATTGGGTGGACAAAAACGCCAGGCTCAAAGGTAGGCTTCATTTGTTGTAAAATAGTGAACAAAAACACACCCATTCAACGTGTCTACACATACAATGGCCAAAGTTATTCTCTAAGCCTCATAGCTTTTAAAGACAGTCTCTTGTGGAATGCTTATCCAGAGGAATTTGGCATGGGTAGTATTAGATTAAGGGAGCAGAAAAGTGGGTCCAGCCATGCTGTTGGAAAAGCTCTAATGAACTCCTGTATCCTATCCACACACAGATATCTATTGTTTTTGGCCGATATTCTGTCCCTAATTCCTGTCCTCCTGTTTTCACAGTGGCCCGGACATCACTGATTGTACAGAACTCTTGTGTCATTATGTGTGGAATACTTCTCATGGTCGTTTTTCAGTACAAAGAGCAGCTTGAGGCAATGTACAATGGATGGATTCTGGTAAGATCCCTTCAGCACACTCCGCTGTTCTGTAATCCGGTGGAAATTTGCAGTGAAAGCATTTACCTACTTTTTAACACTATTTGCAACCCTCTTGACCCCAGGATGAATCGTTATATCAACGACTGCTGATATGGACTCCCACGTGAACGACCTTTATGACTGTGGAAACTGGGTTTACAGTTCAATTAGAGGGAATGGAGTTGAATAGATCCCAACACTCCTTGTATTGTTACAAATTATTTACCACAAGTAATATTCTCAAAAAAATTATGCACACTTGCGGTACACATATTCAACCAAAAATGTATTGGTTCAGCTATTGATCAGTTATATTGATGTTTTGATTTGAGCAAACATTTTGTAGGTATTATATTTTTTTATCTGCATTTTGCCAGCATGTTGTTGTTTTCCAGAATACATGTGTCTTTATTTGGGAATATACAGTGTTACCTAGTTCTGTTCTTAGTATCTAAGGGCCCCTTATGCTTGAGAATCAAGAAGGACTTATTTGTCACTTACTCATACAGGTACAAGCAGCAACATGTTGGTGGGATTTGTTTTTCGCAGAGACGTTGCTAACACAAATATACAATACAAAAATATAACAACATAACACTATGAGTTAACAAAACAACAGATTAATGTTGTTTTCAGATTTCACTTTCAAAACTGATACCTTACGGGGTTATCTGTAACAGAGAGAAACAAACTGTGTGTTGTTGAACTTCAGCATGACCCAACTCTTCACTTGTTCTCGGCATGAAGTGAAAGGGGGTTCTTTGGCTATGTGAGCGACGGGGAGAGGAGGCTGGTATTTGAGTGTTTGTGGAGGTGGTGGTTGGGGGGAGGTTGAAACAGGAGATTGAGTGTCTTTTCCATGGCAGTGCAGTCAGCAGGTTCTTCTAGGCTGAGTGAGAGAGACAGACAGACAGACAGACAGACAGACAGACAGACAGACAGACAGACAGACAGACAGACAGACAGACAGACAGACAGACAGACAGACAGACAGACAGACAGACAGACAGACAGACAGACAGACAGACAGACAGACAGACAGACAGACAGACAGACAGACAGACAGAGAGAGAGAAATGACCTGTTGATCCAGTTCCATTTGCTCTTCTGGCCAAAGCAGCTGCTGTTCCATAATGTACACACAGAACAACAAACACAACAGTGAGCCAGTTTGTTAAAACAGTCACGTTACCCTGTGGTTGTACAACATTGTTGTGTTGGTTGTTTCTAGACAAAATATGCTAAGCTTTCTGGTTGTGCACTAGTAGGTCTTTATCACTGAGGTCACATGTTGTGTATTACATGAAGCAGTCATGCTGGACCTCGTTATCAACAGCTTGTTTCTTTATGTTTTTTCTTTTTTTCTTGAATGTTGAATTGATTTATTTTTTCATGGAATGTCATTGATTTCTTTTGATGTAGAAGGACAGTTAATATATTTCATGTTTGGTAAATGTACTGTAGTGTATATCTACTACTGTATCTTCTATATTTTGCTTGAGGAAATGTCCTTGCAAACTTAATTTTTTATAGCTTCAAATCTCTCTGGCAGCAACCAGGCATGCTCATCAAATTAAAATGGAAATGCTTCCTGTTTTTCAGACGTTCTGCTATGTCATGGTGATCACCATAGCCAACATCGCTAACTTGGCGAGCACGGCTATGTCCATCTCCATCCAGCGGGACTGGGTGGTGGTGGTAGCTGGACAGGATAGTAGCAAGTTGGCAGGTCAGTCACACACACACACACACACACACACACACACACACACACACACACACACACACACACACACACACACACACACACACACACACACACACACACACACACACACACACACACACACACACACACACACACACACTTTAATCACTCATAATCGATTTAGGCCTCATGTGATTAGTCTCTAGTTCTGCTCAGTGGAACAAAGTCCGAACGCTGATGGAAGCTGAATCCCTCTATTTTTATATATTTATAACCCTGAGGTAAGGTTTTACCCTAACTGTTTAAAACCAGCTACGAGATTTCTCTAACAGGGGTTGAAATTACATGACCTTTCTTCATTAAACCTGTACAAACTTCTGGGGTGACAAAACGCTCAATATACAAATACACTTTGAATTTCCATTGACATTTCCAATGACTTCTTGTTCATTTTATTACCCTTTCCTGAAGAAGACCCTCCACCTCATTCCTTCGTCAAACAGACAGCTATAACCAAATTCAAAGTGTTTTTTTTGTCACAGCTGTACTATGGTGCAGATTGAACTAGTGTAGTAGAGCAGCTCTTCCTGAAGACCAGAAGCCTAGTACTGTATCTCCCTTGGCCAAAGGGGGTTTCTCCCTTTGGAGCAGCGTTAGATGTTTGGTTTCCCATATGGGACGGAGACCAGGGTTTGAATGGAGGTGGTTACATCACCATTGCCATATTTTGACCACTTGCCCTCCCTTCCATTACACCTTTCCCTCAAAACAGACATGAACGCCACAGTCCGGATCATCGACCAGCTGACCAACATCCTGGCGCCCATGCTGGTGGGCCAGATCATGTCCTTCGGCTCCCACTTTGTCGGCTGTGGTTTCATCGCCGGGTGGAACCTAGCGTCCATGTGCGTGGAGTATGCCCTGCTGTGGAATGTCTACCAGAAGACTCCAGCACTGGCCGTCAAAGCTGGTCAGAAAGAGCACAGCCACGAACTCAAACAGCTCAGTGCTCAGAAAGGTATGCAGGAGAACTATAATATATATAGAATACCAGATTTTGTGGCAGGATAAAGATTTTCAGCATTTTCCTTGAGCGAACTGGGAAAAAAGTTTTTTAGTTGTAAAGTATTATTTATTGGAGTGACAAAATATTAATTAGACTTTACACTGTCACTGTGGAACAAAGTTGGCAGGCAAGAATGGTGAAGGTCAAGTATGAAAAGAAGACCGTTTTCAGAATAACAATCATGTCAGGGCCTGCAGGATTATAAAACTTGCTCTACCTGAAAAGGACAGTGTAAACCTTAATACTAAGTAAACAGCAGTTGTGTCTTAATTCTTCACCAAGGTTTTGATTGATTGATTGAATACTTTATTAGTCAGAAATGTAAACAGCACGTGGTACAGTCAAGGCTAAAAGGATAACACAAAAAAATCCTTGGGACTTTCCATTATGGTCCTATAAGTCCCTCCCTAAACAGCTAAAAACCACTGATGCTAGAATCAAATATCAACTGAGAACTGAGAATTCATGGCCTGGAAATCCGAATCCATAATTAGCCAGAACATAGAAGTTCACATAATGACAACAAGACAACTCTTATCTGAGTTCACTGAGCGATTGACATTGGACTGCTGCCTTGTACGACGGACCAGAAACAAAACCTCACTGACCCCATCACCCCCCCTCCCTTTTTTTTCTCCGCCACCCTTTTGTAGAGTTGGAGAACGGCCAGAGTCCTGAGGAGTCGTTCCAGCCTCTGATGAATGAGAGCTCTGCGGTGGCCAAGGCCGAGTCTCCCAAGGAGACGAGCTGCTGCTACCAGGTGTCTGAGCCTCTGCGGGTTCTAAAGTTCGGCTGGGTGTCCTACTACAACCAGAACATCTTCTTCGCTGGCATGTCCCTGTCCTTCCTGTACATGACGGTGCTGGGCTTCGACTGCATCACCACCGGCTACGCGTACACGCAGGGTCTCAACGGCTCCATGCTCAGCCTGCTCATGGGCGCCTCCGCCATCGCGGGCATCTGCGGCACCGTGGCGTTCACCTGGGTGCGCAAGAAGTGTGGACTAATTCGCACGGGCTTCATCTCCGGCGTCGCCCAGTTAGTCTGCCTCATGCTGTGCGTGGTGTCTGTCTTTGCCCCCGGAAGCCCCTTCGACCTCACCGCCTTTGACTTCTCGCACCTGATCTCCAAGCCCCTGCCAGACGCCGAACACATCCTGAGCGGCTTGACCAGCGCCAATGCCACTGACCCAGAGGTGCCCACCACGGCGCTGCCACCACTGCAGTCCTACATGTCCGTCAGTCTGCTGTTTGCTGGGGTCATTGCTGCTAGACTTGGTGAGTAATGTTACCGCTTACAGACGACAAAAGCGAACACCTATAGAGACTGTCACAAGGTTAGGTTCCACATTAACCCACAGATGTGGTGGTCATACCTGAGAGCTTGTTGTAATCTTGATATTTCAGCACACACTGAAATGCTTGACATGCATTTGATGTTTGTACAACTTGAACGCATCTTACAACAATAGCAATAATAGTTTAGGGTTAGTTAGCACAACATAAATTAAAAAAGAAACAAAATAAATAAATAATTGAAACCAGTAAAAGTGCAATAATACAGTATAATAAAATACAGTCACGTTGTAGTTTGGCATAGAAAATTGTCAATTATTTGGTGCAGATGACAGAATGCCTCCTTTATTGGTGTACCTCAGCTTCTTTAATAAGCTTGTTAAAAGGTACATTTTCTGATGATGACTTTCAAAAGTATCCCAAACTAGAAAAGGTAGTCCATAGGTTGAAGTTTTGCTCTTGTCAGCGGCGTTGACAGGAAGGTCTCTCCGGATCTGAAGTGAATGTCAAAGCAATATTGGCAACCTTTGACGCCAATAACATTGGCTGATAATTATCAACTGATTGCTGTGGCGCTCCGCTTACAGTTGTTTTTATGTGGCAGTAAAAATACCATTAAAAACAGTTGACTGTTGAACCCTCTTAACAAATGTTGACCTCGCTCTCACTTTCTGCTCTCTAGGTCTGTGGTCCTTTGACCTGACTGTGACCCAGCTCATCCAAGAGAATGTGATTGAATCGGAGCGTGGGGTGATCAACGGTGTCCAGAATTCCATGAACTACCTCCTGGACCTGCTGCACTTCATCATGGTGATTCTGGCCCCCAAACCAGAGACCTTTGGCCTTCTGGTGATCATCTCCGTCTCCTTCGTGGCCATGGGCCACCTCATGTACTTTAGGTTTGCATTCAACACCCTGGGCAACCGCCTCTTCCTCTGCTGCTCGCCGGAGCAGAAGACAGAGGCAGTGGACAGCCCCTCACTTCCTACTGCCGCTGTGTAACCACCATTAAAGAGACTGTCCCACGGTACATATATATCTCAGAAGCCATCGCTCACACATGCTCCTGCTCTGTCCATCTAACTAACATGCTTGCTTGCTAGCCGTCAGGAAACTAATGCTAATAATGTAAGCCCGGTCCAATGGTGGAAACCTGTGTGAGCTGTTGTAAGCTGTTGATGCAGGAGTAGCCATTAGCAGAGTGAGGTGAGTAGGTTGCTTACTTGCCGCCATAGAAAACTAACCCATTCTAGAATAGGTCGCAGCTTGGATAAGCTCTCTCTCTTACCCTGGTGCACAGGGTAAGAGAGTTAAAAAAAACTCAGCACCCTTCTGCCATAGGCCTGCAGGCTATGGTCGATTTGGGGACCTCAGCCACGGTTTAAGAAACCAGGGGAAAAGAAACTGTAAAATAGATAATCTCCTCAAGGCCTTGATCTGGCTGTATGGTTTTTACATGGTGCTTCAGTTTAAGAAAGGGCAGAATGGGGGAGAAATAGCGCAGACATGTTAAGCATGCATGGTGGCTTGAGTACAGAGGAACAGTCACTGCAAATCTCATAAAGCAGATCATTCCTCTGTTCAGTGTTTTGACATTTAACTTATATCTGGTTCTCAGTCATTATATTGGTGCTGTAGCTTTTTATTCTAGTCGCCATTTCTCCTCTGATAGCCAAGTGTTGCTTTTGTCAGCTTAAGCAAATGATTGTAGCGTTGGTGGCTTCCTTCAGGGGGTTTAATGCTCTTGCTCATTTAACCAAACACAAAGCTGGGATCAAGCCTCTTTAATACATGGTTAAAAGGGTTATGCAAACTATTTATTCAGGAAATGGTGGGTTGTTGTTTTTTTTCCTTCTTTTTTTTATAAATGTATCATCAGTATTGTCTCGGTTGTGCCATAACAGACAGAAATGAAAAATCCTATGCATCCACATCCACAACGCTCTCAGCTCTCTAAGTACCAAAGTGGAAGTTATTATATGGCATGAAAGGAAGTGAGGGAAGACCAATTATCTATATAAAGCATTCCAAATACACTTTTTTGTGTCAGTCGATGACACTTGTGTGAGTTCTCTAAAGCCTAAAACAGCGACACTTTGTGCAGTTAGGCTTACCACTTTCGTAAACCCCATAGTGCACCTAAATATTTTCAACATACTGTTGAGATTGTATATTGTTTCTTTTTACTAGTAGTTTACAAAATGTGACTGTTGTGTCGCCAATAGATTTTGTGTGTTTGAGTTCTAATCATGATTGTTGTTACACAGGCACTTTAAGAGATTGACATCTATCCATGAACCCATTAGATCAGGTATATTGTTAACATTTCCCCCCCTTTTTTTTTGCACACGGCTGAAATCCTGACCTCTCCTCTTGCACAATCGTTCCCCCTCCCAGTCTTAGGTTACCTTGCAATCTGTTCCAGTCACTTGACAGTTCAAAAACAAGGCACATAGCAAAATGTTTGACAACATGCTCTCACATGGGAAAAACTACCTTTTCCTGTGGATAACCTTGAATAGCCCCCCCCTCTCTCTCTCTGTGGCGACCTCAAATACCCCATCTCCAGTTATACCGCCCAGTCAGCAATCCTTAAGCTGTCTCAGTTTACCACTTCTGCCTGCCAACAAACCCTAGACCAGTGCTTTTTTGCTCATCTAGTATTATTGGTGTTTATGCTGTAACTTCCAACTTCTGTTGAAAGTGCATCTGAAGTGCGGCTACTTTTCAGTCAACTCTTTGGGATTTTGGAGTAACGCCTCTCTGTAGAGCGACGGTGTTACTTGCTGACAAGCAACAGTTTACAAGCTAATTGTCGACAAGAGACACCGTTGTGCGATGGAGTATACAGATTAAGTGTTCTATTTAGAGAAAAAAAGTATCCCACAAAGACATGCAAGCACTCAAGAGCTTTGGCAGAAACGTTCATATTTGTCATGTAAATATTTCTGGATGGCTCTTGCAATTAAATCATTATCACCGAGTTTTATGTATATAGGCTGTAAAGTCTTCATAAGCTGTTATTATAACAACCGGACATCAGTGTGCACTGTGCAGACTTCCTTCATGTCTGTAAATAAGTAAATCAAAGTGAAGTAAAAGGGGGTGAATCCTAAATATTTACAAAAGTAGCAGCATCTCTATCTCAAAAACTCTGACCTATAAACACCATTGCAGTTGTTTCTGAAGCCTTATACTCCAAACTTGCCTTGACAGCTGTTTTGTACGCACGCACACGCGCACACACACACACACACACACACACACACACACACACACACACACACACACACACACACACACACACACACACACACACACACACACACACACACACACACACACACACACACACACACACACACACACACACACACACAGAGGTTCAGGTTAGGCTCCAAGGTCTAGGTTATTAGTCCACCACACTCTTGAAAGCCCTTAGTCAGTCTAACTTTGATGGCTGGGAGCAAAAATATTAGGGTTGGAAACAGAGGCAGCCCAGAACAGATGTGGAGTACAGTAGGACCATTCTTTGCCCAGGGTTACTACTCAGCTTGTTGGGAGGTGGTGGTTGAGTCAGAGGTGTGGAGGTATCCTGCACAATTATGGTGTTCCACGGCAGAATCTAGACTCGGCTTTCATTCTAGGGTTATGGCCTGCACAAAGCCACTGATCTGTCATTTGTCACAATGCTGATTCAGGAATATTTCTATGTACATGGCCATATATGTAATATTAGCAGTTCTTCTTCCATTCAAACTAACTGTCAGTCAGTATAAACAGTGAAATACACGTTTGAAAAAAACTGCATACATATTTTGTGTGCTGTTGTCGGATTATATTTTGTGTGCTATTGTCGGATTATACTTTTCTTGCCTGGAAATGATGGAATTTTCTTTTCTTTTCTTTTTTTACATTTGTTTTTATATACCTAGTGTTAACATTTTGTTTTTAATTGAGGTTTTCTTATCGATTTGTTTGTAAAAATTGTGAAATTGTTTTCTCTGCCTCCTGTATACAAAGCAATCCTCTTTCAATAGGCTTGTAATTTTGAGCACAAAGATGCATATGTATCATGCTTGTATAGATATCGCCAGTGTTATTGTATGATTAATTAGTTAAGTAGAACAAAACTTTAAATCAGCGAATAATCAAAGTAGTACTGAAAGTCAATTAAATTGTAACAATCGCACTCCATTGAAGACGAGGATGTTTATTACGGCTTGTATTGCATGAGGTCAATTCAATAAAGAAAACCATATCAACAGTCTGTTTCCCAAGATGCCTGATTGATTGTACATACATCATTTTGTCTATAAAGTGCAATAGACTAAATGATCCATTGTTTGTTTAATACAATGTTTCTGAACCTTTTTATTATGTAATTATTAGCCTACTTCTCAGGGAGAGAAAAAAAGGCTGTTACGATTATCATGTCAGTATCATGGTCAGTATCATGGTCAGTGTCATGTCAGTGTCATGTCAGTGTCATGGTCAGTATCATTCAGTGTCATGGTCAGTATCATGTCAGTGTCATGGTCAGTGTCATGGTCAGTGTCATGGTCAGTATCATGTCAGTGTCATGGTCAGTATCATGTCAGTATCATAGTCAGTATCATGGTCAGTATCATGGTCAGTGTCATGTCAGTATCATGGTCAGTGTCATGGTCAGTATCATGGTCAGTGTCATGCCAGTGTCATGGTCAGTATCATGTCAGTGTCATGGTCAGTATCATAGTCAGTGTCATGGTCAGTGTCATGGTCACTATCATGTCAGTTTCATGGTCAGTATCATTGTCAGTATGATGTCAGCATCATGCCCCCTCATCCAGCGCCCCCCAAACTTCTCTATACGCCCCCTGGGGGGGGTGTATCACCCCCATTGAGAAATAGTAGTGCTCAGCAATATCTGGATTGTCAATTTAACTCTGAAAGTGTAAACATTTATCTGTATGGCTCAGTTTTTACACGTTGAGAGTTAAATGAACACTGGATTTTTGTCTCAACAAAATGACAGGTGAGTGAACTATCCCCTCATTTAGAAGAAAGAATGTAACAGTAGAGAGGGGCGTTCTTGTGAAAAGCCTAATCTGAGGGTTGCGTCGCCTCCGCCTGAGGCCTAGCCGCCTGTGAAGGGTCACATTCCACCATGAGGGTTAGCTGGTAATTTCCCCCGGAATCCCTTTTTTCAACCAGCCAGAGTTAAACAGACTGACTCTAAGCTGAGCTGGGTGATCTGAACTTAGCTTAGTGAAAAAGATTTATCTCGACTCAGGTGACAGAGAGGATTGCTAGTAGTGACCCACAGAACTTGGCTCAGCCTTGTGGCTGTGAGTCACGACCACCTGACTTTCCATGCAGACTCCTGACTAGTTTGAGGTTCTGCATGAGCTTGGTGCTACTGTGTTCCCAACTTGTGAAATGATTTAAACATTGATGATGCAGGGAGTGTCAGTGCAGTAGCTGTTGTGTGTCTGTACTCCTCAATGCTGGGACAGGATGGTCTGTAGGAGGTTCTGCAGAAGGTCTACCTCGTCAAGTGATGTACTTACTTACTTATCCTCTTCGTCCCGGTTGGGGCATAAGGCCGCAATCATACACTGCCACTGAACCCTGTCTCGTGCTTTGGCCTGCGCTTCATCCCAGGAAAGACCCATCTCCTTCAGCTCCATCATCACTGTCCTTTACCAGGTGTTCTTTGGTCTGCCCCTCTTTCTCTTCCCAATTGAGGTCCATCTCAAGGCAACATTGGGTAACCTTTCATTGGGCATCCTCGATACATGACCGAGCCATCTTAACCTGCATCTCTTTATCTCAAGGGACATATGCAAGCTGCCTGTCTTATAAAGTTCCTCATTTGAGATTTTATTTGGCCAAAAGATGTTGCAGACTTTACATAAGCAGCTGTTGTGGAAGACGTCAACCTTTCTCATATCCTGTTTTGTTACTCTCCAGCACTCAGAGCCATATAGCAGGACAGCCTTAACAGTGCTGTTGTAGAGCCTGAGCTTGATTTTGAGGCTATATTGTTTGGTCAAACAATGTCAAGTGATGTTCTGTATAACAATACACCCCGGGAATCAAGAATCAAGAGGGGTTTATTTGTCACTCACTTTGGTACAAGTAGTGAAATGTTTGTGTGGCATGTTCTGCAAGACTGTGTTAACAACAGCAATAGAATGTAACTTCAAGATATTAATACTGCACTGTAATGAAATACAACCTGGGAATAAGTTCACAGCCATTACACAAGCCTCTCCTCATCTTAAATGAGAATCGCATACATGTACAGTAAGAGGGAAAAGGCTTAGTCAGAGGAGTCCAATGTCTACATAAAGGAACTAGGACTCAAGATAAGTGTGAGCACTGGAGATAAGATCCTATTTATGCACATGATTTCAAACACGTTTGAAACACTGAACGCTCATTTGGAAATGGACTTTTCTCTAAAGCTGAATTCAGCACGCTTTATAGCAGTTACACAGTACTGTGCAGAGTACAGTATCTTTAAGGCCTATACAATCAGTCAAATTATAATTATAAACACTTGGCTTCATGATTGAATGATTGGCCTTACTGTTAGCATACTATATGATAAATATTAACCATACAGCTGCTTTGGGCCAAATATGAATCCTAAACACATGGACTAAGAGCAAAATGTAAACACGATTGCACCAATAACTAGATGAGGCTAGCCATCATCTATAAGAGGTCAGTCAGTCTCTTTGTGTGTCCCCGGAGCTAATCTCGCAAACTGCTGCACCGATCAACACCAGATATGTTGTGTGCACTGCCAGTAGGCCAAAGAAGCAGTAGGTCAAAGAAGTACCTCCACTGATTTTTCTGTAATAGTTTTTTTAAATATGTACTTACAATAGAAGTCAGTGGGGCTTGGATAAGGTTGAAACCTTGCCCTTTGACGTATGGAGTCATACGTTCAGACTGAGACAGGCACATGAAGTCTGAGATCCACATATTATTTGCACTTGCCTTATTGTCTTTGCGAGAGGGACGTTGGCCAGGACCCTCTCTATTAAATGATCGAAGGCCTTGCAAAGACCAAATAGCATTATTTTAAATTGCCAAAGGATTATTCTATATTTGTTCCATCCACCAGGGATTTATGGCGTGCGACACACTGATATAGACAAGTAAAATTAACTGTTGACTCGATAGGCGTTTCCACTGTATTCCACTGCCAGTTTTAAGGTCACAGCTTTGGTACCTTCATTTTTGTCACATGACAGTTTAACAGCGCAGCCAACAGGCTGCATTGGATCTTAATCAGTGAGAGCGCTTGACACAAACAGGAAGTGAAAAATGCTGAGAGGTTATGACTTTTGTTTAATAAGGAAGCCTATAATGTATTTCAAGGTTCCCAGTTAGTCAACAGTAAGCCAACTTCTGTACATACGTACATTATTACTCCCACCATATGCTCTGTTCTGACCATCACAGGTCACGGTATCATAGGTGAAGTGCAATCAGTTTCAAGCCAAAAGTTTACAGGTAATTTGAGACAATTTACACAGGCAGTGTTCACAATATCTCATTTGATAGTTATTACAGCGGCAGGCAACAGGTGCCCAAGTCATAGTTCATCGTTTTATACGCCCCAAGACATGTCTATATGAACGGGGATACAATTGTAACTTGCGTTTCTGTACTTGTGCTTTTATACTTGTCCCCTAATAAAAATATGATCACTAAATGTACAGGCTTTTTCCTGCCATTGGATAGTAAATGACGCATCAACTTCAGATACTGGTCTAGAGGATTAATTTGAAATGAGAGCTCTTCGTTTGTAGAACAAAAAAACACATTACACAGCTTTAATCAAAACAGATCTATTTATTACAATACAATGTCTAGAAAAGTATGAGGGATTGTACATGTGTGTGTGTAGTATACTGTATGTCTGTCATGGGGCTGCACAATTATGGCGAGAATTATAATCCTGATTACTTTGCTCAATATTGTAATTACTGTAATAGCGATTCTGATTTCTAGGAAAAAACTTTTTTTTATTTTCCAAATGCCTTTGTTGTTCACTAGAACCATATCCTTGATCAAATAGTATGTAATGGCCTCTGATTTTATTAAGGATCCCCATTAGCTGGTGCCATAGCAACCACCTAGTCTTCCTGGGGTCCACATAAAAAAAAAACATACAAACAAATGGCCTCTGATTTTATTGCATCTCTGTGTGCCTGACAGATGGGGAGAGGGGTTGTGCAGCGTTCTGGTTATTAAACCTTGTGTAACCTGGTGAGGGCAAGGTGCTACAGCCGACAAAATAAGATTAATGGCTAAGCTTCACGATGACATAATTGTGAAACATAAAATCGGATAGGATAAACCTTTATTAATCCCCCAATTCTTTGTGCAGCCCTACTATGTAAATATGTCTGTGGTTGAGCACGGTCATGCATGTTAAGAGTCCAGGATGTTGCTGAACCAGCTGTGATCCAACTTCTTGACTTTCCTCAGTTCCCTCTCCTGGGCTTTGGTGAGGGCCGGGGGCCCACGTGACGTGGTCACTTGCTCCTGTCTTTTGGCGCTCAGCTCCATTTCCCCCTCAGAGTCCTCTTCCTCTTTCTCGCTCTCCATTTCCTCCTCTCTGGGTTCATTTTCCTCTCTGAGACCACAGGAAAAAAAAGAAGAATACACATAATGGAACACCACGAGTTACAGGGAGTTTGGCATGATTCAGCATATTTTCCAGAGATAAACAGGAAACTACTGATTGTTCCCACATTTGAGGTCCTTTTTTTTTTTTTTTTAACCCTTTTTCCAGATTTGCTGAATCACCTTGACATTTAGTTGCATTGTGTCCGCTCATGATACCAAATGCCTCGTCAGAGTTGTCACACTTTAAGAGAATGTTCCAGGACATACAACCCACAACTATACTGATATAAAGCCATTATCATATATTCATATTTGATAATATGGCAGTAATAAGATAAGCTAATCTTTATTGTCCACTATATGAAAATGCGCCTTCGGCTTCACAGTAAAACACAACATGCACAGAACAGACAACAACCAAGGACACTGTTCCAGTCAGTGTGAAACATGTTTATGAATTTAGAAAGGTTATTGCATTCAAGACAGACTTTTTGTAAAGATGCTTGGTTGCTGCAGCATGCATATACTGTAGCGTCTTCCCGGGGGTAGTTATCTGAATTCTTTAAAGAGGGGATGGACAGTATCAGACACAATTCGTCTGGCTTTTTGTTATATTATTTATAGTTTTTTATTATGATATGTATATTGTAGTATTGTAAGAGGGAGGGTGCACAACCAGTAACTTTGTGAGGTACCGAGTCCGACTGATGGCATTAAATTATTAAAAGAAAGGAGAGGGCTGCTCCCATTTTAAGTGTTGACAGTGCTAAAACATGAGTTCAGCCGCTCCTGCTATCAGCTGATAGAAGTGGCAAAAAAAGTTTACTTATTGATTGAAACCATTTACTTTCAAGATGTCATTGTAATCAGGGAACTCACATTAGAGTTACCTTGCTCAATAAATCAGCAAGGTAACGTAGGTAATGTAGTCAGCATTGTCATGCATGAATGGTGTCAAGGGGATAAGTTATCCAACTATTTGTGTCGCTGTAAAACATACAGCCAATGGCTAAACCTTTCTTATAGTCCATGGGTTTTCAACTTATTGTGAACCAGGGACCACCACCCTGACTACGAATCAACCTGGGGACCACTGTTGTGTTGGGTGGGGAGGGGATATGGGCTAATATGAGTGCTTTGGTAACATTTAAATACTACGCATCCCATGTCATCCCACTGTTTCTCAACCAATGGTCCACAAGACTACTAGTGGTCCATGGCATAATTAGGCCTGCAGGTGATCCATGGGAAAATGTATATACATAAATAAAATACCTTTGTTAAATGTATTAAAAACATATTTAAATAATATTTCATAAGTCCATCAAATGTTAGAAAATATTTGAATTAATAGGCGTGGTGTGGGATTAAAAGCTTGGAATTAAATAATGACTGTTAAGGGCTTGATTTAATTTGTTGCACAACACTACATGCAACAAATTATATCAAGCCCAGGCTTTATTTAACTGAAATATGTGAGTGGTCCAGAGCTAAAAAAAAGGTTGAGAACCACTGATCTATTCTATTCTCTTACTTTATCCAACATTCCATTAAACTCATGTTAACTGATTTACTGATTTGTATCTTATGTATGAGTGAGCAGTACACATGCGATTATATTGGCACATATCCTAATAATGATGACTCAATCAGGCAATCCGGTACACTTCCCCTTCTTGAGATTCGAACTCCCTTTTCTTGACCTCCCAGTAACTGACAATATTATTGACACTTTATCATATGTCACCAGGTTATTTAGTGCACCGTTCCGTGGAAGAAAATAAATACAAAAAAAAATCACATTCCTACATTACTAAATGCATGGTCAGGGACCACATGCAATACCTTCATGGACCACCTGTTGAAAACCCCAATGGGGGAAATCACAATATGATTTCCATTGTAAATGCATACCCCTCCCCTCCCCTGAGCAATTCCTACTCTGTGAAAACCTAGTATCCAGTCATCACTTGGACAACATCATATTTTTCAGGACAACAGGATTATTATTCGGTCACTTTCCATATCTCTTCCATGACCTTCGTCATCTTGATGAAGGTCCCTATGTGACCGAAACATTGCTCTATAAAGAACATTGTGTGCAGGCGTATGGATGTTTGTGTGAATATTTTATCTAAGGTGATTTACTCCCAGCACCACAAACCTTTATCGAGAGTGTACACGTTGATCTCTCCTTGCAAACCAGATGAAGGACAAGGCCTTCCAGCTGGAGACTCTGGCTTACAGTGACAATCCTTTTCACATCAATGTTCAACACACACAGCCCTTGATTAAGGCTTCCTGAACATTGAAAGCTCTGTAATAATAAAGACTTCTTCTCTCATATGATTGCTGTCGGGCAGAAACCTAATAGTTCAAAGTTTCATTTATCAATAAAAAGTATTAACAAGAACTTGTGACTAAATAATAACTGGCATTGGATCCATTTGAACCGTTTCTATTTTATTTATTTAGTGAACATGTTTTGGACATACAAGGTTTCTGCCCGACGGCGACAATAAGGCTTTTTATTAACTCACCTGGCGTCTGTGGCTGAGATGAGGAGAGAGCGAGTGAACATGGAACAGAGGACGGAGGTGGAGGGGAGCACGTGGGCGGGACCGTGGAGGAGCTGCCATGGACACAAAAAGAGATGACAAAATATCACACTGACACTGATGACTTAAGGCAGTGAGGCCTTGTCTGTTCTGAGGGAGTCCAAAATGTTTGTTTAAATATATATCTTGAATGCTTATTTTGATCTGTTTAGTCGGTAGACAAAACATAAATGAGAAGGCAGAGATGACTGTGGAGGACACGGGACGTGTTGCAGGAACCCAGAACATTGTGATTATGTGATGCAGCATGCATGCACAACAACTGTTGTTACTTGTGCACTCAAATGCCTCATTTTCTTTACAAAAACATATTTTAATTTAAAATCCGGGATCATATATCTTGGTTATTCTGTCCTACTTTTGCTGCTACTCTATGATTATAATGATTTTTCTTATTTTAACTTTGTTATGCGTTTATTATTATTGCTGCTACAATGTCTGAGGAACCAGACAAAAGAATTGTATTCTTAAATATTCGTACACAAGATGTAACAAAACAAATCTTGAATCTTCAAACTTAACCACGTTCAACCTGGTGTCCCTATTTTGGGCAAGTCATTATAGCCAAACATTAAAAAAAAACGAAACCATTAAAAAATAAATAGTGAAAACAGCAGATCTACAAGGCTCAGAAAAAGTCACATTGTGACGCGTTGTGAGCATGTAGATCTGCTGTTTTCACTATTTTTAAGACAGAGAGGTTCCATGTACCGGTAATGTCTTTCTGTAGAACTGTAATCCTCACCTCCTTGACAGCGATGGAGGCCTGTGGGAGCTGCGTTCTCTCCGCAGACAAACTGCTCAGTGGCTCCAGTTTGTCCTGCTGCTGGTTGCGTTTCCCCAGCAACAGGTAGAACGGCGTCACTGCAACACTGTCTTCAATCACCAGCTTGAAACAGAGGAGGAAAAGCCACCAGGAATGTCAGAATGTACGTTCACTGCGACCATGCAGTCAAAGAGCCTGGATCCGGAACTGGACAGCGACCTACATTAACGTTTTATATGCTTGTATGCAGGTCAGATAGGGGCATGTGAGGATCTTATATAGCCTCTATACAGACAGACGGGAGTTTAATACTCCTTGACTGAGATAGGAGCCTACTGTACCTGTTTAATAGAAGCCACCAGACGTTCTTCTTCAACTTTGGTAAGGAATGTCATCAGATCCTGGAAAGAAGAGCCCATATCAGTTAAACACAGACACACACTCACACTCACACACACAGTGTCACTCGCACAGTCTCACACACAAGTTAGCATTGTATAATTACTTAGCCAGTCCAGCACATTTTAATTTCTTCAAGACAAAAATATATTTCTATATTGGTATTATAACATTTAACATGACACCTTCTTCACACATAAATCACAAAAGTTGAAGGAAATTATCAACAACTAAACCAACCTGCAGGGCTGGTTTTTACAAAGTTGGCGCCTTTGACAAGACTAACATTCCGCGTAAATGTAAGCCTTACAGATACATTTTTTACGCTCTCAATAGTTAAATTAACTCTCTGGATTTTGCACAGAACGTGTGTTTGAGGACATGTTTGAGGTGGTGGTATACCATGTACTGAGTGAAGAAGTAGAGTTGGGAGCGGTTGAGCCACTGCAGGCTCTCCTCGCAGCTCTCCAGCATGTCGTCACGCTGGGCGAACACGGCGTGCGTCACCTTCCCTGAACACAGGGCTTTGTGGGAGTACAGCGGCCGGGGCTCGCTGGGTTTAAACACAAACACTGAGACAACAGAGGAGGCGGTGGAGGGAGACAGAGGAAAACACAGGAATGAGGAAACATTTAGTTTATGGTTACATTTAAGGAACTGGCAAAAAGAGACCATTCTTGAGGTTCTCATGTTGTTCCCAAGCAAAACGCGTGACTGACTGGTGTGTTCAATGGGATTTATACTTAATTGTACGACGTATCGCACACCAAAAGTATTTACCAATACGATTTACAAGCTCGTCCTGTGACGAGCTGCGAGCTTGTAGATCGGCTACATTCGGTTAGTGACACCCGTGCGCAACTAAGTATAAATCAGGCTTTAATGTCTGGAACAACACGTGCCCCTGCTGGAGTCCTAAACCAGCCAAAAGGGAAGTTAACTATATCTATTCAAGTTCATAACCTCGTGTACTACATTCTCCACTCCAGTTCAGAATAGTAAACCAGGTGGCCTGTAGGGGGCCCGGTCCATCACTTCAGTTCACATTCAGTGTTTCCACTTACTCTCTGACTGACATAAGTGGAATATGGGAGGTCTGGGTGGTCAGTGCTGCTGACAGAGACTTACGGTCAGTGCTGCCATCCTGACTGCAGAAGGCAGCCACGTTCTCAGACGCAGAGTCGGCTAGGAGCAGGCTCACGTCCATAGAGGTACTCCACTCCACTGCCGGGATGGACACACCACGTAGAGAGAGAGAGCCAAAGAGAGAGGGAGAGTTTTATACCAAGTGAATACAAAACATTGAAATATTTTTTTTTTTTTTTTTTTTTTATGTTTCAAATCTTTTTTATTGTGAAGCACAGGGTTATATTATACATTTGTTCATATGGATTGCTTCCTTTTTTTTTTTTTAAACAAAAACCAACAGACATACACACAAAACGGAGTAACATGAAAAGAATACACTCAAACAAAAAAACAAAGGGACCCTCCCGCCTCCCTTCCCCCTCCCCAGAAGTGCTGCCCCAGATTACGTGCGACACAGGTCATCCACAAGGATTAGCCTATCAACCTTTAAGAAAGGAGACTAAAGGCTTCCAAATCTTTTCAAAATCTTTCAGTTTGTCTTTGAGTATAAATCTAATTCTTTCTAAATGTAAGGATTCTGTCATCTCGGTGAGCCAGAGTTTGATTGTGGGGGCCTCTTTCTTCTTCCAAAATAATAGTATCAATTTTTTTGCAGCGATAAGGCCGTATGAGAGAAGGCGCTGTTGAGATAATTGTAGTTTCTTCATCCCTTCTGATACTCCCAAGATGACTAACACTGGGTCTGGATCTATCTCTACCTCTAGTATATTGGAAAATAGTCTGAATATCTCTATCCAGAAATTCTGTAGGTTGGGACACAGGGCATAACTGTGCAGTAGAGTTGCATCTGCTGATTTACACTTATCACACTGGGGGGAGATGTCAGGGAATATTTTGTGTAATTTTACTTTTGAGTAATGTAACCTGTGTAATATTTTGAATTGTATTAAGCAATGTCGTGCATTAATCGAACAGGTATGTATGTATTCCATACTGCTATCCCAGATGTCTTCAGTCAGTTGTACGCCCAATTCCGCCTCCCAGTTGGCTTTAATAGAGTCAGTTGAGACCGGAGCCATGTTATGTAAAGTGTCATACAAAAAAGAAATGATGCGTCTAGTCTCAGCTGCATGACTTAAACACCCATCCAATCTGTCTGGCCTTGCTGATTCAAAATCAGGAATATGTTTTCTCACATAACTCCTAATCTGTAGGTATCTAAAAAAGTCTCGCTGCGGGAGGCCGTACTTCTCTTTTAACTGTATAAAGGAAGCAAATACCCCGTCCACATATAATTTTTTTATGCAAATTATTCCTTTCTCCTTCCAATCAAGGAAAGCACCATCTAGTTTGGAAGGGGCGAACGAGGGATTCGCTGCAATGGGTAGCAAAAACGACATTGCCCTAAGCTTGAAATGATTTGTGACTTGTCTCCAAATACGTATAGTGTTATAAATAATTGGGTTATAATTGTATATCTTTTTGTGTATTAATACCGGTGATAAAATGACTGCCCCTATGGTAAACGGTAGACAATCCTCTCGCTCCATTTCCAATCCATCGGGCAGCAATGCTGTATCATCCAACCAATAGGAGAGGGATCGAATGCCAGCGGACCAGTAATAGTGGCAAAAATTTGGAAGAGACAACCCCCCATTCATTTTGGACTTGCACAGATGAGCCTTCCCTATTCTATGTGTTTTATAATCCCAAACAAAATCAAGAATAATGGAATCCAATCGTTTGAAGAATGCTTTAGTAATGAATACGGGAATGTTCTGGAGTATATATAACAGCTGTGGAAGAAATACCATCTTTACCGCATTTACTCTCCCCACCATAGAGAGAGGAAGTGTTCTCCAAAACTGGATGTTATTCTTAAGTTTGTCTATCAGGGGGTCCAGATTAGCTTTAGATAGTGAGTTATAATCTTTAGTGATGATTATTCCAAGGTATTTAAACCTTTCCTTCGCCACTTTAAAAGGAAGTTGTTGTAGCCATTCATTATCTACAATATGGATTGGCATAAGTTCGCTCTTCCCCCAGTTGACTCTATATCCTGCGAATGTTCCAAATTGATTGATCAAAGCCAAGACTGCCGCCATTGATGTCCGTGGTTGCAAAACATTGAAATATTGCTGCCATTTTGTTTCTAAAGTTTATCCCAAGCTAACCTCTCCTACGTACAGTATGTGGACTATTTCTGACAGCAAATGCACAATTCTTATGGGTTTTGTAAGATACATTTCTCTAAGTTACAATGTAACACAGCTCTGTTTACACATTTATTTGTTCCCCTTTACTTATACATATTATTTTGTTTTGATTGTATTGTTTAAACGTATGTTTTCTCGCGCCAATAAATCCCCATTGAATTGAATTGGCAGAACAGAGAGAGATAGGGCAAAACATTGACCTGTACAATATGATGCTGTGGCACATGCACAGACAGAAGCACGCATGCACGGATTGCACACGTGGATACACATGCAAAAATGCAAGGACGGCTATTTTACAGTTTTAACCCTAAGCCGAACATATGTAGTTGCACGCCGGGTGTCACACATGGAAAATAGCCACCTACAAGCTCACAACAGCGCATTGTGACAAGCTTGTAGATCGGCTATTTGTTGGTGGATGACATCGGCACGCATCGAAGTACAAATCTGGCTTTAACTCCCAACCGCAAACCCTTAAACTAACCTCTATATGCATAATTCTAACCACAACCGGAACTCTAAAAACCTTTTTAAATCATAAAACAGCAATTTATCTTGTGAGGAACAGGAAAAGGGTCCTCACAATGTCCATTTCTCAAATCCTACTATACTTCTTGTAGGGACATTTGGCCCTCACACGCATACGCACACGCACACACTTACAGGAGCAGGTGAGAAGGTTCCAGCAGCAGAGGAGGTTTTTGGTCGTGGTTCCCAGCAGATACTTGGAGCAGCTCAGTCGGCCGAAACAAAGATCCCTGTTGGAGCACAAAAGGATTATATGTTTCTCTACTGGTACTTCAGACTGTCACTGCATTGACTATTTTTCAAAGCCTCTTATTTTTGCACACTACATGCACCCGTTTGGCCAGAATAACTTTTTCAATACCTCTTAAAAAACACTTAACACAGATGTATTCAAATAGTTATGCAAATACAAAACGTCCTCAATCAAACCCCTACAACATCCCAGCCATAATCTGCTGTGACCATGGCCAGGGAAGAGATACCGGAGTATCAGTAGCCATAACACCAGACTTCAGAAGAGTGTTCCTTCCTCTATATTTGATTCTCTCTTGCCTATTTTTACTTTTCTTATAATTGCAATATTGAGTGCACAGACAACAATTTCACTTACTCTTACCTTGTAACTGTGTAAAGTTACTTCAACCTGCCTACATTTTCATATGTCCTTCCTTCTGTATTCCCTTCACTGGTGATGACCTACAAGGCAATCAAGGGCATGGGCAAACCCTACCTCCAGGCTATGATCCACTCCTACAACCCTTCCTGCACACTTAGATCAGCTAACACAGGATGTATGTCTTTCCCTTCCCTATGACTGCACAATGACATCAAAAGTAGGGCTGCAGCCTGCACAATTAGTCAAAAGTAAATCATGAGGTTATATTTCACAATGTAATCGTGAAACTTGGCAATTAATTCTAAGGTCTTATATGGTCGGCTGTTGCACTTTGCTCTTGTCTCCTCACCAATTGACAAGGATGAATTAGAAATCAGAGCCTATTGATCATTCCCAACAAGATTAATGAAAACCCTGCAGAGATTTTTGCATTTGGTGGGCAACAGTGACCAAAAGTGACATTTTAGCAGTCTAAAGCCTTATTTATACTTTGTGTGCAGAAATAGATGATCTACAAGCTCACAATGCATCACATTATGACATGTTGTGAGCTTGTAGATCTGCCATTTGCAGCATGCGACACTGCCGCATAACATACTGTAATATAAATGAAGCCTAACACGAGGCACACCGTTTTCCAAAATACTAGATGTTACAGTCATCATTAAATATATCAGTTGTCTCTGGGTAGGTCGCTCAACTCAACTCCTTGCATGTAAATGTAAATCCTGGTGGCTAGTCCACACAGAGCCTTCCAACTACCCCCTACCAACCACCTCTTCTCACCACACATATTTCATAGGATTAGCTTGGGTGCTCCAAATGGGAACATGCAAGTCATGTGAAGTTAGTTTCGACTGGATGCTCTCACATATGAACCAACTATACAGAACAACAGGGAGGCGCTTATGCAAGGTGTGGAGGGCAGCTGTCAAAACAGCCGATTCTTAATGTCTGGTTTTCCTTTCCACCTCACCATGCTGTTACTCCTGGATTCCACTTGAGCTTCCAAGTGACACAGAAAAAGTGTTCATCTGACACTTTTGACCGCAGATGGCTGACCAAAACAACTCGTCTATGCTGGCGATGGCCATTTCTTTGCCGCATATTTTGAACACTTGGGTGTCACGAGCGATTCAGGTTTTATATTTGGGGTGTTTGAGCCATACACTTGGAATTTTTTTTTTTACTGGGCTATCGTTAGTACGGGTGCAGATTATCCCATTACTGAGGGACCAACTTAGAAATGGGGGTTCATTTCAGGAAAGCAAAAT
The DNA here is from genome assembly GCF_963280865.1 of Gymnoscopelus braueri. NCBI lineage: Eukaryota > Metazoa > Chordata > Actinopteri > Myctophiformes > Myctophidae > Gymnoscopelus > Gymnoscopelus braueri. Next base: position 14,986,714 of record NC_137618.1, on the reverse strand, counting down.
GGGGTGAAAAACCCGTCCTCCATGACCGGAGAGCCCCCCAGCTCAAAAGACCTGGCGGTTTGCCAAGGTTTCCAGACGTCCATTTAGATTACAAAACCTACAGTTTGGCCCCAATTTGAGCAGGAGGGCACCCAGCATGGTTTGACTTTTCTGTCCAGACTCTTGCATTCCCCATCTGCTGAGAGGGGGAACACTCTTGATTTCCTACCAGTAAGGTCAAAAGTCGTTTACTCCTCTAAGACACAGAGGAGCCTCTTCAGACCACAGAACTCCAAACAGTTGGTTGCTATGTTAGTGTGTGTGTGTGTGTGTGTTGTATATTAACCACTTTATTTGGGCGTGTCATTATAGGCATTTTCAAAAATGTTTCAAAGATAACCTATCTACAAGCGTTGCAATGCATCGTGTTGGGTAAAACGATAGTATAAGTGGGCTTAAGTGGTTACGTACTGTGGATCACTGGAGGAGGAGCCTATTTCCTGTTTGTATAGAAGGAGGAGGCAGTGAGATTTATGAGCAAACACCATGAATAGAACTCTATCCGCTGCATGGCAACAAGTGGCAGTTAAGTTTGCTTTTTGATTGTGTCTTTGTGTTACACTGTAAAATAATCAGGGTTAATTTAACTCTGAGAGGGCACAAATGGAACCAAATGGATCCGTGGTTCCATGTGTGCCCTCCTGCTCAAATTGGGGCCAAACTGTAGGTTTTGTAATCTTAATGGACCTCTTGAAAACTTGGCCCGGTCGCCAGGACTTCCTCAGGGGGTTTTCAGGTCATGGAGGATGGTAAAAGGCTGTCACTCGTTTTTCACCCATTTTGCCTTCCTGAAATTAACCCTGTCTCTCGAGTTGCACCCTTACTATGAAAAATGTGTGCATTAGGGTTAGGGTTGCCTGCATTGTGTTTGTGCGTCCGTCCATTATGTGTGGGGTCATCACCTGATGGCACCGGGTGGCTGTGACAGAGTTGTCAGGAGCTCCCAGGAGGCGGGGCTCCAGACGGTCACCACCTCCTGAAAGCTGACGGCCAATAGGGAGCCGTCGGCCGAGAAACAGCAGCGCTCTGGGATCAAGCCGTGATAGGCACCCACGAAATCACACGACCAAGAGGGCCCTTCATCTGCGCGGCCCACATGAAGAGAAAGGCAGGATTGAGAGAGACGGGGGGAGGGGGCATGGAGGGGAAGAAAGAATGAGAGAGAGAGAGAGAGAGAGAGAGAGAGTGCCAGAGAGGGAGAATGAGAAAGAGATTGAGAGACAGAGAATAAAAAAGTATTCAATTGGTGGGAAAGGCTGTCTCATGTCTACTGTCAGAACAGAAGCAGTCTTTATGTGAGGGTTAAGTGTTTGATTCACCCTGGGGCTATCCAGGAAAAAAATCTATTCACATAAACATTGGACATATATGTTAAATACTGTACATATGTGTGTATAAGGTGTAAAACATTGAAGGAGATGGCAAGAAAATGCATGCAAGTACAAACACAGACCGCACTGGTGATTAATAATGTAGCAGCACTGTTAAAGGGATCCCTGGCTAATAAGCCAAAATGCCTTAATACATTATAATTGTAAATAAAAAACACCTTAAATATTGTATTTATTGAAGAAATAGTTCATCTTTCACTCAATAGGGGCAATGCCCGTCGCAAGTTGATGTAATTTGTCCATGTGTGGTCTAGCCCTATGGAATTTATGGAATGCATGTGAAAATAAAAAACAACGTAATACTTCCTAAGGTTAATATGAGCATCAAATCAATATTTTAAATTATTATTTTTTGCACATGCATTACATAAATTCCATAGGGCTAGAACACACGTGGGCAAATTACATCATCAACTTGCGACGGGCATTGCCCCTGAATTGACTGAAAGATGAACCGTTTCTAAAATAAATTTAAGGTGTTTTAAAAATGTTATTTCAGTTATAGAGGGCAATTATAATGTATTAAGGCATATTTGGCTTGTTAGCCAGGGATTCTTTTAAGTTTGTCCTATGATGATGGCAAGATGAGGATAACCAAATATGTTGTCATCCCATTTTGATTCAAAACCATTTCTATTTTGCTCATAGAACAGGGAATGAACATGAACACTCCAATTAACAATGTGTACACTCTCAGAGTTAAATTAACAATGAGAAATAGTGTGAGCACAAGCAAACCAGATCCAGACCCAACGACTCAAACCCCATCTAGAGGCCAACAGCTGAGGGAGGATGGAACCGGGCTAGACGGCTTACCCTCCGAGTCTGCAGCCTCGGCCAGCTGCCAGGCTTTGAAGTGTCCGTCCCGGCTGGTGGTGACCAGCGTGGTGGTCTGGGTGTCTGTGGTACAGCAGAAGCACATGGCTGTAATCTTGGCTTCATGGGGGGCTGTGATGGTGGTGTTCAGCACAAAACTGCAAGCGAAACAAGATTATGGGAGTTAGGGACTTTTTGATGTGTAGCATCCCATTAAAACAAATCCCTTGTATTTGCAGACATTATTGAACGGTGATTAAGTTCTGATTATGATTCAAGCCTTTCCCCTCTGAAAGGTTACAGGTCACAGCCAGCGATGGGAGGATTAGTACATGTTTTTTTTTTTGTCAAAATGGTCTTCTTTCCACCTATAGCTGGTTGGTTCAGATGCTGCAGTTTACAATTACAACTCGATGTCAAGTCCCCCGTTCTCGATGACCACCGGGAACGTTGAGACGTCTTCTATCTAGACTGTAACTGTACCTCTGGGTTTGCTCGTCGTACGACCAGAGTTTCAGACTCATCTCCAGCTCCGAGTCTTTCTGTGTCCTCTCCTCCAACGTTGCCAACCAGTCGCCACGGGCATCGAACGCTGCCTTCGCCACCTCAAACTGCCGAAGACCAGACTGGTGGATGTACTCCTGCTGCACGATGTCCAACTGTAGAGGAACACAGCACAACAGTCTACTTCTACAACATGACTCATAGCTTTTTAACATTTTAATTTGGTCTTCAATCCTTTTTTTTATTTTTTTTTATTCAGTTAGGCCTAAGCAATTAATCAAATTAATTCTATTAAATCTGAATTTATGTTTTTTTTTATGACTGGTAAAATGTCTGAATCAACAGAACGGACGCCCACACTAAGTTCACCCGAGGATATTTCAAGTAATTGAACAGCAATTAAGAGTTTTAAGATTAAGACAGGAAGTGCAGATGGGAAGTCAGGGCATATTATATGACTAATAAAATACAGTCCAAGTACCGTATATGTTTGAACTTTCAGCCCTACAAACCACCTTACAACACGTGACTGTGACATTTCCAGGTACTGAAATCTCAGCACACTTGTAAAACCTGCACGTGAGATCAATAAAGGCTTCCAGCCATTAAGCTACCTAATTTACAAGTTGTAAAGCACATTGTATGATGAAAGTCTAGTCACTTTCTAGCTTATTCAACATACCGCTCTGAAGTGCAGTGGGACATTCACCTACAGTACCACAAACTCGCTGCCTGACCAGCCACATGATCTAAGTTATGTACGTAGTCTTACTGCCATTATGTGACTTTTTTTCATGCCATGGTATCTGCAATCATGGAGCTGATTTTTTTTACCACGTTCAACCTGACGTCCCTATTTTGAGTCATTATATGGGCAAGTTTTCAAAAATAGCAGATCTACAAGCTCCCAACGTCCGGCCACACATTGGGAGCTTGTATATCCATTTATTTTAAATCTTTCAAAAAGGTTACTTGTGTTTATTTCTTTTTATTTGTTTGCTTAAATGTTCTCCAATAGAAACTTTAATAAAAAGGGTTTTCCAAGTAGATTTCAAGATTTTGCAATTCAATTGTTTTCTTTTTCCCCCCTTTTTACAAAATATAGGTCAAACATCAGTACTCTGTGGCCTAGGGTATCCATTGGGATCTAAGGTAGATGCCTACTGCACTACAAAATCTACATCAGCTGGATTTTTCTGCAACATCCCAGGGTACAAAATGTGAGATCCTGCTGTTAGTTTGTACAGTTTATGTACTTGATGAATGTAGAGATTTATTATATTGCTATACTGCTTACATTGTACAGCTGCTTGTCTCTCTGGAGGGAGTAGAACTGTAGGTGGCCTGGTTTGCCGTTGAGCACCAGGGCTTTGCTCCGTGGGTCCATTATCAGTTCCGTCCTGACACACTCACCTGGAAGAGAAGAGGTTGGAGTTGTTGTTTTTTTGTCTTATTGTAAACATTTAATTCTGCCTGCATCCCAAATTGCCCATAGTGGATAATAAACATCTGGAGTGATTTCCCTCCATATCACAACCGCTACCACTGATTACATTTGGCACCAATGGACAGATGACAGCACAAAAATGCAGCACTTTCAAAACAGCAGGTACTGTAGATCTCCAGGAATTGTAGAGATCAAAGATTATTTATGGTTCCATGCAGACATGTTTTGTATGTACAGAGAACAGCTGTTGAACGTTGAGTCGATTCTCACCTTTGACCAGGCCTTGAATGACAGCAGACACTTTGATAGCGTTCTGAATGACGGTAATTTCTGGAAGAAGAGGAGAGGCACAGTGGATGAAAGGACGCACTTAATCCTCTTTGACCACTTTCAACCTAGAGTCCCTAATATGGGCATGTCATTATAGGTGAACATTTCCCAAAATCTTCAAACATTTTCAAAACATTTCAAACATTATATACTGCATATATTTTTTCCAAAATGTTCATCAATGGTTAAAATAGCAGATGAGATCTACAAGCACAACACATTGCAATGTGACACAGTGTGAGCTTATAAACATGCCAATCAGGCATAGCAGTGGCAGCCATTTTGTGGTGCCACAGAAAACCTTATAATTTTTCCCATAGAGATTTCCAAAAATATTTATATAAATTATTTATAAGCCTGGTGCCAAGCCATCCAGGCTCCTGGTGAATCATGACCGTAAAACATTTGATTCTGTCACTGTGTCAAAAGAATATTTTAAAAACCGCAAACAAAAGTGTATTTATTAAATATAGAATATAATATAATTAAATATTCAAACATTCATTGACGCAGAATCAAATGTTTTATGGTCATGATTCACCAGGAGCCTGGATGGCTTGGTTCCAGGCTTAAAATAATTTATATAAATATTTTTGTAAATCTCTATGGGACAAAATAATGCGGTTTCTATCGGTGGCACCACAAAATGGCCGCCACTGCTATGCCCTATTTTTGTTATTCGTCACATGACGGAGCATATAGGCCAGAGATTAAATGGTGAATGAGCACCTTCACACCAGTTGTGAGGTCGAACACTTCCTTCAAAGTAACCTACAGGTGTGCAGTGTCCTCTGGTGGACACATTTGCAGACAGCGTCTGTCACAATCACAATAGTTTCAACTAAAGCTCAACTAAAAAATACATTCAAGGAGAAGTCGCTGCCGAATTCTCGCACTCACATTGGGTGCACTTGTTATAATGCATTGACTGTGTTATTGTAAACCAGTCCAACTGTGCGCTGAACAAAATCTCTGGCTCCTTACTGTTGTCCTCATGAGAGGTGCAGAAGAGTGATCCATCTGGTGAGACGGCGATGTGCGTGATGGCAGCACCGAGGCGGGGCAGGAAGTCCTTCTGGTTGTCCTGGCCGTAGCGCCACTGAACCAGCACCGACTCGATGCCTCCGCTCAGCAGGTTAGTACCTGGCAGAAAACAGTGCAAGAAATACAAATAGTTGACCAGGGTAGGAAAACGGTTCTGCCGCAGTGGCTGGTTGATTTTAACATTGATCTTTCCTTTGGTGAGATCGTTTCATGAGCTCCCCTCGTTTAATCGCACCCACACAAATAACTTGCTTTTTTTTATAATTCCATACCATGTGTCTAGTTATAACACCAAATTCACACACCAGGAGCTTCAAGCGAATGATCATAGTGCAGACATTTGCAAAATGCAATAAAATGTCCATTGTATGAGTGACCGTGTTGTACTCCAGCTGAGAGTGCCTGAGCCTGGCAGCATAGCTCAGAGACAGGGAGAAGTACAGACACATGATGCTCTCTGGCAGCTTGTTTGTAAACGATTCATATATTTTAGGTGAAAAATAGGCCATAGTTCTTGTTCAATCTTTATTAATTTCCAGCCTGATCTCCAGAGATTACCGTAACATTGCACGGAACGAGTGCACTTCATTCCGTGGATAGACGCCTAGAAACCCCGAAATTGCGTGCATATGTACGGCGAGTCCCACGGTGGGCGTAACCAGTCGCAACCCGGAAAAACCCGGAAGCAGAGCAGTCCCCACAACAAAATTTACGATTCTGTGCCTATCGGTACATAACTCAAACGGCGCTGAGTAGGCACAGGCGAACGTCACACCGTTCAGGACGGCAACTCGGTCGCCTTAGCTCCCTCGGTGGTCCTTCACGGGGTGACAGTTCGCCTGTGACTGCGCGCCTCCGAAATGGTTTTGTCACAAAGGGAGCGCCGTACATATGCACGCAATTTGGGGGTTTCGAGGCGGCTATCCACGGAATGAAGTGCACTCGTTCCGTGCAATGTTACGGTAATCTCTGGAGATCGGGTTGTAATTTCACACCTACTGTGGCGATCTGCGCCTTTAACACTGCTCCCTACGTCACGCGTTCCCACGCCTCTCCAGGAAACTATGAATGAATCAAAGGGAAGATGGCACGGACTACGAGCCGGCTCCTGTCAAAGACAGGTGGTGTCGTGTCCTGAGATTCCCTCACGCTAGTAGCCTGCCTCTGACCCGCTAAACAGCCCGTTTGTTTGTAGCCCACGCTGTGGTGTAATCGACGCGATCGGAGACGTGGATGGTGGTCGTCTACCCGTCGGAGCACTGCTGCGGTTGTGCTCGAGGCCTCGTTACGGGAGGTAACGCCGGTTTATGACAGCTCGCTGTCAACGCTAAAGTGAAACACTCCCGAGGGGTTTATGATGAGGAAACAGACCTACATCACCACTCTGTAAGGAGATTCACAGCGTCCTCCTGACTGACAGTGACGTTTTGACTGACATATTTTACTGCGGAGGTGGACATTTAATGAAGGTTTCGTTTGATCTGTGCTACGGTGTTTTGCGGTAATGAACATTTGTTTGATCTGTATCTGAACATTACCTTTTGGAATTGTGATATTGTACTGAACACTGACTGGGGGGTTTTGGGGAATCAAATTGAATACACTGTTGGCAAACGAGTTACTCTGTGTGTGTGTGTATTTTCTTTGTGATTTTCTATGGTATTGTGTGTTGATTGTTTGTTTCAGGGGTTGATATAATATTTTGTCAGTCCCTTGTACGGTTGTTGGTGTATTATTATTTAACCCTTTTTGTCAGACTGGGACTCTGACTGGCACCCCGGCAGCTACCCCAGCAAACCGCTACACTACAACTTAGTTTGAAACTTTGTTATTGATAATCGCTACTTCTAGTTTATTTGTATAGCACATTTCAACAGCAAGGCAATTCAAAAGTGCTTTGCAATATTAACACATTGACCGCCAGAGGTTAATCTCATAATGTACTCACCAGTGCCAACGTGTTATTGTTGTTTTTGTTTTTTTCATGTCGCCATAGATCTTGTTAAAATCCTTAAGATTGAGCTGTGCACTGTTTGTAAACATCGCCGACATCTCACTGCTTCTACCAGTGAAGACCACGTGTCAAACGGGGCATCCATGTTGTAGTTAGAACGGTTTACGTTAAACAGTGATATGCGAGGAGAAAAAACTACAAGGAGAAAATGGAGTTTCAGTTTCGTCTGCAGAACGAGGGCGGACGTGATCGTCAAAACCGGATCCCAAATAATTCTGTTTCCGGTCATCAAACCGGAAGCGGAAATTGATAAAAAAATTCCGAAAGTGAACCTGGAAAATTTCAGCGCGAAAAGACCGTGGACCGTAGGGCTACGGTCTCGGCGCTTAACAGTTGGATTTAACGGACCGTAGGACTACGTTCTTGGCGGTTAATGTGTTAAGCAAAATACATTAATATATCAAGACGGCACCACAGAAACAGACTACTGTGAGGATGAGTGTATGCACCTAGTCCAAACCTAGTTCAGAGCACAGCGCGCTTGTGGTTGGCTGCTTTTTGCTAGCTCCGCCTCCTGCTATGGTGGCGGCCACTTCTCTCCATAAACGATGCATTTAACCTTACCGTTACCGCATTCTCAGAACATGGCAGCGAAATACAGCTGCTGGTGTGAATTCAGCGTAAGGCAGAGAGTGAGGCAGTACTAGTGGTTGTCATGTGTACCTTCTGGACTGAAGCGTAGTGCTTTGACAGCACTGTGGTGCCAATGGAGGGTAGAGTATGTGTACTCTTTGCGGTGGTCAAAGTTTCTCCTGGAGGAGAGGTACAGAGACATACATTGAAATCACACATACAGCGCTATATATATACACCTACAAGAGGAAATGATAAAGTCACAATTGAAAAGACAATGAATAAAATGCTTTAACAATAAATGCTGTAAAACCAAAAATCCTCTTTTGGAACAATAAGTGTCAAACTTGAGACTTGTGTTCTAATTTCACTCACCACAGGCGGATCTTGCCATCCTCATGTCCAGTAGCAATGCAGTCATCTTTAGGATGACAAGAGACACATGTAAATGTGTTCTTGGCTCCCTTCTTGGAATTTACACTTAGGGGAAATCTATTGGCGAGAAAAGACATAATGGCTAAGAAGTGGCTAAGAAGGGTAAGGCACCCTACCATTTGAATCAAGTGATCCAATCTCAATGTGCCCATCTAGTATAGGCTAAAGTAATCTTGACAGTATTACTGGGAGAGGTGTGGTAATGTAATTTTCACCAGTGTAATTGGATGATTTCACTACAGTGAGGAACTGAGGATCAACAAAATTGTGGTATTATTACAGGCAGTGTGTCCCTGAGAGTGCTATTCAGTAGTCAGTAAATAGATACACATCACACAGTCTTCACGGATAGACACGTCGCGCAAACTAGCTCCTAATGTAAATCCACCCCCCAAATGTAATGGACTGGTTTAGTATCGAATGTATATCATCGGTACAGACAGACACCCCGCCTCTTACAGACCCACGGTCATAATTGATCATCAAACACTATGAGGTTTTGATATTATTACTCTGTACCTGAAATGTGTCTAGCTGACAGTCAATTCAACAGTGGGTACCCATTACTCACCTATAAAACGTCTGCTTCTTGAAGAAGTACACCTGCAGCAGCAAGCCTTTAGCTGAGGCAATATATTCACCCTGCAAGGATGACAGGTTTTGTAAACCACTGGCATATAATGTATTTTAAAATGTCCCTCTTTTCAAGTGTGTGTCCATCACATTTAAAGATTAATTCATGATGTTATTTCAGAGCAGTCAGTGGTGTACAAACCCCTCTGCCAATGGAGATGGCTGCCGGGTCAGAGCCGACATCAGGGAGCACTTCAGACATATCTGTGGCGTCCACTACTTGCTCTCTGCTCTGAGGCAGCTTAATGGCCACCAGCTGGAACATCTCTGCAAGGAATGATGGGATTTGATGTTTTTTTCTTGACCGTGTGTTTGGGAAATAGTTCACACTAAGTTGGTGTTTGTAGTTGTGGGGAGAGACGAGTGCATGACCACTTAAGCCCAATATGCTTTTCTTTGTAGGATAAAATGTATATAGCGAAATAGCGAAAATAGCCTACAAGATCACAACAGGTGGGAGCTTGTAGATCTATTTGCTATTTTTTATATAATATAATGACATGCTCAAAATGTGGACGCCAGGATGAAAGTGGTCAAGTCTCTCTATTTCTGTGTGTTCTTAATACATGTATTCAATGTAATTGAGGGTCAAACGTACCAACTCTTTTCTCACTTGCCATTGGAACAACAAGGAAAACAACCCCAGCATGCTTTGCAGAGGTATAGATGGAGTAGACGGGGTATCCAATGACAAATGTCTGGAAAAGATCAACATAACTGTCACACAGACTGTCCGGGGGGACATATCAAAATATAATTCATATACAGAAATCGATAGTGGAGACAGTGGGGAGTAATTTGAGAGATAATTCATCCATACCTTGATAAGGATACCATCTGTGAAGTCCCACAGCCTGATAGTGCCATCTGCTGACGAAGAGTATGCCTGCAAAAAGACACAGTGACGATCGCTGGGTAAAGCAATTTTTTTTAGAATGCAGTCCAAAAAATATATTACAATAGGTGTAGGATAAAAAGCAAACAGTGAAAGTGGAAAGATTATATCCGCACACTGTTTTACTTGCTCCGGTTCTTGTGTGGATATTCATCTTTCCTAAATTCAACTGTTTACCATGCAGGGTGATGTTGGGAAATACTATCTATCGACCCCACTAGGTTAGGTTGTAAGATATTCATGTGTAATTACTGGTCATTGCAGCCTTAAAATTTAAATAAAATAATTCTGTAACTACACTCACAGTACTTGCTCTATCATTTAATTTGTACACTATCCCACACATATTTAAAGATTCTGTTTCAGTTGGTACTGGCCTTCTGGTACCAACTCCTGTAAAAAAAAAACATGACATGTTTAATTTTATATATAAACATCAGTCGCTCCATTATGCCACAAATGCAAACGGTTTGCTCACCACCAGATAATCACAGACACAGAGTTGAACGGTTAGGGGAACCAGTCAGTACGTTTTGAATGAGGGACTATAATTACTAGTTTGTTATAAGTTAACAGTCCTAAATCTCAATCCAAGATGACACCTCCTCCTGACATGAGGATTTGACGAACCTGAAGATGGTTGGAGGGGTTGAGGACAATGCCTGTCACCATGTCTCTGTGGCCCTGCAGATCATGGATGGATTCTTCTGTCTGTGTGCTGAACACCTTCACACACTCCCCTGAGGGAACCAGTAGGAACCTTGACATAAAATGAGCAAAAAATAATCTGTCAGTTGTCACATACATAAATTTGATTAATGATTTAGTTATGAATCTCGAGGTCATGTATGAATGTTACATCTTGTTAAGTTGATGGAGTGGTGGGTAGTGTACTGGGTACTGCACAGCAAGTTAGCATGGTAAGTGGTTCTTCTCAAAGTGTGGTCCATTTATCAGGGGTCCTTGATATGGTTCCAGGGGGTCCCCAGCAAAATGATTAAAGGTTTAATTTCGCTATTATTTCACCGGCTAGAACTTAACCCAATGACAGAATGTATAAGAATGACTATTCAGTGAATAGGTTTCATTCTCTCCAGTGTTATCTCCCCAGTCCCACCTATAAAGTATATAGACAGTGGTAGAATTATGCACTAAATCTAATCTAACGATACAAATGTTGTTTTATAGGGTCACCGACTCCCTGCTGGCACAAAACCTTTTCAAATGGGTTTGGGCGACCTAGTACAGTACATATCAATATAGGGGTCCCTGACATGAACATATTGATTGATTGATGTACTTTATTTAGTAAGACATGAGAACATCAGTACATGGAAGTACAAATTCACAATACAAGGTCTACTAAACTGGGAGACTCATTAAGCACTGAGCTTGTTTAAGATGAGATCCCCATGCACACAAATCATGATGACATATAAGAGACAGAGACAGATATACACACTACTATACAGAATGTCATACAATCAGCTTACAGGTTACTGGTATGAAGAGTGAAAAAAATATACAAGAGAAGAAAAAGAAATAAGGGGGGGGGGGGGTAGGTGAAGACTTAGACAGGGGCCATTTTCGAATTGCAGCCTCCTGAAGGTGTATCTTTAGGGCAGTTTTGAAAGTGAGTAGGGTTTTACACTCCTTTACTCCTTTTGGTAGGGCATTCCACATTGTTGAGCCAAATCTGGGTTGCACATGATTTGAGAACCATTGTAGTAAACAACCAGTAGTGTAAAGTAACTAACTACATGTACTCAAGTAGATAATATTATACTTTTACACCGCTACAATTATTGGACAGCTTTAGTTACTAGTTACTTTGCAGATTTTAAATATTATTACAAAACATACATTAACCACTTTTGCCCTATATAGACTTTGGCTATTAGAAAAAAAGCCAATCTACAAACTCGCGACGCGTTGTGAGCTTGTAGATCGGCTATTTTCAAACGATTTTACACATTTTGAAAACATGAAATGGAAGATTTCGGCATAATGAGTACTTTTCGTACTTTAAGTATATTTTGATGCCAATACTTTTGCAGTCTTCTACTCGAGCACATTTTGAATGCCAGACTTTTACTCGTAACAGAGTATCTACGTTGTGCAAATGATACTTTTAACAACATGTGCACGACATGTGAGTACTCCTTCCACCACTGTAAACAACATTCACACCCGGGACTCCCCATTTCTTTGGTGCTTCGCCCAGGTGGGCGTGGCTACGTGCCTAAACACTAAAAGGATGCCTCAAAACCACGCCCACCTGGTCGAAACACCAAAGAAAGAGGCTCTCAGCCGGCATCAGCGGCTAACTGCTAGCATTAGCGTGAGCACGTAGTAGCTCATATAACGTTGACTCTGAAAACAAGGCAACGTTTCGCCGTCTCTGCGTTTGTTGACACAACTCTGCTCAACACGACACACACATACCTGGAGTCGTGGGTGATGACAGGCTCCCTGTGGTTGATTTTGCTGCCGCCTCGGTGAACCACGCGGATCTCGCCGTGTTCCACCATGTTTGTTTTTTTCAATCTCAAGTCAACTACGACCCTTCACCCCTGACCTCAGCTCTGATGGGGTTTTTTGTTGCTGCAATCTGTGTGATGTCGCCCCCTGGTGTTTAAAAATGGCGTTGGCCAACGGTTTTCGCGTCTGTTGTTGCGTGTAGTAACAGACGGGATTAAAACACTTCTTTATTGAAACATATGGACTAATTCATTGCACAAATACACTCCGGACACCTAGTTAACATTTGGGGAAAGTTAAGCACCTTATATTTTGCATTTGTACATGTTCGGAGAAATGCGGGCTTTACTGGTGACATTGTAAAAGTCATACTCGATCAAAATCTATGATAGTCTTGATCTAAGGCTAGTTTTGTCATAATAATACACACCTACAACGTAACTACTAACTAACGTTTTCAAACAATTGTAGTGGAGCAAAAGTAAAATATTTGCCTCTGAGATGTAAGTAAAAGTACAGAAAATTGGGAAATACTCCAGTAAAGAATAAATACTTACTGGATAATTACTTACCAGTACTTGAGTAAATGTAGGCTACTCAGTGGTGTAAAGTAACTAAGTACATTTACTCAAGTACTGTACTTAAGTACAATTTTGAATTTTTTTTTACTTTACTGGAGTATTCCCAATTTTCAGTACTTTTACTTCTACTCCACTACTCAGAGGCAAATATTGTACTTTTACTCCACTACAATTATTTGAAAACTTTAGTTACTAATTACTTTGCAGATATAAATGACTATTATAAAACACGCATTAACCACTTTAGCCCTATTTTATACATAGGCTATTTGAAAATAGCCGATCTACAAGCTCACAACGCCGTCGCAAAGCGACGCGTTGTGAGCTTGTAGATCTGCTATTTTCAAACATTTTAGTACTTTTACTTTTGGTACTTTAAGTACATTTTGATGCCAATACTTTTGTACTTTTACTCAAGCAAATTTTTAATTTTGGATTTTTACTTATAACAGAGTATTTTTATATTGCAGTATCGGTACTTTTACTTAAGTAAAGAATTTGAGTACTTTTTCCACCACTGAATGTAAGCTACTTAGTTACTTTACACCACTGCAATAGAGGAGGGGTGCTTAGGAAGGACCGCCTATTGAATAATAAAACGAAAGTTAAACGGGGAAACACAAGTGCACATGGTTGATGATCCTCTGTGCTTCTCCGGACAGCAGCATACACGGTGCTACGTGCCAGGTGCGTATTGACATGAAATAATTTACTGTGTATATTGTGTACTGTAGACCAGTGGTGTAAAGTAACTAAGTACATTCACTCAAGTACTGTACTTAAGTACACTTTTGAGGTATTATTTATTACTTTACTGGAGTATTTCTAATTTGTCAGTACTTTTACTGTTGTTACTCCAGTACACCTCAGAGGGAAATGTTTTACTTTTACTACTCTACTAAGTATTTGAAAACGTTAATTACTAGTTACTTTGTAGATTTTGATTATTATTACAAAACATACTTAAGCCTATACTTTGGCTATTTGTATTTTCAAAGGATTTTTATACATTTTATACATGTGAAAACGTGTGATATGGGACCTTCTGCATAATGAGTACATTTGGTATTTGAAGTACATTTTGATGCCAATTCTTTTGTACTTTTACTAAGTAAAATTTTAATTCTGGACTTTTACTTGTAACATAGTAGTAGTAGTAGTAGTAGTATAGAAATAGTATTTCTACATAGCAGTATTGACACTTTCACTTAAGTAAAAAATGTGAGTACTTTTTCCACCACTGCTCAGTTAAACTAACTGTGGAGATTTGGAGGACCCAAAATGGCATTTTTTCTATCGATTAGTCACCCCATGGAGACTTGAAATCATGGATTTTTTTCCTTCACATTCCTAAGCCAATAATTTGATGACTGGCAGCGGTTCCGGTAGGAGACACAAAGAGTCTCCTTTGTGTCTCCTACCGGAACCGCTGCCTACCGGTCCGCTGGTCATCAAATTATTAGCTTAGGAATGCGACAAAAACAAAAAAATATCCATGAATTCAAGTCTCCATTGGGTGACTAATCGATAGAAAAAATCGTGGGTGATAGAAACATTTTGGGTGAACTAACCCTTTAACATAATGTATTGTTGATTGATTATTGAAGCAGCATCATGAGCCAGTGGAGAGCGATACAACAGCTAGAGATCAGGCTGCTGGAGTTTGTCGACTACCTTTACGATGACAACTTCCCCATGGAGATCCGCCAGGCGCTCGCCAACTGGATTGAGTCCCAAGATTGGTGAGTCTTGTCTCCTTCTTCTATCACACACACACACACACACACACACACACACACACACACACACACACACACACACACACACACACACACACACACACACACACACACACACACACACACACACACACACACACACACACACACACACACACACACACACACACACACACACACACACACACACACTATCTCTCTTTCTCTCTATCTATCTACAGTATCTATCTCTCTCCCCCATCCCCCTTCTCTCTCTCTCTCTCTCTCTCTCTCTCTCTCTCTCTCTCTCTCTCTCTCTCTCTCTCTCTCTCTCTCTCTCTCTCTCTCTCTCTCTCTCTCTCTCTCTCACACATGTAAACAAATCAAGCCATAAGGGTACACTCTCAGAGTTAACAATTCAGGATTTTACTGTGTACTTACATAACCCTGTTGTCACTGCCTGTTTTTGACTTCTTTACTGGAAAGTTTGATTAGATCTCACATCCACACACCCTGTTCTCCTTGATACAGTAGGTTTGAACCTGTGTGTCTCTCTCATCTGATAGATGTAGTCTTCCATATGAAGCCAGCCTCATGCCTTCTTAGTGAAGCGAATCTTGTCCATTATAAATAGTTGCCTATTCAATGGCTCTGTCCCATCATGCTTTAAACATGCTGTGGTGCACCCTTTTATTAAAAAGTCTAATTTGGACTGTATTCAAAAACACACAAAATAGATATTTGATAAACAGATAAACTCACTTCTCCTGGTTCAGAGCCATCACTAAATTAAAATCTTTCCTCAGACGAGTCATCACTTTGTACATTGTTAGCACCCATTGTCATTGTATCGTTGACGATCTCGTCAGCGTACTGTATTTGGAGGCCAGTCTGATGTCAGCACAGTGTGTCTGTCTATATATCGCGGTACACAGCATTGCCCGGGTTAATGTGCGGGTGGAATAGGCACAAAGTATTTCTCTTCTATAAAGGTGAAGTAAGTAAAAAACAAACGTATATCATGTATGCAACATCAAACCCAAATTAGAATCACATGTTTAGGAGGCCCCCCCCAGGGCTGTGTAAGGCCCCCCCATATACAGTCCTGGGTAGGTCACCCGGCCTGGCAGAGATATGCGCTCCTCCACTGAGAAGTGCATGGTTTATAGTTATAAAATTGATCAGTGTGGTTTCACACCTTTGTGTGCTGAGAGAGGAACTTTAGAGGTGACCTTATATACATACACATTGTGGTCAGATAAGGTTTCAGAAGCTGCTTGCATTACTTAGAAAATTTGTAATGGAAAATTTACGCAATGACCAACATTTGAACTTTCTCATTTCCTTTGACGTATTATGAAGGCCGAGTTTGGAGTATGAATATGTGTCTGTCTTCAATAAACCAGAACACTTTGTGACTGAGTTGACGGGGTCTTGTGCACTTCAGGAAGTCAGTGCTCTCAGAAGGACAAAGGGATGATCTATGGGCCACTTCTGAATGGCGGGACCCACAGCAAATACTGGAGTACTCAATTTACTTTAAAGGTTTTAATTCAGTTGCAAACAAACATATCGTTTGATATGTTTGTTTGCACCTTTGCATGGAAAACATGGAAAACATAATGTTTTCCATGCAGTGCGTCTTCTTCAAAGTCAAATGATGACTAATGTGACAAAATATGAACCTGTTCCTCTGCTCTCCTCTCTGCTATAACTGTCTATTAAGGTATTTGCTGTGAACTTGAGCATGCACCATAAGCATGATGAAATAGGTAAATGATGTGAGTGTGTGTGTGTGTATCTTTAGGGATACAGCAGCTGACCATGAGTCCATGGCTGCAGTGTTGTTCACCAACCTCCTGTCACAGCTGGAGAGGCAGTGCGCTGAGGAGCAGAACTTCTTACAGAGACACAACCTCAAGATCATCAACCAGCAGCTACAGGTACTCAGCCCCCCTACCCCAATGCTTCATATCAGTGATCACCCCACACTAGGGCTGCAACTTAGATTTTCTTAGCGATTATTCTATTGATTACTTTTTTGATTAATCGAATAATCGAGAAACAACGTTTAAAAAAAGATGACATTCCTGTGGGCTCTCTATTTCATTGTCATGTACAACAGAAACACCAAGAACAATTTCCCTACAAAGCATTGGCAATAACATGCACACACGCAACACGCAGGCATGCACGCACGCACGCACGCACGCACGCACACACACACACACACACACACACACACACACACACACACACACACACACACACACACACACACACACACTTGAAATATTTATTTATGTCCACATAAACAGAAGTACAAGATGTACAAAGGACATAAACACTGCCAGTGCAGTCAGATAAATGGAAAATAGCCAGTTACAAAGTGCATGTAAAGCAGAGCATTGTTACATACAAAACAAAAGATGGCATACTTGTCGAACACAGCGGACAACAATCATGGGTAAAGGAAACAACGCCTCCACCAAATTGAGCGGCTTCCTATAATAGCTGATATTGAGCAGTACCTTGCTAATTGTTTGGCCCTCCTTTTGGAGAGGCCGGCCATTTGCAGGCCCCTCACAACCAACTTGTGCATGTGTCATAGACTACCAAAGATAAAAACCAAAAGTTTACATCTGCAGCCTCGCTGAGAGATGGTCTGCTCTAGCTGATGATATTTTAGCACTTTGGTTAGGAAGGCTTCCTCTAAGCTGTAATCAAAAGTACAGCCGACCTCGAGAATGAACACCTACCTATGGTTTTCATTAACAACAATGACATCAGGGGTGTTAGCTGATCCGGGTTAGCTGATCAGGGTCGCGCTGATCCGCCGCCTCGCTGGAACAACCTGGGGAGCCTCCGCTAAGACGCTGCGAATATCCACCCAAGCCCTGGTCTTCTCTGCAGCAGAATACTGCGCCCCAGTCTGGAGCAGAAGCCCTCATGCGAGAAAAGTCGACGTGGCTATCAATACCTCCCTCCGGATAATAACTGGATGCTTAAAGCCTACCCCTGTGTCCTTCTTGCCAGTCCTCGCGGGAATAACACCGGCCGGCCTCCGACGGGAGGCTGCCACCCTCGCCCTGGCCAGTATGACTGGCACATCCTGCACAACACCACAATAACACCAGCACCTCCAAGCAGACTCAAGTCTCGCCACCCCTACAACAAGGCAGCACA
The DNA here is from genome assembly GCF_963280865.1 of Gymnoscopelus braueri. Classification (NCBI taxonomy): domain Eukaryota; kingdom Metazoa; phylum Chordata; class Actinopteri; order Myctophiformes; family Myctophidae; genus Gymnoscopelus; species Gymnoscopelus braueri. Next base: position 14,968,627 of record NC_137618.1, on the reverse strand, counting down.
AGAGATGCTCAACTCCACCTCTGAGGACATCTCCGGAGATGCATGGTTGGCAGCAGCTTGGAAGCAGGAGTGGGAGTCAGCCGGGCCCTCCCGAATCCACCGCTACATCTGGGACCCAGGAGATGGCGCTATTGGAGGAGACGACCTACCACGCCGGTAATGGACCACACTGAACCGTCTACGAACTGGGGTCGGTCGCTTTAAAACATCAATGAAGACGTGGGGCTTGGCGGACAGTGCGGCATGCGAGTGCGGTGACCCTGAGCAGACCGCTGACCATATAATCACCATCTGCCCCTTATATAGACCACCCTCGGAAGCCAGCCTCTTCGACCTTGGACCAGAGATGCGGGCATGGCTACACGACACAGAGTTGGACCTCTGACGTTACACGAAAGAAGAAGGGGTGTTAGCTGAAATGTTAGAGAACACAGAATCATCGTTACACAGGTTAAACATGCTCGGCTTCACAGTAGAATGCTTATACAGATGATGGAGGACCTGAAAATAGAAGTGATATCTTTTGATATCAAATCCACTATTCTGTCATGCCTACTTATGTAGAGTCCCCTGTATACATGGCACCCATTAAGATGTGGGACATGGTTTCAGCTATTTGTTCATGACCATGTTGTATGCAGTGACCATGATGTATACAGTGAGGAACATGGTTGCCTGGAAACCAGATGGAGAGGTTAAGTTTAGATGGTAAAACCTGCAACCTCGCTTTCAGAGTAAAGACAACAATGCATTGTCTAAAGCAACATTTTTGAACACAGAGTGAGAGACAGAGTGCAGCCTTAGCTCGGTCCAATGCTGCCGCTGCCTTTACCGTTGTGCCCATAAGAGGCGGCCTCAGGCATTAGTCAGTGGGAGTTGGTGTTCTGCTCCATGCACAGTCATAATTGCTCTGACAGAGATACTGGAGTCAGATATAAAGTCCTCCGAGACAGCCATCGCCTCAGAGTTAGACCCTACCCACTTCAAGGTATCATCAGCCCAACAGCACAGATCGTTTAACACACACACACACACACACACACACACACACACACACACACACACACACACACACACACACACACACACACACACACACACACACACACACACACACACACACACACACACACACAGATTTTCTTGAAACACACCTTCACTTCTCAGTAATGGCCTGATGACATTGGCTGATTACGTTTCTCAGCGAAACACCATAACACACACATCTGAATACTACATTCTTGTGGATGGTGTAGTTGCGCTGAAGAATGATTCCGCTGTTATCAATATGGAGTAAATAGTCTGCTGTAAATATAACAATGAACTGTGGTCTATATTGTCAACACTTATTGCTTGTCATACCTTCATTGAGTACTTCCTCAATAGATAGAGGTGCGGTGTGGCCTGTGATGTGTCTATTGGAGCTGACAGGGAAGTGACATGCCTTTGTTTTAGTTGCCAGCGAGCGATTAGCTGGAAGTATCAATTTGAATTTACTGCTGTTGCTGCTATGACACCTGAATTGCCCTCCGGGGATCATTTAAGATACACATACAGCCCACTGAGTCTGCCATCGTCTTGGAGGTGCAAACAACACAGGTATCAGCATTGAGTTGAGAAGGGTTGATATCTTTTTCTGTCATAGCGCTATGGTTAAGGGACCTGCAACCTGGAAAATTAAGAGAGGACATCTAAATATAAGATTTTCAAGCTTGCGGGCCGCGAAAGGACACACTCATGTGTTGTCGATTCCATTCATGTGGTTAAGGACTATACAAATACATTTGAGTTGAGTTAAATCAAATTCATGGACCAGGCCCCTACTGGCCTTCTCATTTGATGCATTGTGAATGCAGTGCAGTGCTCCTGCAGGGGCAGCGGTGTCACCCAAAACATTAACAGGAAATGTTTGGTTGAGGTCAGGTGTTGCTGACGCCGTGAGCCTCAACATGTGTTGCTGAATTGGAAGAGTAGACATATACCTTTGCAGAACAGATCCCTGAGCTGTTGTTTCCTGTGTGTGTGTGTGTGTGTGTGTGTGTGTGTGTGTGTGTGTGTGTGTGTGTGTGTGTGTGTGTGTGTGTGTGTGTGTGTGTGTGTGTGTGTGTGTGTGTGTGTGTGTGTGTGTGTGTGTGTGTGTGTGTGTGTGTGTGTGCACATGCGAGCATGCGCTTGTGTGTGTGTGTGTGTGTGTGTGTGTGTGTGTGTGTGTGTGTGTGTGTGTGTGTGTGTGTGTGTGTGTGTGTGTGTGTGTGTGTGTGTGTGTGTGTGTGTGTGTGTGTGTGTGTGTGTTATGTGTGTCCGATGTGCACATGTATGTGGGTGTTCTCAAAGTCAGTGTTTCACAGAGGAAGTGGTAACTCATGTATGGTGAGATGGTATGGGTTGTTTCTGTGTGTGTGATGCTGTAAGTGAAAGCACTTTTGGAGGTGCGCTTTATAGATGATTGGGGTTGATTGGATGTTGTGTTCATGATATATGTATTCCATTTTTGTAAGAAATAGGCCCCTGCCACAAATTTTGGAAGCCAGGCAAACCGTATGGAATGTATCAAAACCAAAAAACATCTTGATGCTTATTGTCAGTTTGTCACACGATTCCAGAGATCACGTGTGTGTAATTTAGTACCCCAAAAAAATAAATGTTTATGCAAGGGACATTTGTAGCATTTGTGGCTATGGGTTTAAGAGAAATCACCCTTTTCTCTGCCTGTCTCAGAGCAGTGGTTATAAAACTTTCTGTGTCCAAGGCACATCAAAGGAAATCTCAAGGCACATTATTGTCTTCATATCTGTGCAAAATAGCCTCTGTAACTCATGGTATCAATGTTATTACTGTAAATGTAGATTTAGTAATGCCAAATAAAACGTTTTTGTAGATTGGCAAAAATAGCCGATCTACAACTTTTTACTGCTATTTTACAGGCTTTTCAGTACAGCATGTTCCTTACATTACCGATTCCCAAAGTTGATGCTGAACAGATGTTCCAGTAAGTAACTTACGTATGTTTGTTTGGATGCCGATACCTAAATGGTGTCGTACTTCCTGCACTGACATGTTAAATATGTGGGTGTTGCCTCATCATTCAGGCTTTGACGCTGGCACAGTAAAAGTCTTAGTCACAAATGGAGGCGAGAGAAAAAGTTAAGTTTCCCAGTGCAACAGCGCAAACTTTCCCTAATGTCTGAGTAGGCAGAACAGGGGATGCCTTTTGACAAAAACATCACCCACGCCCATTTGAGTATAGTGTTATTGATATAAAGTACAGGATAATATTACATATTATACAACAACAATGGGTGCGTCAGCAGTTCAGCAGCCGCCTGACTGCCTGTGTAAAGAAGATGGGTGGTGTGTGATTTGATGCTTTGGTGACGTCTTTTAGATGGAAGGAGAACAGAACATGAGTGGGGTGTCCTTAATGATGTTCTGGATTTTCCTTTAACAGCAAGTGGTGTAAATTAGGGGTACAGCGATTATTCTATCAATTACCTTTTTGGATTAAACAAGTAATTGAGAAGTGTGATTTGTGTTCGCCTATGACAAGGCCAAAAAAGATTTACCCCCCAAAATTGAGAATTGTTTTAGAATTAGCACAGTATAAAAGTTATGAAGTTGTGATATTGTGTCATTTAACTCTGGATTATACAGTGTACCCTCAAATAAACTGCCATTCTCTCTGTTTACTTTGCATGGGGCCCATTCAGTTTTGAAAACAAGGCAAGTTGTACCACATTCCTTTATTAGTGGGCTGGTACAGTTGGGTTATGAGTTATGACGAGCATTTCCAGTAACCGAGGCCTGAATGACACGCCTCCATTTTACCAATTACTTCCTCCTCTTTTTGAATTGGGTTTTCCCTGTTGGTAAGACAAACTTCTGTGAACGTATGCCTTTGTCACTCAGGCATTAGGTAACACGTCACCTTTGTGCATGTGTGTGTGTGTGTGTGTGTGTGTGCGTGCGTGTGTGTGCGTGTGTGTGTGTGCCGCAGGCAAAATACAAAGACAATCCTACTCTGATGGCCAGGACTATCTCTACTCGTCTCCAGGAGGAGCGGCGTATTCTTGGCAGTGTGCAACAGGAGCAGGTCTGTCACTAGTATCAAACCCCCTCATCTCTGTGGGGAAGACCCCCATGTTTGTCTGGTAAACAAATACCCTTCCTATCAGATACCACTACACAGCAAAACTGAAGGAAAAGTCTAATCCATAAAAAAGAAATAAAACAGTAAATACTACTGTTAGTATTACTACTATTTATAACATTTTGTTGCATTATCCAAAAAAAAAGTTTGAAGCTGCAGTAAAATAACAGACATACAATAAGACTATTCACTTCCACACTACTAGGAAACCTAAAGGCAAAGTGGGCAAAGTTCAGAAAACAAACAGTGAAAGCATAATGAGAGCTTATGAAATTCCTCAGTTTATTTTGTATTCAAACAACTTATTTTGTTGTTGTCTGTAAATAGAAATGAAATGTTTGGTACACTGGGAAATTGTCAGCAGTAATGTAATACAGGAATACATGTAGTATACATGACTAATGTGATACATACTTTTGTTAAACATGCAATAACAATGATATAGTCCTTGAAATACTAGGTTAGAGGTTCATGGTTATAATGTTTAAATTATTTTGTCCTTGGGAAACACTGGGTAAATAACAACAAAATCTGATGAGAGTATTTGTATTAACAGGGGCCATTGGAGAAGTCCATGCAGAATTCTGTGACCTTCGAGAAACAGAAGAATATGGACAACAGAGTCGCAATCATCAGAAGCAGTGTACAGGTACAGTAGGTGCAACAATATAGGAAGTACCAAAACTAACACAGCACGTAAGCTTAAGTTAAGTGTGATTTCTACTTAGTTGCGTGCTGGTGTAAACGACACAACCAAGTATAAATCAGTCACTCCGTATTGTGAAGGTGTCACTTGTCGAAAATAACTCATCTTCAGCAAGCAACACCATCGTACTATGGATGGAGAATAAAGTAGAGTTTGTCTGTATCAGAAACAATGTTTGTGGTTCACGCAAGGAATTGTCTGTGCAATTAAATAAAATGATTGCCACTATGGCAGAACATACAGTATGTAATCAGACAGTAAATTTGTACATTAAATCAATGGTTCCCATCCTTTTTCCTTGGAGCCCCCCTTCTTACATTTGACAAAGCATAGACCCCTACACAAGTGCTCCTACACTTCCACACACCACATGCACACACACACACACTTGTGTGTGCATGTGAAGAGTGGAAGTGTGGAAGTGTGGAAGCCGTATATAGTTCTTGTACGATGAATAGCACAAATTCCTGATTCTTGCTGTTTTTTAAACTTTTTGAAAAATATCACAATTTGGACTGATATCACATTGAGAACACACAGGCAGACAGTGGATGAATGCAAGTTATGATTTTGTGCAGCAAAAACGTTTGGACTACAAACATGCCACACCTTCAAACATAGGCCTCACGCCTAAAAAACGGAATCCCAATCTCTTGGTCACATCTTGTATCCTGTGGCCACAAGATCTTCCATGCAGTTCAGTTTGTTACAGAACATCGTAGCCATAAGATATAATAAGACATGATCCTGATCTTGTGGCCTCAAAATACAAGACGTGCAGAGTCAGACTAGAAGTGTAAGCTGTGCCCAATAGATGAGGATCTTGCAGTCACATCTTGTGGCTATGACATAATTAGCTGAACCATGCCAGGTCACCAGGTAGCATAGGATGGGAATGGGATGCTTGTGCTCAATCATGTACAGTATGTGTCCCAATGAATGAACACAAAATAAATCATGTCTAGATGATGGACCAGGCTGTGAAACACATTGAGGACCTGCAAGATGATTTTGATTTCTGCTATAAGACCCTCCAGTCTCGAGGTGAGCTGCATTACAAAGTGTGCACAAAGTTTTAAGAATTCTCAGAATTTTATAGAAAATGTGTCATATCCTGCATGTTCATGTGCATGTTTGTGTGTTTATGTGCTTCAGATCAGACTGAGCGGAACACTGAGAAGATGAAACAGGAAGTTACAAGACTACAGGAAATGCTCAACAGGCTTGACTTTAAAAGAAAGGTGTGTATGTGTGAACACATGTACAATATGTTACGACTTAAAAGAAAATAAGAACATAGTTTCATGGCCGAATTAATCCAATCTGGATGTTATTTATTATCTGAACAATCAAAACTCGTTTGTAGGATTTTGGAAATCACATTTGGCGATGAGCATAGTCAGATATAATTAATTTAGCACATCAGGTATAAACATAAAACATGTGTTCCTCGCCTGTTTCCTGTAGTGTCGCTGGCACCCAAGCCTTGGCATTCGGCGCCCTTTGTGGCGGTGTTTTCCTGGCCAGTGCTGGTCTTTGGTTCCATGTCTTTGCTCCTTGGATTGTTCAGTGATTTAGACGTGAACAAACTTAAAAGACACACGATAACTCAAAGGAACAGGGAAAGGGGTTATGTACATGTACCCGACTTTCACCACGGTAGCAGTGTCCAAAAGTCCTGTGGTCTTGTTTCCTCACTATTGACTCTTTTCGACTACAAGAAGATCTAAGTGAACCGTGTCGTGTTTCACAGGCTATGGATTTGTTTCCATTCGGCCCTGCTCAGCATCTTCGCATCGTAAAGCTCGTAGATCAGCTATTTTCACCTTTTTAAAATTAGTTTAATTTATTAAGTACCTCCCTGGTTGGTGGTTATAATAGAAATGTCAGGGGGGCACGGTGGCGAAGTCGGTAGTGCTGTCGCCTCACAGCTAGAAGGTCCTGTGGGCGTGTCCTCTCCTCCGTGTCATCAGCGAAATGGCCTTTCTGTGTGGCCTTTCTGTGTGGAGTTTGCATGTTCTCCCTGAGGGTACCTACCTAGGGTAGGTACCTTCACAAAATACATGCAGTAATACTGCCTCCCCATGGTCAGCCGGGGTGCCTGATGGAGGGGAAAGGAACTGGTTGGAATAACATGCGCGCTACGTTCTACTGGGGAAACTCCTCCCTGTCAGGTGATAAGAAGCGGCTTGCTAGCTCCTCATGCATTGAAGGAGGCATGAGCTCAGTTCTGGGCTCTCCCTAGGCTGGCAGAGGGAGAGTAGCAGCCAGGATTACTTAGGCAATTGAGATATTTATAATTGGGATATATTTTTTTAATATAATAATATATATATAATAGAAATTACATATATATAACCATTACAGAACTTCATGAGTTTTGGAAAGTTCCAGGACATGGAAGGTTCTAGATTACACTTTGTTGTCAAAAAAGAGCCATAAGCTGTCCTGTGTTGCATTCCTCTTTGCTGATCAGACTGAGCAGCAGATCTCCATTTCCTTAAATCAGTCTAGCTCAGTCGTAGAGCACTCAACTTTGGACCACAAGGTTCTGGGTTTGATCTCGGGGCTGCCAGTATGAGTAGCACAACTTGGGTAACAGTCACTAAGTACTGGGAGCTGGTGGTAGGTGTGGCGCTCCACTTCAGCAAACCTTCTCCCAGGGATCTAGCGCACTGGAAAGGTTATAGACACCCTCGTTCTCAGCCAATACCGATAGTAAGCCACTCCAACCCACTTTCTTACTTACATCATGACATCAATCAGGTATCCCAGGTAACGCATGTGACCTGATCAACCTATTCCGCCAAGAGGGAATTCACTAATGTGACTGTGACATAATATCAAATCCCTTAATCAAATTGTTATGTTCATATTGGAATGTAACAAACGTCATAGTGGTCATTGGTAGTGCTGGTGTATTGGCAAAAGGACGTGCTGCTCACATAGCTGTGGTGGGCATTGTGGTTAACATTGCAGAGACTGACTTTTAAGTGTTAAAAACAGTTAGGCCTTCGTCTTGGTGCCACCTCCATATGTACAATGATTAAAAATGGGGATATTGACAGTTTTGAAAACTTGAGTCAGACATATGGGTTGGCTAGGCAGGACCTTTTAAGATATCTGCAGTTAAGGGATTTTTTCGGGAAAAAAATAAAAAGGTCTAATCCGGGGATCACACCAACTATAATTACTGTATTTGTTGATGCTTATAACTCAGGGAGTAATAGAGGTCTTATAAGTAAGCTACACAATGGAATTATGTCATTGAATAAGGATTCTACGATATATGTGAAACAACGATGGGAAAAAGAAATTGACATTGACACAAGTGATGAAGTGTGGTCGGATTCATGAGAAACACAATCAACAACCACTAACTCCCTGACCTGGAGAGACTTTTGCTGGAAAAAACAAATCCGCTTCTTTATCACTCCCAAACAGAAGTCTAAACAAACTGGGAACCAGCTGGACTGCTGGAGAGAATGTGGAGATACTATGGTTGATCATGCACATGTCTTTTGGGCTTGTCCTGCAATTCAACCTTTCTGGAAGGAAGTAGCAACACTTATTCTAAAGAATTCTGGGTTTCAGTATCAATACTACATTTGAATCTTTGTATCTTGGACAATCCGGATGGACAGAGTCAGGATGACTCTTATCTACTTAAGATCCTACTTGCAGCAAGCAAAAAAGCTATCACAAAGAACTGCTTGCAGAAAAGTTGCCCTACTATGGGGCTATTTGTCAGTATTGTGAGACAATTGCATCTCCTAGAGCAGATGACCTATTCTTTGAGTCTCCAAAAGGAGTTGGGTGGACTATTTAGATAGCGGGCCAGATCTCTGGTGATGGCTGGCTGCATCCTCCCTATTGTATTTGGTCTTAAATCCTGTCAATATGTTTCTGCTTCTATTACTGGTACCGAATGTCCCATGACCTCTTTTGTTTTTGTTTTTTGTTTGTCTGTTTATATGATTATCTGTATGTTTTGCCTTATTTTTACTGCTATTCTTCTTGTTGCTTTTTTGTACTATTTGATTGTATGTCATGTTTAACAAAAAATTTGAAACCTGAAAATAAAGAGTAAAAAAAACCCCCAATAAACTGTTAGGCCTACGAACATGAGATTTCATGTTGGTAGATTGGTAGATGGTAGATACGCATGGTAGATTTATTAATACTCCTTCAAAACTATTCTGGAATGGCCATGGATAATACTTGTTTCTGGTTGGCTAGCAGATGTCTGTTAATATCAGATATCGGGAAACCTCAGACATGGGGAAAAGATGAATCACTGTTCCGAAGCAATGCTCATGATATATTACATTTTATGTAACCTATTTGATCTGGTCTATATTCAACTGCATCTATGTTAACAATGCATCAAATCAAAGTCATACTACGGAGTATAAATTAGGCTGAGACTGATGCTGTTCTTAATGGCTCTCCTAGGAGATCCTCTCCAAGATGGATGATGTGATCAAGGAGATTGACGACCTGATGACCAGTCAGCTGAACCCTGAGCTGTTGGACTGGAAGCGCAGACAGCAGATTGCCTACATTGGAGGTCCACTCCTCACCGGCCTGGACCAGCTGCAGAACTGGTGAGGAAACGCAAATAGCCAGAAAACAAGATTTGGTTTGCTCCAAATCCCTTGAGAAATAGTGTAGGTTTTTAATGGTACAAGTTATATTCTTTGTTAAAATAAGTGTTAAATAGCTCTATATAGCAATCATTGCTATAGAGTGGTTAAAGCTGTTTAATTTGACCTTCTATAGTAACTGTGGCCTGTTAACTAGAATGTATACACACAAGTGTGATCGAGCATACAAACAAACACACTCTGTCTGTTACCGACTATTGATTGTTTGACTCGCTCTGTGCAACTCCCTGGTTAACACTGTGGAGTCAGGCCAATTCCTGGGAATAATAATCTCATAGGATCTCAAGTGGGTGGAGATCATCACCTCCATCATGAAGAGGATCCTGATGGTTTAGTTCTACACAGCCATCAACTTTTGCATCCATGCCGCATTCATCCCCTTCTACCACTCACTACGTCTACTGGGAAGGACAGGTACTGACTGTTGACTGCAGCGGATCAATCATTAGCCAGAGAGGGTCATCGGTTGCAACCTGCTGTCTCTCCAGGACTGAGAAACAAGCCGAAAAGATAATTGTTGAAGCTTCTCACCCCGACTTCACCTTTTCCAAAGACTACCATCTGGCAAGAGGCTCCAGTCTATCAAGACAATATTTCGCCACCACTTGTATAGTTTCTTTCCTAGAAAGCACAGGTTCGTGCCTTGGATGGTTGCCTCAGCCATCAGTGGATGAATGTAACGTAAAGTGCTTTGGATGAAGGCGTTATGGAAATGCAGATCATGCAGACCATTCTACATTTTAGAAGCATGTGTATGTGCAAACATACAAAGAATTGTATTTAAATCGTTGATTCATGTCTACACCACCAAAGATATAACCCTTCTCCTCCATTGTCCCTCCCCCTCCTTCTCTTTACAATACATCCTTCTCTCTTTCCTCCTCCTCTCCATTTGTCTTTCTCCCTCTCTCCCCTGGTGCTTTCTGTCTTGTCCCTCCCAGGTTTACGTTGACGTCTCAGAGCCTGTTCCAGGTGAAGCGTCAGCTGGATAAGCTGGGGGAGCTTATTGTGAAGGTAACCTATGAGAGTGACCCCATCCCCCTGCAGAAGCCCCAGCTGGAGGAACGAATCAAATACCTCATTTACCACCTCATCAGGAGGTATGTTCAGTTAGCACATGGTCACACAACCCCAATGACACAAAAACACAGTATCATAAGGTTTATTCAAGATTCAAGAGGGTTTTATTTGTCACTCACTCATACAAGTATAAGAAGTGAAAGTGTGGCATGCTCTGCTGTCTGTATACTGTGCTAACAATAACAACAAGATCATAATTATGAATATTAAAAACAAATAGTACACTTAAACCCTCGAGAGTCTATACTTACAGTAGTAAACTCGACTGGAGTTGGCTTTGTACATGGACCGCTCTTTCCCCCCCAGGCCTCTACACCAAATTTCTTAGCAGAAAATAGCCTACAATAATCTACAAACTGACAACGCGCCACATCACATCGCAACATGACGTGTTGTGAGCTTGTAGATCAGCTATTTTTGCAGAATGTGCACCCCAGAATTGGGATGCTGGGGGTTCAAGTGGTTAAGAAAAGACAACTGATGTTTGAACTTTGGTCGAACCTTGGATTGTATTGTATTGTATTGTGGGGATGATTTAAGCCTAAATATTGACCATGATCTTTTTCTGTTGCTTCTGTGCTCTGTGGCAGAATTCTCTTCCTTCATGTTTGTTTATCTGCTAAAAGTGGGGGAAAAAAAGCGATTCCATTGAAAATCAATGGAATAGCTACTTCCAGATTTCTCAATCTTAGAACACAGAAGCAACAAAGAAAGATGACTGACAATAATTTGGACTCATGTCATGACCACGTACTGTAGCTGTACAACCCAAGGTTCTACGAAATGTCAACGATTTGGCACAGCCTGATGGGTGGGAGCATCAATGCAGTGGAATAACATTTGATAACCTCGTCCACAGCTCATTCGTGGTGGAGAAGCAGCCGTGCATGCCCACCCACCCCCAAAAACCACTCATCATCAAGACAGGAGTACAGTTCACCACAAAAGTCAGGTATTTGGACGTTTAAAACATTTTTTTTTTAATTTTTTCTCTAGCATCTGTCAAACACAGAATGCGTTCTCATTAAGCATGTTTTTATCCCTGCTAGTGGCAGGGCTATAAGGATGCCAATGTTTATTGGTTGTTTATTCGGTCGTTTTGTTAATGAAAGTCAGGTTTTTGTTTAATGTTTATCTTAGTGGCTTTTTGATTTGTCTTTGCTCCAAGAAAATGAGGAAATGCACTGATGTCCCACACTTTCAGTACAAATGAAAGCTCTCAACTGTCATGTGTTTTCTACAACTAGATGAACCAAAACAATCAGGCTTCAAATCGTCAATGAAATTATCATATTTCTTTGCTGATGATGATGCTATGACTTTTAATCCCTTCTAGACTGCTGGTTAAACTTCCAGAAGTAGATTATCAGCTCAAAGTGAAAACAACGTTTGACAAGTGAGTTTCACATATTCAATTCAATTCAAACTTTATTCCAGACACATAGGGGGTCCATAGAGTACATACAAATCATAGACATCACACAAAAGAAATTAAACAATACTGTACAATGCCTTTCTTTTTCAATTTAATTGACTCTTTAACTCTTTTTGGATGGCAACAAAGTGAAACTCTTTTGACACTTATAATGAGGATTTGCTTTTCTGTCATGTTGGTGCAATAACCTTTATTAATCTTATTTTCTGTCTGTGTGTGTGTGTGTGTGTGTGTGTGTGTGTGTGTGTGTGTGTGTGTGTGTGTGTGTGTGTGTGTGTGTGTGTGTGTGTGTGTGTGTGTGTGTGTGTGTGTGTGTGTGTGTGTGTGTGTGTGTGTGTTTGTGTGTGTCTAGGGACCTACCACCTGGCAGAGTGTGAGTATACAGCTCATGTACAGCCGGTTCCTTTGTAGGTCAACATGTGTAAACAGTGTTTAAGGAAGACACTTTACTGACATTACTTCTTATAGGAAGGGATTATGGGATTACAACCATTCAGCCAGATAACTGATATTATACTTTATTAGACTCAGTTTCTTGTTTATTTATTCTACCCTCTTATTTTATCTACAGAAATCGTCAGTTTTTCATCCTGACCAACAACACTAAAGCTATGGATATTGAGGAATCCTCCAATGGCTGCCTTTCAGTGGAATTTAGACACTTGGTATGAGACCATTCACTGCCTGGGCATTTTTATTTTTACTGATCGATGTGTTGCTTAATTTTCAACTAAATTCAAATGCAATTCAGTTCAGTTCTGTTTGTGTCTTGCAGCAGCTCAAAGAGAAGAAATATATCAATGGAGCTAAGGGAAATGAGGTGAGATTTAATTGATCTTTTTTTTGATTGTTTTCTCAGCACACAGACTCTACTAAGTATGGTTCCCAGCAACAACAGTCAGTTAACACTGTTGCTTGCACATAGGAACATCATACCATTATGATACTGTTTCAGCCACTTTAACTAGGGGAAATTGGTCAAGTAGTAGAGTAGGACATAGTGAAAATCAGACCGAACACTTCCCAATGTGTTGTGTGTGCAGAGAGCTCACACTACTGGAAAATCTGTAGAAGCCTCTGTAAAACGAAGCATTTCCCTGAGTTTTACAATAGAAGGGTAGGATTTATTTTAAATATTGGTAAAGTTTAATTAATTCATAAATTGATTAAGGATTCAGAATCAATGAAAAAGTTGTACTATTGAGGAAAAAGTTGTACTATTGAGGAGTGTTTGTCTTCCCAGGGTCTTCTGTCTGTGACAGAGGAACTTCACTCGCTCAGCTTTGAGGCTCAGTTCATCATACAGGGCCTTGCTATTGATCTAGAGGTGAGTTTACAACACCAACAGTTTTACAACAGTTTGTGACACGTATAACTGCAGTGCCAATTCAAACTGCCATATGCCTCCTCCTCACATAACTGAGATCTATCAGATGTAGAATAAATGTTACTTTTTATTTGTCTTAGGGAGGCATTGATGTTTTTGTAGATGCTCTCTCAATGTACTATGTTTTTGGTCGCAGACGTGCTCCCTTCCTCTGGTAGTCATTTCCAATGTCAGCCAGCTGCCTGGAGGCTGGGCCTCAGTCATGTGGTACAACCTCCTCACTGATGAAGCCAGGGTGAGCCACTGTCTTACACACAAATGTCTTCAAGTGCTATTGAAACATAGATTATCACCCCAGCATTTGTCTTTGCCAACCTTAGGCACGATGAATGCTGGTTGATAATTCGTTTTTCACACACCTTACACCACACAAAGTTTCAACATGAATGGCAGTGAATTACATTTCAAATGGTAGGCAGAAATCTTCTAAAATGTACACTGCATATACTTATACACAAAAATAAAACTTTAATCTCTGCTAATGGCAAGAACAAAAAATTAGACTTGACTCAAAATTAGAACAGACAATATTATCACTTCACAAAATGCCCATACACTTTTAATTGATTAGGTGAACTTACATTTCACAAAACAACACATACACTGCATTTTTTTTGTGACATCTTACCTTTTCCTACAAACCTGCACCCCCCCCTCCTTAGCCGTAACTGAAACCATGACCCTAAACTAAATCTGACCCTAACCATCTCCATAACCTGCAGCCTTACCCTAAACTGAACCCATACTTACTCCTAAACCTCTTTATCAATATCCATTCATAGAACTTGGGGTTCTTTGGGAACCCACCTCGGGCAAGTTGGAGTCAGCTGTCTGAAGTCCTGAGCTGGCAGTTTTCCACCTTTGCTGGCCGGGGCCTCAACAAGGAGCAGCTCTCCATGCTGGGAGAGAAACTCTTAGGTACAATTCTATGTTACAGCCATAAACTGGCTTTCAAGTGAGTGTCGAGTTTAAGATGTTTTTTTTATTATATTGGCATTTTGGGGCATTTTACTGTGTGCTTTATTCAGGAAAGACAGGAAAGCAAGGGCAGAGAGAGGAGAGACATGCGAGACAAGACAGGAGTTGGATTCAAACTCAGGTCCACATGGCTCACATGAACTAACTAACTAGCTGAGCCACCAGGCACCCCATGTTGAACTTGTATTTAGTCACAACAAGGAAATTTGAAATAAAGCAAAGCATAACATGCAATACACAGTAGATGCAGAAAACTGTACTTGCAACACCTGAAGACACATGATGATAGATAAATGAGTGATGGTAAGTGGGTGGTTTTAGAATGGTTTCCAACCCAGTGACATGGGGACCAGTTAGTTTGAAATTATTGTTAGGTTGCATGACCTGTACCTACATGTACTTAGGTCAGGGTAAGGAAAATGCAGGGGAATTTGCCAACAAATTAGACTATTATTTTGATCAATGCCTAGTGTTCACAAATTAAAACGAGTTACTGACAGGTCATGTATGCTGTTTTACCCCGCTACAGGGCAACATGTCTCCCACAGTGACTGTCAAATCTCCTGGTCCAAGTTCTCCAAGGTAAGCTACAAGTCTCTTTCACTATCACAGGTTTCACCGCCTGTAAACATTCAATCTGCAGTCATGGATGGATGGTGCCACCTAGGGGCCGCCCAAGCATGTGCACACGTTTTTGTTCCTTGTCCCTGCAATTGCACATGATGCATTGGCATCTTCCACTGTCTTAAAGGATAACCTTTTTGTGGATGTGAAATATTTTACTGATGGTCAGTGTGGTAGCAATAAAGCGATAAATGGGAGTTCTCCTGCTTAAAGAGCCTCAAAGAAAGTGTCTTAATATACAGTACCAGTATGCAATGCATGTAATGTTCTCGTACAGTGAGAGTACAATGAGAGTTAGCATTAATTCATTATTTCATTCACATTAAAACCGATATTTATATAATATGCACTCATTCATATGTTACATTTGTTGTGCCTTTTGAAGGAGAATATTCCAGGGAAGACCTTCAGTTTTTGGATGTGGCTGGATTCCATCCTGGATCTTATTAAGAAACACTTGTTGCCGGTCTGGAATGACAAGTAAGTCACCCACTCATTCCATGTTTTTTAACCAATCTCAAAATCTAACTGGTGGATTGCTATGAAACCTGTGTATTCATGCTCCCTGAATGATGAACCCTAACCACTGAGTGACCCCATGACCTTTCCTCTAGCTCCACCTTCAGGCCAACATTTCTTGTTGGGTGGCTGGTGGTACTTTTCTAACATTAAATGTGCTTGGCCCTCTGCAGCCACATTATGGGTTTTGTGAGTAAGGAGATGGAGAGAGCCTTGCTGAAGGACAGGGACTCAGGAACATTCCTGCTGCGGTTTAGTGAGAGCCACCTCGGAGGGATCACCTTCACCTGGGTGGAACGTGGCTATAATGGTGAGCATGGTCTCCTTTCATTCTATTACACAAACACACCCTGAACCATGTATGACTCCTTTCTAAAAGACAATTTAATTCCAGACATGAGTGTTAGTTGGGATATGTCCCGTGTTTTCCCAAAGCTGCTTTTATTACAAAATTCTAAATCTTATTCTCTATTAAAATACTCTCTACACTTGTATTAATCCATATGGATCTTTGTTACTTGTCACCTCTTTGAACTTTGTTGTCCTGTCTATCCCAGGTTCTTTCAATGGCGTGTATTTAACTAGTGTTTATTTTAAATGTATTCCTAACAAGCCAGTTTCACCAACAGGAGAGGCCAAGTTCAACTCTGTGGAACCGTACACCAAAAACCGCCTCAGTGCTCTGCCGTTTGCTGATATCATAAGAGATTACAAGGTGATCTCCAATGGAGTGGTCCCTGAGAACCCTCTGAAGTTCCTCTACCCCGACACACCCAAAGATGAAGCCTTTAGTCGCCATTACAACATACATCCCAGCAAAGGCAAGAGGGGCAGACTAATTATTTTATGCAGGTTCCCATTTATTGGTAATATATTGTGAATAATTGAAGAATTATTCTAATTATTCAGGTATTTGATTTCCTTTCCCCCCCCAGTTGATCCATACATACCATCCATGCTGATCCCCATCTCGGAAATGAGGTATGTTATCAATTTCATTTTATAATGAGATCTGTTCCCCTTTCTTTGTTTTGCTGACTCGATAAACTGCTGGCATCATTTTGGTGAAGACCGCCATCTTTATAATACTGTCATTCTTGCATTGATTGTTCTGTCTGCATGTTGTATGCAATATGCATGTATTTTGTCATATTTTCAAACTGGTATTTACCAGAATTACATTCTTTCAATGATTCAGCTGTTGCTTGCAGTGCATCAACCACATCAGTAATAGTGCTCCACCCTCAGCTTCCTGTCTCTCTACTCTCTACTCTCCTATCTAATTCAAGTAAAAACTGCCCAATAAATCCATTTAAAATGAAAAAAGTAACAGGTTACAAAGTGTAAAGTAGTTTTCTGTGAGTAAACCTGAGAGTTTGTTTGTAATGGAGCTGCATCACTTCTCCTTTAACAGCTAAATGTAGCAATGGCATAATCCTACATTGTGATACTTTAAATCATTGGTTCTCAAAGTGGGGTCCTTGGGTTGTACCAGGGGGTCCCCAGAAAAATGTGTTAATAAAGCTTCAAAATCCTTTTAACCCTTTTATCCATATTTTATACTTAGGCTTTTAAAAAATAGCAGATATATACAAGATCATAGCGTGGCACAGATCTTTGAAAAATCTTTGTAAAATCTTTGAATATATATATATTTAAAGCGAACATTTGTAACTCAAATCTTTGCTTCTGGGGGTCCCTGGAACAAAATATTTTGAAATGGGGGTTCGCAGCCAAATACATATCATTTTGGGGGTCCTTGACATGAAAAGTTTTGAGAACCACTGCTTTAAATTACTTATTTTTATGAAATTTCATTGATGATGAAAACTGGATTTAGGTGTCCTTCCTTTTTTTCCCCTGGCAGAGATCACAGCTCTAATCCTGATGCCACTCCACCCCCCTGCCAGTCCCCTGAGCCGCCCATGACTCCTGGGGAATTTGACATTCTCAATCAAGACCTCTGCTTTGACATGGATACAGTAAGTTTACGTAATGCATATCGCTGCTGTCGGGGCAGAAACCTCCTATCTCCATATTCGAATGTTTTGTGTTTTTTCTTGATCATACTACAGCGTCACACAAAAGGCATCAAAAGTAGCAGATCCACAAACCTGAAACGCGGTGCTGCGTTTTGAGCTCTTTTGGCTATTTATTATTTTTAATCCTGAAACAGTAACAGTTTTGGACATATGAGGTTTCCACCCGACAGAGACGATGCTGTATGTTATGGTGAATTCGAGAAATCAGTGGTTTTGGAAAATCACTGGCCAGTCAGTCGATTTGGGGAAAAGATGAGAAGCACTCATTTAGTTTCAATTGTATTTATTTTTACCAAAAAAAGAAAATCGAAAATCAAATATTTTTTACTATAGAATTTTTCTTTTTAATCGGAACACAGAGATCGTTTATCGAGGTGCATGACATTTCTTACAGACTAAACAAGAGTTAGTAGTGTAAAATATATTTATGCTGAATACTGCAGACATAAAATAATGAGCATTGACATTTATAAATAATTCAGTTAAAAAGTTCCAGAGCTGGGCCATGGGAAGAACGATCCTTGCAATGTTTTAGCTGTTGAGATATCCAAAGATGAATGCTACAGATTAGGCAAAAACAGTGGAGTCCTCAAGCAACTGTATGCCCAGAGCCAGTTTAATCCCTGTGTTAAGTCCTTCATAAACATTTCTGAAGTGCCGACAGACAAGGACGTTCGGACAGTTCTTTCAGATGGTAGTGGACAAGGTTTCCAGTGGAAACTGCAACAACAAAATCAGGACACAGAAATCACAATACATGAACAAATACACAATACATAGACAGATTGACAGACAGTTGTACCACTAACAAATGCAATTGTAAAACAAGAGGGCTGCTATGCAATAGTAAATGTCATGGAGGAACCACCTGCTCCAATAAGTAGGCTATGAGAATACAGCATTGTTGCAACAAACAAAAGGAGCTCCCCACCTCTCCTTTTTCTCAACTTGATTGATCCATCAGTCATTTTGCAAATTCACAAGGGATTTTGCAATATCGCTAACCTGTGATTTTTTTTTTTTAGTGATTTTGTTGCAAAACCGATTTCTCAAATTCACTGTAACACATATAAATATCATATTACTTTATGATGGATACATATGTACAGTACGTCAAAGCCCTAACCCTGGCAGTTAACTACAGAGGACCAGTGGTTCCTTTGCTTCATTAATAAGTGAAATAATGTTGTGTGCACCTTTACCCTGGCATCACAATTTTGGGCATGTAAAGATTGCATTGTGAGCTTGTAGATCGGATGTTTTCAAAATAATTTAGAATTTGTTTGTGGTTAACTCTCTCAGTGCCACGCCCCGACATATCCCGAGTTTTTCCCGAGTACCCTCAGTGCCAGCACGAGAAATCCCGAGTTTTTACTTTTGACTGTGGTCGCGCTATTCTGTGTATTTTTCATGATCACTTTCGCTTCCTGACTACATCAGACTCACCCGGAAATGGATGTGAAAAAAAAAAATTCATTTCCGGGTCACGTTGTTTTTCTCCGTTGATTTTCGGCCAGAATAGGGAAAGTCACGGTTTTTCACACGTTATAAAAAACAAACGGAGAGGTCCACGTCTACTCTCTTTGGTCTGGGTGACGATCAGTCAACGTAGTCGTGTATTACATCGTAATTTAGCGCGATCAACGATTGTCAAAAATGTCAACATCCGGTTCTGACCGGATATGACGTGAGCCTGTTTGGGAGGGGGCGAGTGAGCCAGCGAGATCATCAATGTGTCGATTTGTTGCTCTCTACTGGTAGAACTGTATTATGGGTTTAAAACCCCAATCAGATCATTTATTTGAATGAAAAATTACAAAATTTAAAAATTAAAAAAAACGCAAATTCCTGGCAGTTTGGGAGTACTTTATGAAAATACTCTTGGCACTGAAAGAGTTAAAGGTAAAATGTGTACAAATACCGCCAAGTAATACATGAGTGTTCAAAGCATGATGTGTGATCTAAAGAGATATTTGGAAACTGATATCATTTTCATTTTGTGTTGAACAGATTAGCTCTCCGTATTCAGAGTAAAATAAAGTGAGCCAGCTGACATCTCCCTCTCTACAGTCGTTTCTAAAGACAACCTGAACAACCTGTACAACCTGTTTCACTGAGAAATAACAGAACTAACAGGTTGAAATATAGGGATAAGTATGGTGTTTCTTTGCTGTTCAATAGGGTAAAAATTGGCTGCTTGAGTGATCTATTTGATGAATGTTTGTGGAGATTTTGTCTTCCATTGCAGCATTTACATTTCTAGTAACATTTACATTTTTGTTGTATTTTTGTCAACTCCAACTTGTTTTTCCAGTACTGTCGTTTAAACTTTGTTCTGTTGAACTATGTGAATATTATTTTTATGTCTGAATTTAGCTTTTTTTCTTTCTTTCTTTTTGTGCACTATATTTACAATTGCCTATATTTAAAACATTGTGACATAATTTTAGCAGCTCAGACATCCAAGGTGCAAGTGCTGTTTTTCTTTCTTTCCTTCTTTCTTCTTTTTTTAAATTTGATTTACTGGTGGCAGTATTCATTTAATTTTATTAGTCCAGCACCCTGGTGGTTTCATAAAACGTTTTAAAAAAACATCTTGAAATATTCAGCTGCCACTGCCAGTATTAGCGCCTCACCTTATTTTATAATTGTTGGCTCATACATGAAATGTGCACACATATTGTATAAAACATGTTCTTCCATGCGATGCAGTCATGGTCTTCTTTTCCAGAAGCTTCACAGTAACTCTTATTGCTAACCGTGAAATGATTGCTCAGTTCTAATCTGCACTAATCTGCAGGTCTTGACTTGCTGTAACAATAATGCTTACTAGACAATCAAACAAAGACAGCAAAAGTCATCGTAGTTCTAAGCTTTTTTGACTCCCGTTACATTTCTCTTTTTTTGAATCAGCCTATTGACAATTTCTTCTTTTGAAAATACAGTATTATGTATTTACTCTGAAGCATAAATGAGGATTTGGTCTTCTAATGGCTGGACTCACCTAAAGTGGTACTCGGTAGTTTCTTTTACTCTGACACTGCCTAGTACAAGGCAGATAACCAGTGTGACGTCTTCTGTAAGCTTCATACAACAGAACATGTCCGATTGTCCATACACAACCAAATGGACGCATGCACGGCGGCAAGTCAGTGCTTTTGGTTTGTTTGCCAGTGATAATGCCACGAAATAAATCTGAAAGAAGGAAAACAGTGAAAGAATAATGTAGTTGTAGTAAGACAAAATGGGCATAGTACACAAACCTTGGATCGGTGAGACATGGTGCTATAGAAAGGTTGGGTTACAAATTAAATATATGTTTTTAAGTGTCGATTTCAACAGATCCTGCCTCTCTAATTTCTTATTAGATAAGTTGTATCCATCAATTGGAAGAATAACGGAAGACAACTGCATCTCCAGTTTTTTTGGGGGGTAGGGTAATGCAGCTTGTCATGGCTGTTACCTGGGTCATTCATCAGAGTAGCTCACTTTCAGCATACATTGCCATGATATATAAATGGTTTTAACACACATGATGTTATAAGAGCCTGTAACAATCGGCCTTTAACTTTGAAAGGATAACCGTTAACTAAAAGTAATACAACTAGAAAAAGTGCTCCTCGGAGCACAGGTCTCCGCCAGGTCAGGTACGTTATTCTGGCCTCCTGGTGGCGCTATAATAGGCCAATGTGAAAAGGGTGCCATTTATTCTTAGGTCTTTCACGGCAATCAGACACTGCATTCGTGATTTGAGGCATTTTGTTCCAAAAATGTGTTTTGCTACATTAGACCTGCTGGTGGCGCTATAACAGGCCAATGTGAAAGGGGTGGCATTTCTTCCTCGGCCTAGTGGGAATGTGCGTGTGAAATTTCACGGAAATCGAAAGCTGTTTTTGTTCAAAACGGACCAATCGTGCAAACTTTGGAAGCCAACCATAGGCAATGAGGATGGAATATGGGAAATCGGACAGATCCGTGTTGATCACATGACTATAGAGATACTGTGTACCGATTTGCATGACGTTTGGATAAAATCTGTAGGAGTAATGTAAAAGAATGGGTTTTGCACAAATCGGCCTCCTGGTGGCGCTATAACAGGCCCATGTGAAAAAATTGGGGCAGAGGTTCTGAATTGGCATCCAGGGAGTGTGTGTGCACAGTTTCGGAGCGACCGGGCCAACGGTGCCGGAGATTAGCTGCTAACACACAGACAGGACGGACGGACGGACGGACGGACACACGGACGGACGGACGGAGGGTAAAACATACTCTCTCGCCATGCCTTCGGCCTGGCGGAGACAATAATATGCATGGTCAAGCAGAATAAAATACTGTGCCTTTGTCCCAAGCCTTTAAAATAAAAATGTAGAGAACCGTCAGGGGCGGGCAGTGACATGCATGTATCCGAATAAGGCAACCTATTTTGGGCATGGCCGTCTCAAAAGTCCCGTTGCGTCACATTAGTCTGGAGAACTGCTGATTGGCTGAAGGGGAATAACGATCATTGGCTGAAGGGGTTGTCAGTCAACGGTATTACTCCCGCCCAACTCCAGCCCACAGCCAATATTGCAGAATGGGCGATCAGGCCAGACTCACTCCTGAAATCAAATGGAAATGAGATTTCCGGAGGGAGGGTTCACCAGGCTAAAGATTGACATCTAAAGTTTGCAGTAGTGGCTTGTTTTGAACAAAATTCCGCAAATCATGAACGCACCGTCCGATTGCGGTCAAACTTTGCACGCACATTCACACTATGTTGAGGAACAAATGCCACCCTTTTAACATTGGCCTGTTGTAGCGCCACCAGCAGGTCTAATTTAGCAAAAAAAAAATGCCTCAAGCCATGAATGCAGTGTCCGATTGCTGTGCAAGGACTAATAAGAAATGCCACCCTTTTCACATTGGCCTATTATAGCGCCACCAGGAGCCCACAATAACCTACCTGACCTGGCGGAGACCTGTGCTCCGAGGAGCACTTTTTCTAGTTAATCTTCATTCTCTTTCTTTCTCTAATTCTCCTGTCTTTTCAGATCCGAATCCGACTTCTCCCTTGAGTAGATGTCGGATGTCACATGGAACAGCTCCAAATAACCCACGTGCAGATTGTCTTGTGTGTTGCCAAGCTTATTCTGTCGGACCACCTTCCCGCCTATCCATTAGATTGTTGCTTGGGGGTTTCACACGTATATCATACACGTATATCATATATTTGTTAGGACCTCGATGGAAACAAGTCCCCAGGACTTTTTAGTGTTATCCTTTTAGCCCAAATGTTTTACTGTACTTCCGTGCTGTGTACATATTTGACTAATAAAGTATTACATCAATCAATCAAAGCATCCTCTTCATCACCGTCAATCACCCAATTATGATCAATAAGCTCAAAGCAATAGGTTTTGATGATACGTCAGTGAACTGGATGAGATCCTACCTGGAAGGGAGGGAGCAAGTGGTGGAAGTAAACGGCACCCAGTCCCCCCCCCTCCCTGTGACTTGTGGTGTCCCACAAGGAAGTATACTAGGACCTTTACTGTTCCTGATATATGTGAATGACATGTCATCGGCCTGCGACTGCAAGCTGTTCCTGTTCGCAGATGACTCGGCCCTGCTAGTCTCGGACAGGGACAGGCTGCAGGTTGAGAAAACTCTCAGCTCCGAACTCAACAAGATCTGCATCTGGCTCTCTGACAACAAACTTTCATTACACCTGGGTAAAACTGAATCCATCCTCTTTGGGTCCAGTCCTAACCTTAGCAAGGCAGAGAGTTTCACGATCAAAGTGGGTGATAATGTCATCAAAAGAAAGGATGAAATTACCTACCTGGGCTCCATCTTGGAGGCAAACCTCTCCGGTAACAAAAACGCCGAAAAAGTGATAAAAAATGTCAACCGAACAACACGCTATTTGTGGAGGATTGATCGCCTAGTCAGTAAGAATACTCTGAAGATTCTTGCAGGGGCCCTCATTCAAGGTCATTATGATTATGCATGCACTTCATGGTATCACAACACCTCCAAGGCCTTAAAAACAAGGCTCCAAACATCCCAAAACAAACTTGTAAGGCTACTTCTTGGCCTCAATCACAGAACCCATCTAACCCCTGCTCATTTTGCTAGGATTGGATGGCTTAGGGTTGAGGACAGAGTACAGCAACTTGCTATGGGCCTGGTCTTCAAGATACACCACAACATTGGGATCCCCCTGTATTTGTCAAAATACTTCAAAAATGTTAATGAAGTCCATGATCATAACACCAGAGGCAGCTCCACTGATCATGTTCAACCCAGATTTGGCTCAACTAAGGGTATGAACTCATTCTCATGCTATTCATCAAAAATGTGGAATGCCCTACCAAAAGGAGTAAAGGAGTGTAAAACCCTACTCACTTTCAAAACTGCCCTAAAGATACACCTTCAGGAGGCTGCAATTCGAAAATGGCCCCTGTCTAAGTCTTAACCTACCCCTCCCTACCCCCCCCCCCCCCTCTTTCATTTTCCTCTTTTGTATATATATATATATTTTTTTTTTCTCTCGTCATACCAGTAACCTGAAAGCTGATTGTATGACATTCTGTATAGTAGTGTGTATATCTGCCTGCCTCTTATATTTCATCATGATTTGTGTGCATGGGGTCCTCATCTTAAACAAGCGTAATGCTTAATGAGGGTTTCCAGTTTAGTAGACCTTGTATTGTGAATTTGTACTTCCATGTACTGTTATGTACTGTCATGTACTATTCTCATGTCTTTCTAAATAAACTACATCAATCAATCAATCAATCAAGATCCACACCTCCTGGGAACAATCTGTTGTAGCAGTTTGAGTTGGGGTTTCTGAAGTGACCGTAAGGGTTGTTTTTTGGGATCTGCGACAGGCATGACCAACAGAAGTACTTCCTGCAGGACGTACATGTCATCTTGTTGCAGCCCTCTTGTTTCTGTATATTTACCCCACAATGTGGACATGATTTACAGTTCTCATCTACCCAGTCTGTGCTGAAGGACTCTTCCAGCATTTTCTGGATGGCCCTCTTCCCAAAGCGCTTCTCCAATAATATCTTTCCCTCCGCACTGGTTGACAGATACTCATCCTTCAGTTCACGCAACTGATCTGCAGTGATTCTGCACTTGGCGAGGGCGTGGTACGCCAGCTTGCAGAGGACACAGAAGGCGTAGCAACAAGTGGAACAGATTCCCATAATTCTGTCTGGCTCCATCAGGACGGCGGTGGCACAGGACTTTCGGGGGCAGTACACCACATCTTCCATTTGGTCCAGAGTGGACTGCAGCAGCAAGCGGTCGTAACGTGCAAATAGCTCCTCGTCCACAAGCTGTTTGACTTGCAAAGGTGTAGCAACAGAGGAACATTTTGGCGTGGGACAGCTAAGGCACTGTACGTTACCGTCCTGTATCTGTATCTGGAAGTACTCGGTCATACAGGCCTTGCAGTAGACGTGCTGGCACTCCTTGAAGCACAGGCAGACAGAGCCCAGCTTCTCTGTGAAGCAGATGGTGCAGCAGAACACTTTGCCGTCAAACACCTTCTGCCGCTGTGCCTCATCAAAGTCCAGCAGCTGATGTAGGATGTCGCCGTGTGGGTCCACGGTCAGCGCGGCCCGTGGGTCCAGCTGAAACGAGGGCTTCCTTAGTCGCTCTTCTACTACTTCCTTTTCAGAAGATTTACTGGAGCCCTGCACGGACACTTTACTTTCCTTGACAATCTCCAGAGGGGACTGGATGCCCAGGAAGTCCAGTGCCTCCTCCTTGAGAAATTGGAACCAGGTGAAGAGGACCACACAGCCCTGGTTTTCCTCCCATAGCTCGTCCAGGCGTCTGCACAGGGAGCTCATCTGTGCCCTCGTCAGCCATTTGGTGCTGAGCGTGAAAAGTGGTGAGGAGGAAGATGGGTACTCTGAAGGAAGCTGGAAGTTCAGGGTAAGAAGCGGTAGGAAGGAAATATTGTACTCTGAGTCTGCTCCTTTGACAACGATTTTGAAGTCTGGAGGCAGTTCCAAGCAAATGTACATCTCTCCTCCCTGGGCCGAACCGGCCCTGTGGAACTCATCATCATCATATATACTTGCTAGAGCAAGCAGTTCATGCTGCTGGGACTCTACGTCCTCAGACATTGACATTCATTACCCGGCCTAACTGACTGAAGACAGACAAATAGGTTCCAATTATTATTATTAGTTTATTAATACAACTTGGTCCACTGACAATGTATAGCTTCTCAGCAAATCACAATGCGACGTTGTCGCTGCCTGACATCACCTACTGATGTCACTTTATCGTGTATTCGTTTTTTTTTTTTTTTTTTTTACAATCTTGCATCGAAGGGGTCAACCATCTAGAACAGCGTTTTGTCTGTACTAGCGCCGGTACACTTTATCAGAGTACTTGGAAGCCAATATGTCTGGCTTGCAAGTTGGGAACGATGCAAGTAGGGAATGCATGCCAGTTGTACCAGTTATCAGACTACCCGTTGTCAGACTACCTGTTGTACCCATCTGTTTGTGTCCCTTTTATGCCCATTATATGGAGATTTCTGTATGTCTCCATTTTATGCCCATATATGGAGTTCAGTGTGATGCATGGCCAAATATGGAGTCCAGGCCGTCATGTTGATGACATCAGGGTACTCCATATATGGGGATTACTGACGTCTTATTGATAACATCATGACGTCGTTCACAAACTGCACACTATAGTAACTTGCCAGCCATAGCTAGGTAGCACTTTGTCTGTATGTATGTCGCCTCGTATATCACCACACATTTTGCCCAAATATGGAGCATGTATGTTCTCCCAAATATTTTCCCCATATGGAGTGTGTATGTGTACTGTATTATGTTCCCCCAATTGTTTTGGAGGATATACTGAATCAGAATAAGGTTTATTTGTCACATCACAAGGCCAGACTGTGCTAATAATGTCCAACCTATTATATAGTCAATTGTCATGTACTATAGTCATCTCTATAGTCATCTCTATAGTCATGACTATAGTAATCTCTATAGTCATGTACTATAGTCATCTCTATAGTCATCTCTATAGTCATGCACTATAGTCATCTCTATTGTCATCTCTATAGTCATGTACTAATAGTCATCTCTATAGTCATCTCTAAAGTCAGATGGAGAGAGAATAATCACTGCCTGATGCAGGAAGATGCGCTATAGTTGCAGCTTATGTACCACCCACATTAAACCTGTATGTTTATGCATTACTTGTGATCTCTCTGAGTCAAACTGTTTGCACTGTGATATAAAAAGAATTAAAAAACACTGTTTAATTTAATTCAGACATCATTCAGTCAAAGAAAGCTTTTATTAAGCTAATTGCATAACATGGATGTGATAAAACTCACATAAACTGTCTTCTCAAAGATCACTAAAGACACAGTTGTAATGGAGGTAATAGCAGTTGAGTTTCTTCAGGAAGATGATTTGCATAGAGAGGAGACGCTATGTTTGAAGGTCACACTTCAGTGCTCAGGGAGAGTTTATAGCTCTGCAAGTTGAACCCTTCAAGAGTGAAGCTTGCTCCTTGTGACAATATCAAAATCATGTCTCTGACCATCATCTTCATCTTGACATGTGCTGTCTGCATTCAAGGTAACATTGTCACATTTACAAATCTCCTACCCTGTTCTAAAGTTGGTTTTGGTGGTCACAAACGATATTTATTTATCTATTCTAAATGATTATCACATAATGCCATCATAATTGTTTGGATAGGGACTGTGAACTGAGGATTAATTTAAGAACAGAACTTGTCAAAACATGACTTCAACCTGTTTCATTTGTTAATCTTTTCCACCCATATAATCTGATTATTCATTGATTCATTGAATACTTTATTAGTCAAAACATTTAAACAGCACAGAGGTACAGTAAAACATTTAGGCTAAAAGGATAACACAAAAAAAGTCCTGGGGACTTGTTTCCATTGTGGTCCTATGTATGTACAGTATGTATGTAATTATAAAACATTTCTTTGTTTGCAGAAACATGGGGCCAGGTCACCGTCACTCAGACTCCTTCAGTGAAAACTGTTGATGTAGGAGACTCAGTGAGTCTAGCATGCAGAGTGAGTAGTCGTACTAGTTATTTATCCTGGTACCAACAGAAGTCTGGAGAAGCTCCTAAACTCCTCATTTATCAAACAAGCAATCGTCAGTCAGGAACTCCATCCAGGTTTAGTGGTAGTGGATCTGGGACTGGGACTGACTTCACTCTGACCATCAGTGGAGTCCAGGCTGAAGATAAAGGTGTTTACTACTGTATGAGTCAACAGCAAATCAACAGTGTGTGGTTGTTCACACAGTGATACAGAGTCGTACAAAAACCTCCCTCAATAAAAGAGGAAGTGACTGGAACATCACAATGAGACCTGTCATAATGTCAGGCACCACTATTCTCTGCCTGCTGATCAGACCAGGGTTACTCTAGTCTAGCTCGCTCAAAACCGTTTAATCGGAACCTGTATTCTCTGCCTGTTTTGACCCTTGCCTGCATCTGGATTTACCCCTGTGTTAAAACTGATAATCGGCTGACTCGTTAACCAGATCCAAAGCCACTTCGAGAATATGCTTTAGGCTGTGCTAACCAACTATTACTGGATTCTCTTCGATGCTTTTCGTCCTTGTATATGCTATCCGTGATTAACTGGTTTGTAAGGCCAGCTAATCGTCCTGGTACTCTGGAGAGAGTTAAGATGACCTTCGAGCGTCGCTGAGGACTCTGGATTAACCAGGGCATCCAAGGTCCTTTATACTGTTGGCTGTGCCCCCTGATGTCACTACGGTGATGTCAGGTAGTGTCAAGCATATCCATATATGGAGTGCGCTATGTCAGTTATGCCCAAATCTGGGACTATGATGTCAGTCCTGGATGTTTCGGTTATCTTTCCAGGAGGGGTTTTCTGATGTCAGAGCTAGGTATGTTAGGAATCTCTAGAAAGGGAGATTTCTAGAGATTCTATGCTGTCAGACTTCGTAGGTCGGTCGTCTCCATTTATGGGGATCTCCATATATAGGCCTGTGCTGGCAAGTATGCCCTGAACGTTCGCAACACCCTGCCCAGGCGCGCTGGAAGTCATTTATTCCAAGGGGGGCTGGGCTGGCCGGGGGACTTTTTTTTTTAATTTGCGTTTTTTCCACCTTTTCCACCTTTTTTCCACCTTTTTCAGCAAATATTTTATTCTCCAAAGTTAAATACATCATTGTTTTAATATATATGTGTGTGTATAGACTTTAGAAATGATATGTATTTTTTTAATTTACAACAAAAGAAAAATATATATTTTTTAATTATTTATTTTTTAGGCACTGACCCTGCCTAACCCTTTTGTACTTCAGCCTGTTAGGACGGATAACCTGTGTTTGGATTTGGATCGGACCCACAGATTTCGGCTAAGCTTTACCCCTTTTGGACCAGACGCCACACTGACTGACCCCTCAGAAGTCTGACCCACGCTGCCCCTTTGACTACTCTCTGCCTGGCCCTTTTTGCCCCTGGTTGCCTCCCCCCCCCAGCTTTGTTTGAATAAAACCTGTTGGAACTTGGGAACTGCCTCTGTGCCTGCTTTTGAGTCCTTATCTGTTTGGCAAGAGTGAGGCCTTAAATAACCTTGGCTACTCAGTGGAAACAGGCACAGGTGTGGAAGTGGGCACAGGTGTGTGAGTGTGTGAGCTCCCACGGGCATGGGCGTGACACATAATCACAATATGATAAATATATATACATATAATAAAAAATATACATGTTATAAATATTATTAAAGTTACAATAATGAGAAGTGAATGTTAAATAAGGTTGGAATTTTATAACATCTTGGATAGTGCATGTGTTTTGATTACATGAATTTATACTTTGAAGACATACAGTTATTATAAACCTTATGAGTTCATTCACTATATATATACATACAGTATAAATAAATGATATAAACATATATATATATATATATATATATATATATATATATATATATATATATATATATATATATATATATATATATATATATATATATATATATACCTGCACCAATAAAGTAGTTATGTATAACTTATTTAACCAGAAATACAACCAAATAATAATATATTTAGCAAGAAGAAAGACAAACCAATGAAATGATAAATATTAAGGAATATGTTAATATTGATATTTTGTTTGTCATTTACAGTGGGGGCTGTCAGTTGTTTATACACTAATTGTTTATTAAAAATAACTAATACAAACAGAATGTAACAGTTGAATAACAAAATAATAAGGAGTAAAAGAGTTTAGTATTATTTTATATCTCTTTATATTAATATATTCAAATATTTACTGCAAGATCAAGATAATCAAAATACGTTATCAAGATTATGTTAGTAATTTCTTACCTTATTTAACATTCAGTTATCATGATTATGAGTCCATTGAGTCCTTCATGTTCTATCATATGAATGTTTTATCATAATTATGTTGATTATTACAGGTTCCATTGACTCTGTTTCACTGTGTGAATGACTCCGAGTCCACACTGTTGATATAGTTGTTACTCATACAGTAGTAAACACCATTATCTTCAGCCTGGACTCCACTGATGGTCAGGGTGAAGTCAGTCCCAGATCCACTACCACTAAACCTGGATGGGGTTCCTGACTGAAGGGTCTTTGTCCTATACATGAGGAGTTTGGGAGCTTCTCCAGACTTTTGTTGGTACCAGGACAAATAAGGAGCACTACTTGGTCTGCATGCTAGACTCACTGAGTCTCCTACAATAACAGATTTCACTGAAGAAGTCTGAGTCACACTGACCCCATGTTTCTGCAAACAAACAAAATATTTATAATTATTTTATATTCCAGTTGCATATTGTGTTTTTAAGCATGATATGAAAGACATGGTTTTGGGAGTTATTGTTAAGAAGAACACGCTTCAGTCATGAAGGATTGAACATGCAGGATTATAAACTCTCCCTGAGCACTGAAGTGTGTCCTTGAAACATAAAGTCTCCTCTATGCAAAACATCTTCCTGAAGAAACTCAACTGCTATTACCTCCATTACTATGTGGTACGTGGTCAGTTGTCTTTGACTGAAAGAATAATAAATGATGTTGTCCAATTAGATTGAAATGGAAGTTATCTTAATTTTAGAAACTAATAGCCTTGCAATACACTTCAAAACCTTGAGGTTTTCAGTTTAATTTACATGTCTTCTCATAACATTGATAATATATTGGAAAAACACAATGACCAAAATGTAATCCCACATTATTAGACTGATACATAGAAAGAAGGGTGGACAGATGGAGAGAGAGGGTATCACTGAAGTGCTATACTGTAAGTGATGTAACAAATGATACTAACACAGGGAAGTTATGCAGCGCTTTTCTTAACACTCAAGGTTGCTTTACATGGGTGATTATGATGAGTATATAGATTAATTACAGAAATTGATGTCAACAGATGGATATGAGGGAGGCTGCTGGAGGAGGTGGGAGAGGTACGAAAGATAAGTTATCCAGAGCCTGGAAGAGAAGAATCTTTAGGTTAATCTTGTTTGTTATTGTTTGTGATATCAATTATGGTTTATTTTAAAGCTGTTGAATTGTCCTTGTTATGAACACGTAAATGTATGTAGAAGAAACAGAGAAAGTTACTACGAGTAGTGTTAGTATAGTTGAACACACACTTCACGTAATAAACTGTTTTCTCAAAGACCATTAAAGACAGCCGGTAGTAATGGAGGTAATAGCATTAGCAGATGAGGTTTGTCGTGAAGATGATTTGCATAGAGAGCAGACTTTATGTTTAAAGGACACACTTCAGTGCTCAGGGAGGGTTTATAGTTCAGCAAGTTGAGTCCTTCATGACTGAAGCTTGTTCCTCGTGACAATACCTATAATAATCATGTCTTTGACCATCATCTTCATCTTGACATTTGCTGTCTGCATTCAAGGTAACGTTGACACATTTATAAATCTCCTATACCCTGATCTAAATGGTTTGGCTTTAGCTAGAAGACATTTCCATACTGTCTGCTTATATATATTTTTTGTTTGTTTGTTTGTTTGTTTGTTTGCAGAAACATGGGGCCAGGTTACTTTGACTCAGACTCCTTCAGTGAAATCTGTTAATGTAGGAGACTCAGTGAGTCTAGCATGCAGACCAAGTAGTGCTCCTTACGGCGCCGGCGGCAGTACTCCTCGTTTGGCCTGGTACCAACAAAAGTCTGGAGAAGCTCCCAAACTCCTCATTTATTACACAAATAGGCTTCAGTCAGGAACTCCATCCAGGTTTAGTGGTAGTGGATCTGGGACTGACTTCACCCTGACCATCGGTGGAGTCCAGGCTGAAGACAAAGGTGTTTACTACTGTCAGAGTTATCACGATAGCCCATCAAAAGTGTTCACACAGTGATACAGAGTCGTACAAAAACCTCCCACAATAAAAGAAGAAGTGACTTGAACAACTCAACAAGGGGGAACGTAACAGCATGTTTGACAATTGACATCACAACCAACCTTTTTAAGAGCAATCACAACTGGTAAAACAAGGATGATGAGGTTTTACATATTTCATTTTGATGGAGAGCTGAAGGAAAGGTGTCTATCTGAACCTTAGATTGGATTCTACACTGGATTTATCAAAGCTACATACAGTACAAGGAACCACCAGGACCCAGTTCTCTTTGCTGACGCGCCAAGAATGGATCAGCAGAGGGTTTGGGATGTTAGTGGACCTATAGGAGCCAATATGGATGGATTTTGTTCATAATAGCCTGTCTGGTGCTACAGTATAGCCTTTTTAAAGCTGCCTGTCTATAAGAACGTTTATTCAGGCTGGAGAATGGACCAGGAACCCAGATGTTTCCCATTTGGTTTGATGATGAGAGGGATGTGGTGTTTTAACCAGTCTGTGTTCCTGGATGAGACTGAATTTGGATGTCTGGATAAAACAGTTGAGGAACCCTAAAGCAGTTTTGTGGACCAACTGATTGATGGACAACATGCTGCTGAGGCCTGAGCTCCTTGAATTTATCGTCAAACTTTTCTATTTAGATCTTGGAACACAATCATAACATTAGAAAAATATTCTCAATGAACATCACAAAGAAATCCTGGTTCTCAAATTGTGGAGTGTTTATAACTCTGTATGTTTGCTGTGTGTTATGAATAGGCTACATAGAAATGAGACATGACCTTTTACATTATGAAGTATTTCACTGACTGTGTGAACAGTCATGTGTATTTACAAAGTAAAAGATCATATTAAGTAATATAAATTACAGGAATGGTTCCTTATTTAAGAGTTAGTCAGTCATTTCCAGTGCTGTTAAGGTACTTTGAGCCGTTCACTACATTGTGAGTGAGTGAAGTCATTCATGTGGAAAGGAGGTTTTTGTACGATGGTTTAACCAGAATGGATCACTGTGGTGGACTTTCGGTGGAGGCACCAGACTCGACATCAAAAGTAAGTACTGATTTATTCTGTTCCATTTAACTTCATAGTTTCTTGATGTGACCTGTGTTAGGATTTGTTCTAAAAGTGTGACTGAACGAATTTGTTCCAAAAGTTATTCTATTTATATATTGTTTGTAAAGAAAATTGGGATGAAATTCATGACTTGCTCTCTTACTATACGGAGTGTGTGTGTGTGTGTGTGTGTGTGTGTGTGTGTGTGTGTGTGTGTGTGTGTGTGTGTGTATATATATATATATATATATATATATATATATATATATATATATTATATATATATATATATATATATATATATATATATATTAATTTTTTTTACTATTTACTGGTCTGTCATTATACAGCAGAACACAGTCATGTGTTACAGTAGATAGATACCATATTGAATTAAACTGTATCTCTATCTACTAATAACGAACTTCAGTCACTGTGTCTGTGTGTTTTATGGTTCTATACTAGTTGTACGTACAAATGATTCTAAACTATTTGTGCATACAAAGAAACAAATTTGAATTCATTGTCTCTTTCCTTCTGTACTCTATTACTGTGTTTGTTTGGTATTTGTACGTACAAAGTCAAATGAAGTTGAAAGAACATTGTCTCTTCTACAGTATATATATTTTACTGTACGTGATTCTATGCTGTACGTACAAAGTCAAATGAAGTTGATAGAATTCATTGTCTCTTCTCACTTGTATTACTGTATGTGATTCTATGCTAGTTTGACGTATAAAGTCAATTGAAATTGACTGGACTTTTTGTCTGCACAGCTGGTGTATCGGTCAGGCCCTCCGTCTCTCTGCATCCTCCGTCATCTGAGCAGCTCTCTGCTGGGGACTCAGCCACCCTGGCATGCCTGCTCAGTGGCTACAACCCCCAAGGTGCCCAGGTGAGCTGGGAGGTGGACGGGAAGGAGGTGACGGCCGGGATCCTGACCTCAGAGGAGGTGGAGAAGAACGACTGTTACGGCCGCAGCAGCACCCTGACCCTGAGCAAGGCACTCTGGGAGCAGGGGGAGGTGTTCACCTGCAAGGTGAACCATGAAGGAAACACACAGCCCACTGAAATCACCAGGACACAGTGTGGGAAGTAGATAGACGTTCATACATTGCTTCAAAAAATGTGTAGCTTTATAGAAAGAAAGATGTTAATCAAATCATATGAGTAATGTCATTGTTTCTTTGTCATTAATACTTTCACAGTGTCAGAAGCAAAGTTTCTTATGTACAGTCAGCTTTAATAAACTAATGACACTCAATAGACTGTCTCCATTGTTCACAAATCATTAAAAACTAAAACAACAGGATAGTATTGTTTAAAGAATGTCATTGTTTGTCATTAACTTACACTTACAGTGTGGGCTGTAGAGAAATGCTCTGACTACTGGCTTTGCTCAATGCTTATGAAAATGAATGGCCTTTATAAATACAAAGCAAATAAAAAGATATGTTGATGAAGTCAGCTTTTTGTAATTCATTACTCTGGTATGTATAACTTTATCTGATTGAATGATTGCTTCATCCATGCACCTAAAGATGTATGCCATGGGTTTATAGAAGAAAAATAAAATTATAAACATGTTAAGCGAGCATGTTTGTCATTAATGCACTCACGGGATGAGGCAGAAGAAAATTAAGTTGATTAACAACTTAAGCCCTACTGTATATTTCATTGTACAATATATAGCGAAATAGCAGGTCTAGCTACAAGCTCAGAAGAACACCTCACATCGCCGCTGTGAGCTTGTAGATCAGCTATATTCGTAGATCTGCAATTTTCACAATAAATTGGGGATGCCAGGGTTAATGTGGTTAAATAATGTTATGGTTTATATGGAATACATGTGCATTATTTGAATAGACATTCAGTCATACATCAAATCAAATATAATGGGTTGTAAATTACCTTTTTGTTCTAATGGGATTGACAAAGCAGTAATTTCATTCCAGGTAGATAAACATAATCTAATGGGAATACTAGATTTCCTACACCACACATTGTGCAAGACACAATATATTAAATACACATAATAGTCCTGTATTAAAGTTGTTTTTTGTCTGTGAACCTGTCAGAACATGGTGTGACCCACTTCTGGGTCCCAACCCACACAGGGTGATAAGAAAGACCAAAAAGAACATAGACTGATCAGAACAGTATCTGTCCAATGCAGTATTAACAGGATGTTTCCTGTGTTTGCAAATGCAGTGTGAGCGTCTGAGGGACAGGTGAACATCTGGGAACAGGGATGTTCTATTCTGGTCAGCAGCTCAAACCACTGTACATTACAGTCATTTAGCAGACGCTTTTATCCAAAGCGACTTACAATAAGTGTATTCAACATAGGTAGGGAACGAAAACTACTAATCACCAGAAGTCTTTAGTGCATTATCTGCAAAAACAAGCAACCAAGAGTATACCTAGCGCTAAGGTAAAAGTGCAATATATCAGCTACCTATTTCCTTAAACAGATGAGACAAAATAGCTAAATCAAATGAGCATGAGCTAAAACAAATAAGTGAATCGACTAAACAAGATCCAATAAACAATACAGCAATAGAAAACAAGCGTTCGTACAACTAGTTAACAACAAGTAGGTCAGGCAGAGAGGAAGGGTAGTGTTTCCTGAAGAGGTGAGTTTTCAGCCTGCGGCGAAATATGGGCAGTGACTCTGCTGTCCTAACATCAGTGGGAAGTTCATTCCACCACTGTGGTGCCAGAACAGAAAAGAGTCGTGACCGTGTGGATCGGCCAGAAGGACCCTTGAGTGACGAGGCAATCAGTCGCCCCGAGGTGGCAGACCGAAGTGGTCGGGCAGGGGTGTAGGCATCGACCATAGCCCGGAGGTAGGAAGGAGCTGTTCCTTTCACTGCCCTATAGGCTAGCACCAGGGTTTTGAACTGGATGCGAGCCGCTACGGGGAGCCAGTGTAGAGAGCGGAGAAGGATGGTTGTGTGGGAGAACTTGGGGCGGTTGAACACCAGACGAGCCGCAGCTTTCTGAACAAGCTCCAGGGGTTTGATGGCAGATGCCGGAGCACCAGCAAGGAGGGAGTTGCAGTAGTCCAGGCGGGAGATGACGAGAGCCTGGATGAGCACCTGGGCTGCCTTCTCCGTGAGGAAGGGGCGAATCCTCCTGATGTTGTAGAGCAGGAATCTGCAGGACCTCGTCACTGATGCGATGTTTGCCGAGAACGTCAGTTGATCGTCCAGGGTCACACCCAGATTCTTCGCAGTCCGAGTTGAGGTCACCACAGCATTATCACTGTATTATTACTGTACCATGACTATGTAAATCAAATCACTGTACCATGGCTGTATGTAAATCAAAGACTAAAGGGGAAATACTGCATAATTTATATGTGATTTATACATGATTCAGCTAGCCTATCTGTTGAACATGTTGCTCTGTTCTCTTTACAGGAGAAACGAATATGCCTTTATGATGGAAATCACTTTTTGAAGGGGAATAGAATGTCTATCCATTATTCTTGATCAGAACCATTGTCTGCTCAGAAGTTCAGAAAAGTATATTGATAATCATGAAGTGTCTTGTGGATCTATTCTGCTCACAGGAGATGAGCAGAAACTAAGATGCAAATCTTAGTTTGAGTCACCTGGGACAGATGACAGGCTCACAGTTAGCACAGTTTCAATTTCTATTGAGCAGATGTTAGAGTTTGCTATGATTTATACATTATACTGAATTCATACTTAATACTGATACTGTCATTATATTTTACTGTGAAAACCAAGGTTCACTTGAGGTTGTCAGAAAACAACATTCTACATGTTAATGCAAGTCAGAGGATTTTCACTTGATGAGGTTAAATGAGAGATGAGATATTACCAGTCATTACTCGCAAAACACCAATTTAGCAGACAAATGATCTATAATGTATATACAGTAACAGGCATTATAGTCTATATGTAGCCTATGAAAAAAGAAGGAGAAACAAAAATAATATTGAATAACCCCACTCCAAGGTATAGGATACGGTAAGTGACATATTTTGTTAAAATAAGTGTTAAATAGCTCTTTATTCTGATCATTGTTCAAAAACAGGGGTCTCCCTGTCCAGTTCTTTAGTAAACATAAAATGCAGGACAACAATTTTATCCTATCAGGAAAGATAACTCATATGCAGGATAAACAAGTGAAATTGGAAGTGATGACACAAAGTAATGAGCAGACAAAGTTGAAACTGGAACACAAGAACTCAAGCTGAGTAAAAGCTGCTAAAGCTGATAAATGGTTACTCTCTCCTGATTGGTTAAAATTGGCAACACACCTGAAAATGTATTCTTTGTTTATTAAAGAGCTGGAGAGACAGGGAGACCCCTGTTACTGAACAACACTCTAGCAATGATTACTATTAGAATATAGAGCTTTAACTTGTTTTGTTTTAACCCAAAACAATATCACAAGTTACCCTACCTTTAATTAAAGG
Source organism: Gymnoscopelus braueri (assembly GCF_963280865.1). Taxonomy (NCBI): domain Eukaryota; kingdom Metazoa; phylum Chordata; class Actinopteri; order Myctophiformes; family Myctophidae; genus Gymnoscopelus; species Gymnoscopelus braueri. The sequence continues at coordinate 14,931,116 of NC_137618.1, read as the reverse complement.
CCATCTGGATTTGGTGTCTATATGACTGCAGTCTAGTGTCCTAACACAAGATGGCAGCAAGACATTGCTAATGTGAAACATTTTCCCCCTATCAGAATTGAAAAAGAAAACACATTTGAAATGTATTTTTGTTCTCTGCACTGTTGGGCTGAGGCGAGTGTACAATAACATATTCTGTAATTATTTCCACATGATTGGTGTTGAGTCACATTGGTGTCTGCTGAGTTCAATTAGCTTCATCTGATGATGTCAATGTTATTGATTGGTATCATGTCTTGTCTGGTCTTTATCTTCCGTTTATTACATCCCATTAATGTCCTACCCCTACAGTCATCTCCTTCATCTCACTATGTTCTTTCTTTCTTACTTTCTGTAGGTACAATGAGCAGATGGAGTCATCCCCAGAATATACCACCAGCATTGGGCCTGGTGGCAAGTTACCTCCATGTCTCTGGTCACACATGCCCTACTTTAACTTCCCTTTGTGGCTGACTGGAGGCGGGAGCACAATAGACAGATTGTTCTGAGTGTGTGGATGGGTTGGGGGGTTGTGAGGGGGATCCCCCACATTAAATCTGTCATTACTGGCATCAGATTAGTTGGCCTGCTTGTTGCTACTGCTTGACCACACCACACAACACCACACCGTTGACAGACCACAGACAGCAGCACAGGAGAAAACTCACACACTGGTCTCCTATCCACCATGGCCTCAGACCAAGGTGTGACTTATACAAAAAGGGATGCAGCTTGTGGTGATGCAGACTGTAGGGAGAAAAGTACTGAGTACAGAGTCTTCAGGTGAAACATAATAATAATAATAATAAAATGAATGTATTGTTGAGCAATTGTTGAGTTTTCTCTGTCGAAAACGTCCACATGAGCACAGTCAGTGTAGAGTTATCATGTTACAGTATACAGTACATTTTTGTCACACATTACAGGGAGAGAGAGAGAGAGAGAGAGAGAGAGAGAGAGAGAGAGAGAGTGCTGTAACATTAGCTTCATTATCTCACATCTGTTCTTCATGTTTCAGGATCTGTTCGAAAAGCCCATAAAGTAGACTTACACGCTGTATACAAAGAGGATGGCGTCTGCCAAGAAACACACACGCACGCACACACACACACACACACACACACACACACACACACACACACACACACACACACACACACACACACACACACACACACACACACACACACACACCAGCCTGATCCACACACACACACACACACACACACACACACACACATAAACTGGTCCTTTCGTTGTCTTTCTCTACTTGTTCACTCACAGAAATATACACCTCTGCACTAAACATGTGAGCCGCTTTGCATGCTTACACATCTAGTATATTCTTGCCTGATTTATACTCATATTTATACTTACTACTAAGTAAAAATTACACATATATGTCAGTGATCTATATGTCTACACAATATGTATTTCACTCTTTTTCTGTTTTCCCCATACTAATGTAAACACACACACACACACACACACACACACACACACACACACACACACACACACACACACACACACACACACACACACACACACACACACACACACACACACACACACACACACACACACACAATAACACACAACCACCCCCCTCTTGTGAATCCCCTGGGAGATCAGCCACACATTCTTGAGTGTACACTTCATTCTAGCAGTGATTCAGAGACGCTCATGGCCAAATAAGAGCAAAAACCCACAGCCGACTCACTGGCCTGCAAGTTTACTGGACATACAAACTGGGCATCTGGGTTTTCTAACTCACTGTGTCAACCGTTTGTCTGTTCTGTATGTCTTCTGAATGATGCTTTTTTTCCATGTCAAGGACCCCCAAACTAATGTATCTGGCTGCAGACCCCCATCTGAAAATATATTGTGCCATGGGACCCCATACATTTGTGTTGTTAAAATGTTAAAGATTTGTTTGAAAAGAGCAGATCAACGCACACGTTGTGAGCTTGTAAATCGTCTATTTTCAGATAGCTTATGTATAGGGTTAAAGTGGTTGAACTGATTTTGATGCTATATTAACTAATCTTGCTGAGGACCCCCTGGAACCACCTGAAGGACCCCTGGGGGTCCCCAGACCCCACTTTGAGAACCACTGCTGTATGTACTCAGTTAAATCCTCAGTGTTAATTATGGGTCCATTTACAGCAAAAAATGTTTTGTAACTTTTTGTTGTCCAGCATGGCGTGTAGACTATTAGCAGAATCAGTACGTTTTATATAAAGGCCATATATAACAATGATAAAGTCTTACTTCTGCATACTGTCTAAGTTGTCAGATTAATGAAATTATGCTATTTCTGGACTTGTTAGAGAATGTATTGTACATGGAGTGATTTTAAAGCAATGACGTTATTGCATTAGGTGATACAGGTTTCTGTGTGTGTGTGTGTGTGTGTGTGTGTGTGTGTGTGTGTGTGTGTGTGTGTGTGTGTGTGTGTGTGTGTGTGTGTGTGTGTGTGTGTGTGTGTGTGTGTGTGTGTGTGTGTGTGTGTGTGTGTGTGTGAAACCGTAGACATGAGGATCAACACAGATGACTCAGAGACTAGACTAAACCCTGCTTGGCGTTCCGAGCCATCTCCAACATCTACACAATCTACACTCAGGGCCCTTGGAACCTTATAACTATGTGCATCAAATAATAGAATAAAGAAATAGTACTTGAGGTAGTGACTTAGCCTGGTAAACCCTCCCTCCGGAAATCTCATTTCTATTTGATTCCAGGAGTGAGTCTGGCCTGATATAGCCTGGTAAACCCTCCCTCCGGAAATCTCATTTCTATTTGATTCCAGGAGTGAGTCTGGCCTGATAGCCCATTGTGGGGGTTTCTAGTGAAATTACCAGCTAACCGAGCCTATCAGCGTCGTCGCACATCGTTCTGTGATTGACAGCGACAGTTGGCCAATCAGGTGGCGAGTTCGAGTGAGCCCAAAACACGAACGGCAGCCATCTTTTTCTTGTCCGCTATATTCTCCGCTATTTTTTGACTTCAAAAAGCTCTCTAACTTCTATTTTGAGGCACGGAATTTACTTATAAGATATCGTTTGGATAGAATTTACTTGTTTAACTTCATATATGTGGTCAATTAATCATGACAAAGCCTATTTAAAAATAAAAATTTAGAGAACCGGTAGGGGTGGGCAGTGACACCCATGTATCCGAATAAGGCAACCCATTTTGGGCATGAACGTCTCAAAAGTCCCGTTGCGTCACATTAGACTGGTGAACTGCTGATTGGCTGAAGGGGAAAAATTATCATTGGCTGAAGGGGTTGTCAGTCAACTGTATTACTCCCGCCCAACTCCAGCCCGCAGCCAATATTGCAGAATGGGCTATCAGGCCAGACCATAGAGGTATAATATAACTAGAGGGCGGATTGCCCCGCCCCCAGCTATCATTTCAATGAATGTGCTCAGTGCATAGAGGTATAATATAACTAGAGGGCGGATTGCCCCGCCCCCAGCTATCATTTCAATGAATGTGCTCAGTGGCGTTTTGAAGCACCCGGAAACCTGCCGGAAGTAGAATTATTGGTTCGATTTTGTATCCCCGTAGAGTTATGAGCATGCGCACTAGTGTCCTTTTGCGTTCTACGGCAGCCCGTGTGTCAAGGATTGAACGCGAGATATTTATTAAATACACTCGAGATGCATATTTATATGTAAATGCATATGTATGTATGTATAATATGTTTACATATTTATATGTATAAATATAAATATCTGTCAGTATGTTTTGCGTGTGCATGTATTTCTCCCCGCCTGCAGTTCCAGCTTTGGCCACTGGGGTGGCAGCTTCAATGTTTCTCAGCAACTCTGGGGGCTTGGCTCAGTGGCGTTTTGAAGCACCCGGAAACCTAGCCTGGTAAACCCTCCCTCCGGAAATCTCAATTCCATTTCATTTCAGGAGTGAGTCTGGCATGATCCGCCTGTCTGCAATATTGGCTGTGCTGGAGTTGGGCGGGAGTAATACCGTTGACTGACAACCCCTTCAGCCAATGATAATTTTTCCCCTTCAGCCAATCAGCAGTTCACCAGTCTTAATGTGACGCGACGGGACTTTTGAGACAGCCATACCCAAAATGGGTTGCCTTTTTCGGGTACAATGGTGTCACTGCCCGCCCCTACCGGTTCTCTAATTATTATTTTTTAAATAGGCTTTGTCATGATTAATTGACCACATATATGAAGTTAAACAACTAAATTCTATCCAAACGATATCTTATAAGTAAATTCCGTGCCTCAAAATAGAAGTTGGAGAGCTTTTTGAAGTAAAAAAATAGCGGAGAATTGGCCGCACAAGAAAAAGATGGCTGCCGTTCGTGTTTTGGGCTCACTCGAACTCGCCACCTGATTGGCCAACGTAAGCTGTCAATCACAGAACAATGAGCGACGACGCTGATAGGCGCGGCCGTTTGGCATACACAGCCAATATTGCAGAGAGGCGGTTCATGCCAGACTCACTCCAGGAATCAAATAGAATTGAGATTTCCGGAGGGAGGGTTTACCAGGCTACCGGAAACCTGCCGGAAGTAGAATTATTGGTTCGATTTTGTATCCCCATAGAGTTATGAGCATGCGCACTAGTGTCCTTTTTGCGTTCTACGGCAGCCCGTGTGTCAAGGATTGAACGCGAGATATTTATTAAATTCACTCGAGATGCATATTTATATGTAAATGCATATGTATGTATGTATAATATGTTTACATATTTATATGTATAAATATAAATATCTCTCAGTATGTTTTGCGCGTGCATGTATTTCTCCCCGCCTGCAGTTCCAGCTTTGGCCACTGGGGTGGCAGCTTCAATGTTTCTCAGCAACTCTGGGGGCTTGGGCCAGACTCACTCCTGGAATCAAATAGAAATGAGATTTCCGGAGGTAGGGTTTACCAGGCTAGTAGTGACTCTCCTATCATAAGAATGTGAATTCCTGTCAATTTCATGTTTTTTTTTCTTAGCTTATGTTCAGTGGATGCATGGCAATAGTGCTGTATGTTGTATGTGGTTAGCCTGGTAAACCCTCCCTCCGGAAATCTCAATTCTATTTGATTCCTGGAGTGAGTCTGGCATGAACCGCCTCTCTGCAATATTGGCTGTGTATGCCAAACGGCCGCGCCTATCAGCGTCGTCGCTCATTGTTCTGTGATTGACAGCTTACGTTGGCCAATCAGGTGGCGAGTTCGAGTGAGCCCAAAACACGAACGGCAGCCATCTTTTTCTTGTGCGGCCAATTCTCCGCTATTTTTTTACTTCAAAAAGCTCTCCAACTTCTATTTTGAGGCACGGAATTTACTTATAAGATATCGTTTGGATAGAATTTAGTTGTTTAACTTCATATATGTGGTCAATTAATCATGACAAAGCCTATTTAAAAAATAATAATTAGAGAACCGGTAGGGGCGGGCAGTGACACCATTGTACCCGAAAAAGGCAACCCATTTTGGGTATGGCTGTCTCAAAAGTCCCGTCGCGTCACATTAAGACTGGTGAACTGCTGATTGGCTGAAGGGGAAAAATTATCATTGGCTGAAGGGGTTGTCAGTCAACGGTATTACTCCCGCCCAACTCCAGCACAGCCAATATTGCAGACAGGCGGATCATGCCAGACTCACTCCTGAAATGAAATGGAATTGAGATTTCCGGAGGGAGGGTTTACCAGGCTAGTATGTGGTAGCCTATACACACTATAAACTGGATGTGCCCGTATGTTTTTATTTTATTTATTGTATTTTATAGATTGTTTCTATTTATATTTATGTTGTTACTTTGAATATTGTTTGTGTGTATATTCACTTACGAAAAAAGCAAGATAATGTAAAGAAAAGGCTCCATTCCATGCAGTGTAATGTTGGGTATGAAATATTGCTACTGGGCGCAATGGTGCCGCCCTGGGGGACGGCCAAGAATATCAGTTAAAGGGGTAGTTCACCCCCAAAATAACTGTTTTTCTATGTATTCCTCACCACCTGGAGCCTTGAATTCATAGATTTTTTTTTGTTTTTGTCACATTCCTAAGCCAATAATTTGATTATAATAAATTTGTCCCCATTGATTCCGGTAGGAGACACAAATGCATTTGTGTCTCCTACCGGAATCAATGGGGCTAAATTTATTATAATCAAATAATAAAGGAAGGAATGCGACAAAAACAAAAAAATATCCATGAATTCAAGGCTCCATGGGGTGAGTAATCCATAGAAAAAAAGTTATTTTCGGGGTGAACTACCCCTTTAAGATCCACGGTCGATCCAGGGTCCCAATGCCATAGTTTGAAGTTTGAACAACCAGACGACCTAAGTTTGTCCCATGTCTCTCCGGGACCCAAACGCGCGTTGTGAGCTTGTAGATCGGCTATTTTCACTACTTCTTGAAAAAAACGAATCTATTTTTTTTTCTCAGTTCATGGATTTTCTTGGTTTAAAAAATAATTTATGACATTTTTGACTTTTTTGAAAATCTTTTGAAATAATATTTTTTTTTAAAAAGCGAGATAATTACTCGCGACCCATAAAAATTGATCCGCGACCCAAAGATGGGGTCTCGACCCAGTGTTTGGGAACCAGTTCCATAAAACATTCCCTTTTAACTGGCGCCGCCTACATTGCGGAAGTCGGCTCGTAGCCCCTCTGATGCGGTGGAGCTCACTTCCTGTACTGTATTTGTGTACCGAGCCCTGATGACACACACGCACACACACGACATACACCAGTGTTGCCATGTCTGCTTATTACAAGCGACTTTGGGCTTTTTTTTCCTACTAAGTTGCTTGTAAATATTGGTAGTTGCGGGTTGCGTTTTCTTGGGCTTGTTTCTTAAGTGTAGTTGCTTATTTGGCCTTGTTTCCTATATGTTGTTTAAACCAGTGGTTCTCAAACATTTTCATGTCAAGGACCCCCAAATTAATATGTATTTGTCTAGCCATGGTTCACATGACGCTTGTATGTCATGTTTCAGGGCTAGTATTTGTCCACAGACACCCCCCCCCCCATCTGAAAATAAATTGTGCCCATACAACATTTGTGTAAAATGTTTCAAAAAATATTCCACATTTTTCACATTTTATTCAAGGTTTTTTTTTTATAGCAAAGCTTGAAGATCGGCTATTTTCAAATAGCCTGCCAACGTTTAAAAAGTGCTCATGTGGCCCAGTCGCTTCTTTTGAGCTTGTTTTCCTAGAAGTGGTTGCTTATTTCTCTCGTAGAATCTGGCAACACTGACACGCGAACGCACACACACACACACACACACACACACACACACACACATACGAACACACAGAAAGAAACCTCCCTCTGCTCGTTACAATGTTGCTGCTGATTTGGTAACAAACAGGATTTGTGCTGCGGTCCAGTCAGTCTGTGGATGATGTGTTACAGCAGGGATCTGTGCTTATGACGGCTTCATACTGAACCCCGGCTTGATAGATTAGAGGTGGCGACTCCGAAACAGAAACAAGTAATCTGTTTCGTTTAGATCGATCAGATCGCAACAACGATCAGACGGGGGGGGGGAATAATTGGGAATATAACTACATCGATTTATTATATATTTTTTTAATCTCCCAGCCTGATGAGAATGTCTGGAGGAGCAGAGCTGAAGTGGCGTTTCTTCCCGCTGGCCGTTGTTGTTGTCATCCTGGCGTGTTTCAGATGTTGTTGTGCGTTTAATCTGGACGTGGACAAGCCCTCCGTGTTCTCTGGACCACAGGGGAGCTATTTTGGATTCTCGGTGGATTTCTTCAAGACGGCAAATAATCAAAGGTACCGACAAGTCTAAAGTCTGAGAGTTCTCGGTTTATGTTGTGTTAAATCTGTTCCCTGGCTGGCTGTCCCACACAACCAGTGATGGAAGAAGTACTCACATGTTTTACTTACGTAGAAGCAGTGGTGGAAAAAGTACTCAAATTCTTTACTTAAGTAAAAGTACCGATACTGAAATATAAAAATACTCTGTTACAAGTAAAAATCCAAAATTAAAAATGTGCTTGAGTAAAAGTACAAAAGTATTGGCATCAAAATGTACTTAAAGTACCAAAAGTAAAAGTACTAAATATTTGAAAATAGCCGATCTACAAGCTCACAACGCGTCGCGATGCGACGCGTTGTGAGCTTGTAGATCTGCTATTTTCAAATAGCCTATGTATAAAATAGGGCTAAAGTGGTTAATGTATGTTTCATTATATCATAGTTTATATCTGAAAAGTAACTAGTAACTAAAGTTTTCAAATAATTGTAGTGGAGTAAAAGTATAATATTTGCCTCTGAGATGTATGGAGTAGAAGTAAAAGTATTGGAAATTGGAAATACTCAAGTAAAGTACAAATACCTCAACATTGTACTTAAGTACAGTACTTAAGTAAATGTACTTAGTTACTTTTCACCACTGAAAGGTACCGACAAGTCTGAGTCTGAGAGTTCTCGGTTTATGTTGTGTTAAATCTGTCCCTGGCTGGCTGTCCCACACAACCAGTGATGGAAGAAGTAATCGCATGTTTTACTTACGTAGAAGTATCGATACTGCAATGTAGAAAATGCTCTATTACAAGTAAAAGTCCGGAATTCAAAATGTATTGGTATCAACATGTAGTTAAAGTAACAAAAGTAGAAAGTAGTCATTACGCAGAATGTCCCGTTTCACAAGTTTTCAAATGTATAAACAATATTTTGAAAGGAGCAGATCTACAAGCTCACAACGCTTCGCATCGCGACCCATTGTGAGCTTGTAGATCTGCTATTTTCAAATGGCCGAAATGTATATAGGACTGAAGTGGCTAATGTATGTTTTGTAATAATAATCACAGTAACTAGTAACTAAAGTTTTCAAATAATTGTAGTGGAGTAAAAGTACAATATTTGCCTCTGAGATGTAGTGGAGTAGAAGTAAAAGTACTGAAAATTGTAAATGCTCCAGGTAATTAAAAATACCTAAAAATTGTACATAAGTATAGTACTTATGTACTACTAAAATATACCTAGTTACTTTACACCACTGTTTAATGGTACCTTAAAGCAACATCGATGTATTAGGCTACTTCCTACTTTCGTTTATTGTGATTCAACTTATTTGTGTTCATGTCAGGCAGTATGTGCCACGTTTAGTGTGATGTTTTCTTTAAAAACATTAATAATGACTGTATAACTTGACTGCAGCGTTTGCACACAACCCAGAGGCCATATCTATTTGTTTGGGTTGTATTGATTTCGTGTTAATTAATATACTATAACCCCATCCTCCATACACACACACACACACACACACACACACACACACACACACACACACACACACACACACACACACACACCAACTAGAACGACTAGATTGCACCCTACTGTATATCCTCGTACCTGTTGGTGTGCTATATTCAGTGTGCGTATTGAAGGTGTGACAGTGATCTCTTATTATACTCCCCCATAAAGAACATCTTCACACTGTCATTACATTGGCTCTAAAGGTTTGTGGTTAGGACACTCATGGTGTTGACTGAAGTCTGTTTTTAGATGCTCCTCTCCTCCTCGCCTCTCCACATCTCTTCTTGAATCCTCTTCACCTTAACGGTCTCCTCTTCCCTCCTGTCCTACAGGTCGGATGTTCTGATCGGTGCACCGAGGGCCAACACTTCTTCCTCTGGCAGCACTGTCAGCACTGTGGTGGAGCGGGGAGCCGTCTACAGCTGTCCCTGGAAGAGCCCCACGGCCTGCCAGGAGCTACAGTTTGACAATACTGGTAGGACCACAAACCTCTCCTCTCCTCCTCTCCCCTTGCAATCTAAAGTCTCCTCTCCTGAGCAGCAGTGGGACTACATCCTGTCTGACATGTAACCTTCACACAGTGTGCCATGACATGGGGAGCCCTGGTGGCTCAATCAGTTGGTGTCGTGACCACATAGGCCAAACCCATTGATGTACTGGGTTCTGACCTCGCTCACGATCTGTGTCACATGACCTCCTCCCTCCATGCTCTGCCTTTGCCCTTTTCCAATTGAAAGGTTCCTTTCAACCTGGCATACATTTAAAAAAAATCTACATCTATCATGCTGCGATGCGACGTTTTGTGAGCCCGTAGATTGGCTCTTTTCGCCGCACGACACTATTGTACTACGAATTGTGGTTAAATTACTGCTCCTGATTTTAATGTGTCTGAACAAAGATGATTATATTGCTGGTAGGAGAGATCATTCATTAGATGATGTTGTTACAACTACATTCACAACAATGTATTAATGATAAACTAGAAAAAGTGCTCCTCGGAGCACAGGTCTCCGCCAGGTCAGGTAAGTTATTGTGGCCTCCTGGTGGCGCTATAATAGGCCAATGTGAAAAGGGTGGCATTTCTTCCTCGGCCTAGTGGGAATGTGCGTGCAAATTTTCACGGAAATCGCACGCCGCGTTCATGATTTCATACATTTTGTTCAAAACGGACCAATCCTGCAAACTTTGGAAGTCAACCTTAGTCAATCAGGATGGAATATGAAATATCGGACAGATGCGTCTTGATCACATGACTATAGAGATACTGTGTACCGATTTGTGTGATGTTTGGATAAAATCTGAAGGATTAATATCCAAAAATGTATTTGACATAAGTCGGCCTCCTGGTGGCGCTGTAAAAAGCAGATGTGAAAAATGCAGTGCAGATGTTTTTCCTTGGCCTCTAGGGAGTAGGCGTGCAAAGTTTCACGCAGATCGGTGCAGTTATAGTTAAAAATGCAAATCGGCCTGTTATAGCGCCACCATGAGGCTGATGCGAAAAGTTTTAAGTGCCATTTCTTCCTCGGCCTAGTGGGAATGTGTGTGTGCAATTTTATGCAAATGGCAAGCTGCGTTCATGATTTGAGGCAGTTTGTTCAAAACGGACCAATCCTGCAAACTTTGGATGGTAACCTTAGCCAATGAGGATGAAATATGGGAAATCGGACAGATCAGGGTTGATCACATGACTATAGAGATACTGTGTACCGATTTGCATGAGGTTTGGTTAAAAACTGTAGGAGTAATGGGAAAAAATGGGTTTTGCACAAATCGGCCTCCTGGTGGCGCTATAACAGGCCCATGTGAAAAATTTGAGGCAGAGGTTCTGAATTGGCATCCAGGGAGTGTGTGTGCACAGTTTCGCAGCGACCGGGCCAACGGTGCCGGAGATTTGGTGCTAACGGACAGACAGGACACACGGACGGACGGACACACGGACGGACGGACAGGGGCGAAAACATACTCTCTCGCCATGCCTTTCGGCCTGGCGGAGACAACAATCAAGTACACATAGTATTAATAAGGAAGGTGGTTTGAGGGTTCATCTAGCTACTATAGCTCTACCGCTGTTCCCTCATGTCAGAGCCTATTGTGGAATGTGTGACTGGAAGAGGATGTGTGTGGACATGCTCGTGAACTTGTGTGTCTGTGCATGTGTGTTCCAATTTAACCTGCAAATGTTTCCTTCCACCATTTAAACATGGAAGAGAAAAAGATTACAAAATTAGGCTATTTGTTGTCTGTGTAAAAAATGTATACATCTTTACAAAATTAACACTCAGTACTTGTCAGGTGTGTGTGTGTGTGTGTGTGTGTGTGTGTGTGTGTGTGTGTGTGTGTGTGTGTGTGTGTGTGTGTGTGTGTGTGTGTGTGTGTGTGTGTGTGTGTGTGTGTGTGTGTGTGTGTGTGTGTGTGTGTGTGTGTGTGTGTGTGTGTGTGTGTGTGTGTGTGTGTGTGTGTGTGTGTGTGTGTGTGAGAGAGTGAGAGTGAGAGTGAGAGAGCAGTGGCAGACCTGTTCCTTGTCCTTTGTTTTCCTTAATGCAGAGCGCAAACTGATTCACTGCCTGGCATAACAGCTGAGCTGCATTGTGTATTGTACTGATTCTATGTATTTGTAACAGGGAATAGTCTCACAGAAAGAGAGAGAGCAAGGTGGAGAGAGTGAGAGAGGGAGTGAGGGGGAGCTGTGTGTGACAGTAACATTCAGGTTGAAGTCTAGAATACCTTGATATTTAAAATGTTAGTCAGAATTATGGTTTGATCGGTTGCTCTTCATGAACATTTCGTGATGTAGTGAGAGAATGTGAGGAATGCTTCATCATTTCTTCTCTCCCTTTGTTAAAAACAATCCCTTTTTTGGGCACAGTGCTCTGGGCACTGGTTCACCTGACAGCTCAGCTGATTGCACATTTCACTCTGACTGTCTGCCAGTAACATATGAGACAGACTTTATAGGAAAGACAAACAGTAAAGTCCTCCGTGTTAATTTAACTCTGAGAGAGTGTACAAATGTAACCAAATACGGGTCCATTTGGTTACATTTGTACACTCTCTGAGTTACAAATCCATAAATTAATACTGAGGATTTTACTATTTTACTTCTTCCCAGTGCATTTGTATGTATATTATGTGTAATATTTTAAACATTTCCTATTTTGTAGTCATTCCACCTCCCATTTCCTTCTTCTCGTCAGGGTCGCTTTGAATGACACAAGTGTCTGCGTCATGTCCACAGTTTCTTTTCTTTTTACTAATCTAAAACCTAACAGTTGTTTCCTGGTATTTTATCGCTGCCGTGTGGTTTGTGTGGCAGCATTCTCACATGCTTAATGGGATGGTGTCAATGACAGCTCAGCTGGCTTGCATCCTGTCTGACGGATTCCTGCAGAAGGCTGTTTGTACTATCTGAGGAGTACGTCGTCATTCAGTAAAGACCTGCAGTAAAAGTCAATTGCTGCAAGGTTGCACAATATTATCCCATGAAGAGTGGAGACAGATGAGACAAACAATGAGACTCCCTAATTTGTACTTTTTTATAATTTCTTCTGTGAGCGACACTCTTGTACAACAAGGAATGGGTATTGGCAACTTGGCAAGTAACTCATGATATTATCTCTATACCGATACAGGAGTTATGATGTGATATGTTTACCAATACGATGCACATGACCAAAATGCCACAAGATGAACCCAAACAAACCTTCCAAGTGTGTGTGTACAAACAAAAACTGTCAAACAAAATATTTCAATACAGGCCTATTGTATCAATACAGACATCACTGATGCATATCTCAATGTTTGATATTTTTTAGCACAGCTTTACTTACGACGAAGGATAAATTAGTCTGAATTGAACTGGACTGAACAGAAGAGATGAGGTGCGAGAAGAGAAGTTAGGTTACAGTAGGGTTAGGTCAAGGTGATAGACATGAGGAAACTGATGCATCATGGGAATGAGAAACATGACGCTCTGTGGTAAAGAGCCCGGTAGAGCACAGAATTATTTAGTCATTTACAAACAAGTATAACCTAAAGGTGCATATTAGCCAGCTAACGAGATGATGCAGTGACGCTTTGGATGCGTTTTGTTCACCGAAGTGACAAGTTGACAACCATCTCATTTTGTCAATCTCTCATTCCTTCAGCCATGACGCTCGGACAAATTGTCTCTTCAGCCAGTGCATCTAGTGTGCGCTCTGTGCAATCCCAGAGCACAGTTCTTTGAATTTCCGAACAGGAACATACTGAACACTTGCCATTTCCATTTGTGCACAGTTTGGTTCTGTTTGGCTGTTGGCTGTTTTGCAGTCAGCAGGGTTGGCAAACTGTGCTCAGCATAACCGTGCTCAGCCAAACTGATCCGTTGGGACTCGTGGAAGGGCTTATTGACATGGATATTCAATTATTGGTTTTAGGCCCTGTGATGGGAAAGAACTCTGAGAGTCAACACAAAATCTTTTTTTATCCTCTTTTCCCTATTTTACCTATTTTTAAATTTGAGATCCTGCACAAACGAGTATTTCACCCACTTTTACCTGTAAATAGGATGTGACAATAAACATTGAGATTGAAGATTCATATCAAAATATTTACTACTGCCTACAGTTGAGACAACAATACATGTAGTTCAAATCCACAACTATTCATAGAGGCCAGTTGTTGTCTCCTGTATAGACACTTAATTGCATGTTATCACATGTTTCATTAGTCTATTCAGGTAAGGTTAGGGTTGCTGAGGTTTCGTATAATGTGTATTTGGATTGAGACAATCTCTTTCTCTCTTTTGTCTCTCTCTCCATCTCATGGATATATTGTTGCATGCACATACCATATATTGTAGATATCTTCTTCCCTGAGGCGACTTTTGCCATTTCCGATATAGCTGTGTAAATCTCATTCTACAGGCCATTACTTTTCAGTTTTATGTACAACTAACTGTAAACTTGTGTAGCTGTAACCCCAATTTCAATGGAATATGTTGTTATCCCACACTCAACATCACTGTAGTTTTTCTTGTGTTTCCACTGCTAGTGGAAACACAAACAAATTATAACAGCTCACACAGACACACACAAACCTGGCTTGGAGCAGCATGGCACAGCAAAGCAAAGCTCATTTGGCCTACGAACCGTTATGGAAAAGAGGCTAGAGTGAAAGAAATTTGGAAGATGGATTTGAGGGGAGAGAAAGTAAACAAAGAGAAAGAGAGAGACACTTGGAGGAGAGAGGCGTGAAAAGTGAGCGACTAGGCTGTGTGAGATAGACGGCAGTCTTTAGCAGTGAGATGGTTCAAGCCTCGTTGGTATTCTGTGGTTGTCTAGCAGACCACAGCCAATCTTAGCCTGCCTGTAGAGGAGCAGCGCTTCAGCCCAGACCCTTCTCCACCACCATCACTCACACACAATTGCACGCACGCACGCACGCGTGCGCACACAAAAGATAGCAAAGCAAGCAGTCACACTATGGCTGATAGACACAAACACACCAAATGATGACAGAAATATCACCACTCACCACAGTGACACTGCAAAACACCAACACATCATTAAAACTGTTTCCCTCTGATACAACAAACCCAGCACACACAAAACATACAGTAGCTAGCTTCACTCTGATGCTAGTGCACACTCTCTCGCTCTCCCCCTCTCTCCCCCTCTCTCCCCCTCTCACACACGCACACACACACACACACACACACACACACACACACACACACACACACACACACACACACACACACACACACACACACACACACACACGTTTCTTTCGTGTGTAAGCGAACCAGTTGTCCTCAAAACACTACCCACCCCCTATTGCTGTGACTGACTGAGATGTGCGGAGGCCATTGGCTTTAAAGCGTGGGTACATGCTCGCCTAGTGGCTCGCTCATGGCGCACTTCACAAGCCTCATGCACAGGACATTAAGTGAAGTCAGTGAACTGATACGAGCGCTCCTGAAAATAAATGGACTGCAACGCAACCTGTGTGCACACACAGTCTCAATGTTTGTATACAAGTCATTGGTCTATAGGATTCATTCCAGTAAAGTGAATACAAATACAATTTTAGGAACTTATTTCTTGAGTGAATATCTCAAGCACCATACTCATGGCCAAAATATTGTATTGTATTATCAATATCGAGATATTCTCTTCAAAATTGTCATTTAATTTGAAACTATCATCCTTTCTGACACATGTGCGTAAACACGCGCAAACACACACACACACACACACACACACACACACACACACACACACACACACACACACACACACACACACAATCATACGTCTGCGGTGACTACTGCAGTCGGTGCCAACAAGTCTGTGGGAAACATTGGTACATGGTCTGTACAGTAGTATCATATTTAGACCACACTATTAATACTATGTACTGTTGTCCACTGAGTTTTATAATCATGCACTTCTCTGTTGGCTCCTGTCTGATAGATTGGCCTAGTCTTGTTACTGTAGGAGTATAAAGTATGTGTGTACTTGCTTGTGTGTGTGTGTGTGTGTGTGTGTGTGTGTGTGTGTAGCTGTTCTCTTGCCACAATAGAACCCTTTGTTGTTGATTTGACCTAATGCCTGGTCAGAGCATTACTGCCCTAGAAAAGAGAATTTACTGGAAATAGTGAGTGCATGCTTGTATGTGCTGTATAGAAGGAAATTGTATTTGAGTATGTGTTTTTATGTTGCAGAGAAATGTTTGTGTTGTTACTGTGTGTGTGTGTACGCGTGTGCGCATGCGCACAAGTTCATGCATGAGAGACCTTTTGTGTGTGCCTGGCTCACTGTTTGCCTTCTGTCTGTCTGTCCAGCCATTATGGTTTAGCAGTTGTCAGACCAGGGATATGTTGTTTTGCCAGACCTTGGAACAGCGTAGAATAGTCATCAATACACAGTAAAATCCTCCGTGTTAAAGCTGCAATCTATATTTTTCCTTTTCCTACTCACTCAGCTGGGATTCAAAGCCGGGTCTCCCACATGACAGACCAAATTGACCTCTCTGCCAATAAGACATTCCTGCTTGGTCAGGGAAGATATTGTGCTATGAGCTTCAGGCAGTACTAGTTGTCAGCCAGTAGGTGCCCTAGCCGACACCAGTGTCTAAATGTCACAATGAAAGAGTAGGGAGACCACCTCCAAGACCACTGTACTATGTACAGATGTACTAGTTCTATTGTATTTACATACTCTACCATACAGATTGATTTAAAAAATATCATTCAAATAAGAGAGAGGGAACAAATGTAAGCAAAGACCTGGAAGGGTCACGTGACTTACGTCCATTTGGCTACATTTGTTACAAATGGAACACTCCCTCATGACAGTGTGCAAACAGCAAGCGATGTACCCCATTTTATTAACTCTGCTCTCCGAACAAACTCGACAAGGAAATGTAAAGTATGCATCTTAATTATCCCACATCCAGCTTTACTCGGCACGTCTTTCAATTCAAATCAAGTCACTGGAAAGTGGCCAGACTTTTATAATAACAAAACAGAAAGAGGGCTCTGGAATGCGTGGTGTGGTCCAATTTTGCGAATTGTTTTCCCAGTGGTGTCATTCAAATGTTTAATTAGTCCTCTTCCTACTCGCTTGCCTCCTTAAATCTATATTATGTACTGCGTTTTTAAGAACAAGCATAAATTCAGCTGTCCAGGAGGTAGGACTAAGGGCACTGAATGGAGAAGGCAAGTTGAGCAGTCCCTTCAATTGAATTACTTTATTGTCATTGCAGGACAATGCACTAAAACGTGAACAAATAATATAATACAAAAACAGTATAAAAAGTGTAAAACCAGGGTGAACGTGTGATGCAATCTCAATTATTGCTGTGGAGGTAATAGGAGTTAGTGATGTTGCACAGTCTTGGATTAGTTTGTAAGAATTCAGTTCAAGTTCGTCCTTAGCAGGCGCACAGTATTGTTATCCATGTTGCATTGAGTGACTGGAGAGAGTTGGGAAACTTGCAATGAGGCTGTCTGTTTGTCTGTCTGTCTGTGTGTATGTGTCACTCCGTCCTCAAATTTGTCAACAACACAATGCTGAAAGCATGACTCAACTAGGCACACCTCTAGAAAGCTGTTACTGTTTACTTTTGGAGGGTTATTGTCTCAATATAATATGACTAACTGACTCGACTAACTGAGTTTAGTTGACTCGTATAAGAGACGGGTCCCAATCTGTCCCAAACCCATCATGTGGTGAAGACATTGTACACGCCTTAGTCTTAAATCCATTCTTCAGCACATGTTTTGTGGGTGTAACTTCTTTCATGTGTTGCCCATTTACTGTGCTCTATGTATTACCACAGGTCCCCCGTCTGTCTGTCTCTCTGTTTGTCTGTCTTCTACCTCGATGGTGGTCTGCCTTCCTGCCTCTCTGTCTAACTCGCAGAATCTCTGTCTGTCAGTTGACTAACTTGATCAAGGGAGTGCTTTACAATAGTTCCGCTCAAGGTTATTGTTCGTATGGAGATTGGAGAGTCACAGACAGACAGACAGAGACCTACTCCCGAGTCCCTATCATTCAATCACGGCTCTAAGATCAGTTCAGTCTTTGTTTTTGTATGAGTGTGACCTCATTCCCAAGTCTGGGCGTAAAATCCTTTACTTGACACGCTGCCAATCATCAAACAAGGGGAGAGATTTGTTGTTACTATTACACTCCAAGTGAGCTATAGTTATCCTCCAAATCATCAGGCTTTATGTTTATATTGTTTTTTCAATCAAGTGAGTCATTATACGTCTATGCCCTCTATGTCCATTGCTTGTGAGAAAAACATCAGTGCTGCTGCAACTATCGATTATCTTCTATCGATTACTTTTTAGATTAATCCAATAATCGAGAAGTGAGTTTTTCTTCAAATGAAGTAACGCAACTTTTATTTATTTTATAATCGACTAATCAATTAGTCTGATTAACCACTTAAAGCCCTATTTTTATATTTTGTTGTACAGCTGTGTCTTGCCAAAACAGCAGATCAGCTATTTTAGCTATTTTAATAAATTGATTATTTTATTAAAATCAATTAGTTCGATTAACTGTTTCACCTCTAATGACCATTATCACACCGTTCATCTGAATAGCGGGCACAGAGACACTTCAACTTTTTGTATATGAATGTTCTCCACCAAAATGATTAATAAATGTATCTTCTGCAGGGAAACACGGTATGTTAGGCTCAGTGTGCACCTTACATGTGTGTGAGCTGTATAGGCCTAAATATTTAGCTGTGTGCGTTGGTAGCTAGCTGTGTTGCAATGCCTTTTTTATTTTTATGAATTATTAAATCATGGCTTAGAACTTGCTTCGTACTCTCTAACCTGACAGTGTTTGAACTTACACTCTAGCTTTGTTCTGCTGCCTCCAGGCCATGAGCAGAGGAGCATGCTAACTATCTGATATATTTGATATCTTAAAAGCTGTGGTTTTGATGCTGCGCTCCACTAGTATGTGTGTGTGGCACTGCACATTCTTATGGAGTACACAGGCTTATGCAGTGTTGTCTGTCTGTCTGTCTGTCTGTCTGTGTGTCTGTGGCTCCCCTTAAAGTTTAAGGAATAGACGTGTAAAGAGATAAGGCAGAACAGGGCAGAGTTGGGTTGTGTGTCAGTGGGAGACAGTGATGTCTGGCAAAATGCGTTTGAAGTCTATCAAAGTGTTAAATGTCAGAAACATGAGTGTTGGAACACGTAGTAGTCCTGTACAGTCCACTTTTAAAGAATTCTGTTCATCAATTATTTTCTGTGATATCTTTTAATAGGTTTCAATCTCATCTATGCTGTCATTCATCTATTTTGTGTCACTATTAAGCAAAGCTACACACACTTAATGGACTGCTTAAGTAAAGACAGTTTTAAAATGTTGAATTAGTAAATGGCGTGCCATGCCTATTGCCTAGATGAGTTTGCCATATCTGAGCCCTCCAGGCAGCCATCTCTCTGCCTGTGTTTGTACAGGACGCCAGGCCTCTGTTACCTCACAGCTGTGCAGGTCGGGGCAGGCAGGCTAGCTAGTTGCAGTTCTAGCTCACACTGTTACAACCTTAGCCAACATACTGAGTCCAGGCTTGTCGAGTGGTGAGCTGGTATACCCTGCAGGGTGGAAATTAACTTTTTGTCCACTGACCACAATGGCTGGTGAATCCCTCCCTTGCCGATTTGCATGGCCAGGGATGACTAACCGGAAATCAAGTTGAAACCGGTGGAGCCCACTTCCTGCTGGTCTGTTGCACTTATGCATCTTGTGATTGGCCAATTTAAAAAATAAATAAACTTGGAAGACCTGCCCACTCTGTTTAGGACGTAAGCCCTCAAAGAGCAAAGTTGCCGGAGCTCCGGGAAGGTATGAGGTTAGGTAAATCCTAAAATTCACTTGCCACTCTTGCACATTTCTGCTAGCCTTTTAGGTTTTACAAAAGAATATGACCTTAAAGTGAACATTGGTTATGTTGACAAATTCTGGATCAATCATATTTAAGGCAGAGTCAGACACACTTGAGACCTGGAGACATTTAGATTCAATTTTATTACATGATATCATGGGAGAAGTACATTAAACACATTGGTCGGTGATAAATACTTCTGTGTAGTTCTCTGGCGAAAGCAGGGAATCAGAACATAGTTATACCCAAGTTAAGAGGGGAGGTGCTTGTGTAAAAAGCCTACTCAAAACAATAAATACCATGCCTACATGCACATCTTAATTCTATAATATTCTGATAGTCTGAACATATTACTTACTTAGGTTGAAACCTTGTATGTCCAAAAACATAACTTTTGTGTTCCAATGAATCCTATATATATATATATATATATATATATATATATATATATATATATATATATATATATATATATATATATATATATATATATATATATATATATTATTTAGTCACAAGCTCTAATACTTTTGATTGGTTAAATTCTATAAATGCACAAAAACCTTATATCTGTGTATCTGTCCTTCCGCGCACATGCATCTCGAGATATTGTCTGAACGATTGACTTCATACTCTGCATATGTGTCGCTGAGGACCCGAGGGAGTGCGGTGCCCAGTGTGAAGTCAGTTGGATCAGAGGTTCTCCAAAAATATATGGGATGGACCACCCTGACACTATACTTTAAATCCAAATGCTATGTTTCACTGCATTGCCTTTAGCCTTTAATTAGGATCAGGTAACTTGCCTGCTTATTTTGAAGGTGTGGTGATGTCGAGTGCAACGACAAAACGCAAATGTGCTGCCCCCCATTGAGAGATGCCCAATACAGCCACAGTACTAATGGCCACTGGCAGCTTCCTAGGATTATCACAATCTTCTACTGCTGGCTGCAGAACACATACCTGTACACATACGCGGCATGTACGCAGTTTACACAGTTTTCCAGCAGGGTAAGGAAGCGCAGTATATAAGTGGTAGTTTAGTTACATTCATGGTTCAGAATGATTTTGAACATCCTAAGAGGTTTATAGATGTTTATTATATTATACAATTTTTTTAAACC
This sequence comes from Gymnoscopelus braueri, assembly GCF_963280865.1. Classification (NCBI taxonomy): domain Eukaryota; kingdom Metazoa; phylum Chordata; class Actinopteri; order Myctophiformes; family Myctophidae; genus Gymnoscopelus; species Gymnoscopelus braueri. The sequence goes on along the minus strand of NC_137618.1, from coordinate 14,910,301 downwards.
ACTTTCACCCTGGCATTCCTATTTTGGGCAATACAAAAATAACTTCCATGTGAAATATAGCAGGCCTACTAGCTCACAATGCGAGCTTGTAGATCTGCTATTTATTTTTGAAAAACATTTAAAGTAGTTAACATGTCCAACAGCTTAATATGTTTGTGCTACTGTGGTTATGTAATACAAACTCAGCATTCCAGAATATTAGTGAAGCATATGCACATTAAGTAGCAGCCATCAGAGTTAAAGTAGCACTTTGCCGTGTGGTGATGATGTGCTGTCTTCCATTATTTTCAACCAACCTATCTTTCCATTCTTTCAATAGGCTCCACCTATTCTTTGTAGAGTCACTCTATCCGTCTATTTATGCTTCTAGACTTAAAGCCTGGCTATTTGGAACAAAGGCTGTCAAAGCAAGCAGAACCATTTTTAGACTCTGTCTGTGTGTTTGTTCACATCCTGGCACGTGCGCATGTGTATTAAGTCGTAAGCGATAGTCTTGTTATTTCTTCAGCTTACATGTCCATTTGCTTCTCGCTCCCTCTTGCCCTATACACACAACTCAGCCATTCCACAGAGATTGAGTAACATGGGAGGGATTTTATACACACGCACGCGCACGCACACACACGCACGCACACACACGCACACACACAGGAGGCGGTGGGTAAAAAGAACACACACCAAAGGCCTGTGCCATATGCACTTCTTTCAGGGCTTCTTTCAGGACTGTGCTTTGCTTTTATTGTTTATATGCAAAGCACATTGAGGTTCATCATTACTGTATGAAATGTGACCAGAGAGACCCTGCTTTTAGCATAAAGCTGCCATTGTAGAATATGAATGAAGAAAATACTGCTGCGTCCTGGACGCTCAACCGCCTTATTGCACTGAACACATGACCACAATGTCGCCTGTCTGAATCCCCACCCACGGACCTGTACTGCAGGTCGTCCTCGTCTCTACCCTCACCTTGGTTCATGTCTATACTGACCTGTCTAAATAACACACAAAGCGTTAACCACTTAAACCCTATATCATCGTACATTGGTGTCACGCAGGGAAGTAGATCTTATCTACAAGCTCACACCACATTGCAGCGCAACACTTGTGAGCTTGTAGATCTGCTACAGTGCTACCTGTATGTTCAGCCTTTAATAACATGGCTGAAATTGGGATACCAGGATTAATGTTCATTTCAAATATTCATGCCAGTCTTCAAATTCAATTGTCATTTTTCAAATTATATTTGTATGTACATTTTGTTTTTTAATTAATGGTTTAGTTACAACCAAAGTATAGGTTAATACTACTGTAGATTAAATGACCATTGATTTATTATTCACACTACCGGAGTTTAGGCCTGGGACGGTTTTATTACTAGTGTAAAAAATCTATCCTGGCCGTTTGGTGGTTAACCGCAATCCTTAGTTTAGTAGTCCTATTTGATCGCGCTATGGAGATACTTTCCCCACAAATTAAGCATATTATTGCCTCGATGTCGTGTATAACATAAGAAAATCATGAAATCAGTCATGCACACCCCTACTAAAGCTACAATCTGGGACTTATTTTAATGAATAAAACATACTTTTGACCATTCTTTATGGTAATAAAGTTAATAAACTGATAATTAGCAATTTGACATGTTATTAAATGTCTACGTTTTCGTTTCAGCAAACCACTAGAGAACCTTAGCAAGGAGGGAGGGTGGGGGAGGGGGCAGGCCTGACACTCTGATCTCTTGATAAAGCATTATGTGTTGTTTTTGTGACTCACCATATTCTTGAGTCAGGCTGTGTCTTTTGGAGGCTGACTAGGCTGCAGCTGAGTGCCCCCTCCTGCCCCTCTGACAGACCAGTGCAGAAAACATACTGTAGCCCCAGGACACTGCTTTTGGTCAGCATGCCTATCAGCTCCCTTGCGCATGCAGTATTTTGTTAATTCCATGCTGGAAAAAAAATGTTTGGAATTGGAATGCCCACGCACCCATTCAGTTTTTTATGTTTTAGTGGTGAGGGGTAGCTGTAATGGCCTCAGAGTAGGTCAGCACAGAGAGTATGAAGTTAGCGATATAGCAGTACAAGTTGTGTACAGTTTAGGCCGTTTGTCAGTGAATTCATGCTCCTACTCTGCATCAAAAGATGTTTGTGGTGTCGCGGCATGTCCAGCTGCAGAGAGCCCTGTTAATCAGCACGAGCGACGAGTGAATTTTAAGTCCATAATTACAAACCATTTTGCCGTCTCTTTTAGATAGATCTGGCACCCTGCATCTCTGTTTGCCTGCTCAGCAAAACTTGTCTGCACTTTATATGAGAAGTTATTGTTATGGATAATAGATGGTTAATAATTTGGATTGTGAGAAAAATGATATTAATGTTAAGCTAAACTTGATGCTGTGATATTGTCGTACAAATCACAGACTAAAAGCGAGCCATTGCTTGAATAGAGGAACAATTGTCTATGCGCAAATGTCTGTGCTCTTGGTTTGATAGTACTTCACCGATACGCTATTGTAAAGCATACCGGTGATAGGCTGCGTGCGTGATAGGCTCACCTTTTGCATCTGGCTTCAAACCAAAGATCGGGTTAAAAGTTAAAACCTTGCCCAAATTCATCTGTTGTAGACGTGTCATAGACGACTGACATCACAGATCCACTCTGGAACCACCTAGTTCCCAGGTGGATCCCGAGATCTACGATTCGATTTCCTTTTGGCACCAACTTCATCTTTGCCTTTTTGTGACAAAGCATTAAATGAGTTAACCTGACCTGACCTTAAAGTTGACCAGACATTTTCATTTAGTGAACATTTCAACCGCTCTTAAACAGATAACATTGATACATTGGCTGCTGAATTTGTTGCAGCCCCACACCAATTGTCTATAATCTGTTCAATCATTCAGTGCAATCCTGTCGCTGATCAGCAGATTTGGCACTACACTAGCTTGTGACACGGGAGACAATTCCTCTTTCCTCTGAGGTCGAGACGGAGCCGATGGCAACAAAGGTTCCATCCACACCGGCTGCCACACATCTATTTTCATTTGTATTATTATGACACACACACTGATGTCTCTGTCTGTCTCTCTACCACATCCAGCTGACCCCTTTATATTCAGTAAACTTGGAGATCTGCTATTTTTGGTCAATGTTCCCCCCAGAATAAACATGGTAGGGTTCAAGTGGTTAATATGTCTTTACTCTCCCCCTCCCTGTTTCACATTTTATACTGAAGGTGTTGTGTTTTCATGATGTGCCCCTCTCTCTCTCTCTCTCTCTCTGTCTGTCTCTAGATGACAGGTTGAGTCCAGAGGGACATCAGATGGAATTTAAATCCAAACAGTGGTTTGGTGCTTCTGTACGCTCTGATGGCGAGCATATCCTGGTGAGACTCACACACACACACACACACACACACACACACACACACACACACACACACACACACACACACACACACACACACACACACACACACACACACACACACACACACACACACACACACACACACACACACACACACACACACACACTGTGTATTTCACTGTGTGTGAATGTCTCCCTGCAGGCGTGTGCTCCCCTCTACCAGTGGTCAACCCTGGGGTTTTCAGACAGAGAGCCGGTGGGAACATGTTTCCTGAAGAAGGGCGGTCAGGTGGTGGAGTATTCACCTTGCAGATCAAGTCAGTACTGCCACAGTGTTTATTTTTGTCCTTCTCATCTCTTCTTTTTATCTGCTTCTCAAAAAGATGAGTAGTCTTATGAGTAATCTCTTAATCTCTCTCTTGCTCTCCCTCCCGTCCTCCCTCCCTCCGTCTCGTTTCTGCAAACAGAATCGAACACACCAGAAGGCCAAGGTTTCTGCCAGGCTGGCTTCAGTGCTGATTTCATCAAGGTGGGTCCTGAATCAATCAGAAACACGAAGCAACTAGGCAAATCAGAACACATACATTAGATTCTGCTTAATTAGGTCCTAATTAAGCAAGCAAACCATACTACGGCTTTCCCCTTTTCTTCGTGAGACAGACTACATGACGTTCTTAATTATGAATAAACTATCCCTGACTGGTAACTTTGTCCTGTTCTAATTTCCTTGGCGATCTATATTATAAATCTATAGCAGTGGTAAAGTGGTGAATCTATTTTATGTACATTATACCTAGCTTAGAGGGTTGAGAGTTGAGCAGGAGATTCTCCTGGCAATGTTATCCCATGTGGCCTGTTAACCACTGGCCATTGAGGCCTGTTAACCACAGTAAGCTGTTCTTTATGGAAATGATGGGTTGATGAATGAAACAATGATAAAATAGTGTCTCCTGTCTTTCCCTGCTGCTGCAGAACAAACATAAAGTGGTGGTGGGAGGGCCTGGCAGCTTCTACTGGCAGGGTGAGTACTACATTTTATGCTGTGTGTGTGTGTGTGTGTGTGTGTGTGTGTGTGTGTGTGTGTGTGTGTGTGTGTGTGTGAGAGTGTGTGTGTGTGAGAGTGTGAGAGTGTGTGTGTGTGTGTGTGTGTGAGTGTGTGAGTGTGTGAGTGTGTGAGTGTGTGAGTGTGTGAGTGTGTGAGTGTGTGAGAGTGTGAGAGTGTGAGAGTGTGAGAGTGTGAGAGTGTGAGAGTGTGAGAGTGTGAGAGTGTGAGAGTGTGAGAGTGACTGAGTGAGTATATGTGTGTGCGTGTTTCAGATTTCAACCAGAAACATAAGGTGTCATATATGTTTCTGGGGCAAATCTGCTCCGGAGCCAGTCAAATGAATCTAAGGGAAACTAAACAGGGGAAGGAAATGGGTTATGCACATCCTATTGGTGGGTATACAAAGCGGATGGATGAGGTTAGCGGCCCAGGGCCGAAGCTCTGTGTGAGGGTGTGCAATCTGTGCATGAGGGGAGAGGTTCAATGTATTGTTGGTAGTTAAGAAACTGGATAGCCTCCTCTCTGTCCTGCATCCTGGGCAGGACACAGATGCCACTCTAACACAGGGAACAGGACGTGTGAAGGGTCCTGTAAGATCCTACCAGCTAACTTTAACATCTGCTACTCGCAGAGCGTGGAGAGGACTCTGACAATCATTTTGGTGCAGACCTTAAAGGTACTCTGCACACGGATTCTGTTCTGAAGGCTGAACTAACAGGTGATGGAGAATGTCATGACACTCTCAATGAAGGACTAGTAGAAGGTGATGGAGAATGTCATGACACTCTCAATGAAGGACTAGTAGAATGTTGTGAGAAGTCCTTGACTCCTTCCTGAACCCAAAGGAGCTGATCTTCCTCAGGGAGATACTGCCACTGCTGGTATTGGCTGAGGATCTCCTCTGTGTTGGAGGCTAATTTCAACTGGTTATCGAAGTTTGTATGTATACTAATCAACAATCTCTATGGCCCCTTGGATAGTGGTGATGACTGCTGGCAGCCAGATCCCTATGCTTGTTGGAGAAAGTCACCACCATCTCCTCGGTCTTGTTCACATTAAGTTCCGCCACTCCACAAACTCATAAAGAGCTGAGCTTCCTCCTTGTGAGGAGCCTGAAAGCAGAAATGAGAGGACTGTTGTCAGCCAACTTGACCATGTGACAGTTTGGCTGGCTGGACCTGCAGTCATCACTCATCAGTGTGTAGAGGATGAAGAACAGGGGTGAGAGTGTTCACTCCGGCGGGGTACCAGTTGAAGTGTGTAGGATGTCGGAGAAAGTGTTTCTGGACAGCATTCTCTGTGACTTGTTGTTGAGAAAGTCTATTTTCCACAGTATTAGTCGGCCATCTAGGTGAAAGTAGGAGGTGAGTTTCTCAGGAGGAATGTGTGGCTGCAGGGTGTTGAATGTCTGCAAACAGGTGTCCAGACACCTGTTTGTACTGTTGGGGGATTCCAGATGCTTATGGATGTTGTCTATAATGGATACTTTTGCTAGAGCCCGACCGAAGCCAGATTTTTGGGTCCAATGTCAATCCCGATTTCAGAGATTCCTATACCACCAATTACAACTATATTTAGTCAAAAAGAGCAACATCTTATAATCAATTTGAAAACTTAGTTTCTATTTGAGAACATTTAACTTAAAGGTAAACAAATACATAAACACAATTAACTTTTTGATAGATCAAAAATAATAACCTAACTTTATTTATTTAACCACTCGAGCCCTCTGACTGCACGGTATGCAAACTGGAGTGGGTCCATCTGTGAGTGAGTCTGCTGCCTTGATGATGTGGTTTTTAATGACCCTCTCCTTAGCCTTCATCACAAGAGAGGTGAGAGCCACAGGCCTGAGGTTATTCAGGTCCTTTAGTTTATAGTATCCTCCTTCCGTAGGAGAATAATTGTGGAATCCTTCAAACACAATATCCAGGTGGATATAAAGTTAACATGAGCGACTTACACAATAAATAACACACGGATGGATATCAAAAACTACTCTCAGAGCCGGTCGGGCACCACAATAGGGGTGACCCATCAAAATGATTTGGCAAAAGAAACATGTCATCCAAATCTGACAGCCTTGCATGTTGCTAACCCTGCTGAGAGCCCTCAGAGCTTCCAACCACTAGAAGCTAAAAATATTTCCAGTGATTTTGCCAGCCTGGCACGGTAGCAGCTCTTTGTCCCATGCTGTCGGTGGTTTGAGTGCTGCTGGGATCAGCAGGTCCTGCGTGGTCGACTGGTCGTGTGGTCAGCCCTCCTGTAGGGAGAGAAGTTTCAAGATTCATTTAGACAAAGTTAGAGGAGCAGACATTAGTAGTGGAAAGTCAGTCGAGAGGCTTTAGTCCAAGGAAAAAGTATTTTGGAAGCTTTAAAGGATTATGCTTATTTTATGCTCCGTTGTACGACCGTTTCGCACGCTGAAAATGGCAGATCTACAAACTCACAATGGGTTGCATGTGTGGAGGGTTGTGAGCTTGTATATCAGCTATTTTTAGCACACGACACCATTGTACGACAAAGTAGAGATCTGGCTTTAGGGGCCTCATTCAGTTAATTTTTGTTACTAGGACAACATTTGAAGCAAACCAAATGTATGTTTTCCGAATCACTTACTCACCAGTTCTATTGCCATGTAATAATGATCATTGTGTGATCATAATGCGCTGGGAATTGGACATAACACATATTCCCCAACAGAACCAAAGATAAAGAGTTGGACAGGATCTAAAACATACATTCAAGTGAGCATGCGACTGTTCCATCTTACTGCCTCATATGTCAGACTCATACATCAGCAACACAGATTTAGCCCCAATTCCGATTCCTTCTGCACCTCAAACTGTTAAGTCCCTTCCTCCCTTGCATCATTGCCTTACGTGTTTAATAGGCAAACAACGCAGTGGGCAGGTTAGAGGTTAGGCTGGTTACTGTGTGAGTAGTGTGTGGTAATCCAGGTGTGTGTGTGTGTGTGTGTCAGTCTGCTGTAACAGGGCATGACACGGACAAGTGACAGCACGGCTGTTACTATACACTTCTCTTCAACACCCCCCCACCCCTCTCTCTCTCTTTGCAAGGCTCCTCCAGGGGTGTGTTAGCCTAATTACTGTTTCCTGTTGAGTCAACACACATACACGATACACCAGAGCCTAGTTTTTTCTTCTTTTTTTTTTAATCAGAAAGGGGTGCTGTTAAAACTCTGTGGCAGATGTGTGGATGTTGTAATTAGGCGTGTGTGTGTGTGTATGTGTGTGTGTGTGTTTGTGCACAAGCTTCTCTGCGCTGCGGTTGTCCTTGTAAACAAACTTAAAGCATCGACGTTGAATTTGGCTAACTCTCCTCTCCCCTACTCCAGTGGTTCTCAAAGTGGGCTCCGGGGACCACTGGAGATCCTTGAGGGGTTCCAAGGGGTCCCCAAACAAAATGAGGAACAGTTTAACAACTTTAACCCTTATTTTGGTCAGTGACCTGACCATCATGCTCCACTGTTCTTGTTTGTCTTTCTGTCTCAGGTCAGTTGATATCTGATGACTTGTCAGAGATTTTCGCCCGCTTTAACAATAAATTCATCACCGACTATTCCAACACCTTGTCCACCAAGTCCGCTGGTGCAACCTACGATGACAGTTACCTAGGTAACACACACACACACACACACACACACACACACACACACACACACACACACACACACACACACACACACACACACTCTTGTGAAATGTGCTGACGCGCAATCTAGGTTGGGCACAATGATGATAGTTAAACACACACACACACACACGCACTCACACACACACACACACACACACACACACACACACACACACACACACACACACACACACACACACACACACTTTTAGTAAATATTTTGACCCTAATGACAACTTAAAGGTAGGGTAAGTGATATTTTTTGTTATTGTAAGTACTATATTCTGATAGTAATCATTGCTACAGAGCGTTTGTTCGGTCACAGGGGTCTCTCCAGCTCTTTAGTAAACAGAATATAGTACATTTTCAGATAGGTGACAACATTTAAGCCAATCAGGAGAGAGAATTGAAAATGCATTTTCTGTTTAATAAAGAGCTGGAGAGACATAGAAACTCCTTTTATTGAACAAACACTCTATAGCAATGAGTACTATCAGAATATAGAGCTATTTAACACTTATTTTAACCAAAGTAAATCACTTACCCTACCTTTTAAATATGATAAAATGAGTTAATTTAGTTTTTATTTGACCCTTTAGTTTAGCCTAGTTGGGTCCCATGTAATTGTTTGGTTGCCTATGCTGTTTTTGTGCCATGTTTTTAAACCCTGTAGCACTTTGAGATTTGGAAGAATGTAATGTGCGTCATAAAATGTATTATTATTATTAATGAAAAATTCACTTACAATCCACAATTGTCAGCAAATAGAGTTCAAGAGTTTTATCACATATTTCCTCCAAATCTTTATTTAATGGACTGAGAACGTCCAGTCTCACCTTAAATGTAATCCCATGTCTCTTTCTGTCAGGATACTCTGTGACAGTAGGAGACTTCAACCAAGACGGAGAAGAAGGTGAGGACATGTTTTTCTCTCTCATCACTGTTACTTTCTACCAGTGGAGATGGCTTTTAGAATATCATTTAAATGTGTCTTTTGTTTGCCTTCTGTCTTCTTGTCCACATAAAAAATAAGACTACATCACTGGAGTACCAAGGGGAGACAAAGCTCTCGGATACGTAAGTGAATGCATAACACGCGCACACACATACGTGCACAAATGCACAAACGCACACACACACACACACACACACACACACACACACACACACACACACACACACACACAGAACACAATTATGTGACAGCTCCCCAGGTGACACAGCTGGACAGATTGCCATTTGTTTTTCTTCCTGCAGGTGAACATCTTCAACGGTCTGAACATGGAGTCTGTGGTGAACTTCACAGGAACACAGGTGAGACATGCAGGCCGGATGCTTTGATGTCCAAACACTTGTGCTATGGTATATATGTCACAGTACGTTTGGAGAACCAGTACGATTGAAGACAGAGCGCTCGTTTTTAGGCACGGGGCTCCTTCGGGGCGAGGCGGGGCTTTTCGAGACAGGGTTTATTAGCGAGGCTCGCGAGGAGGAGGAGGAGGACGGCGCTGCGAGGCGGGGGGTTATTACGCGAGGCTCGCGAGGGCGAGGAAGAGGAGCCTCCTCCTCCTCCTCCTCCTCGCGTTTTAAACCGTCCCGTCCTCTCCTTCTCTCCTTCTCCTCCTCCGAGGAGGAGGAGAAGGAGAGCGCGGAGAGGCGGGGCTTTGATGCGCCGACGGAGACCTGTCTTTTGTTGTTCCCCCCCACATAGCAACCAGGAAGCTACGCTAGGGGAACCATAATATCTATGAGGGGAACGCTGAACACGCGTTCACACGCACGGCGCGCCGACTTAGTGGAGCTTGAGGCCGAGGAAGCGCGCCCTCGCGCCTCCAGGCGCGAGTGCCCGCGGTGACCGGCCGACGCTCCACTAGTCGACTCAGCGCCGTTTGATTTGTAAACCGATAGGGACAGAATAGTTCTTTTCATGGATCACTGTGTGTGTGTGTGTGTGTGTGTGTGTGTGTGTGTGTGTGTGTGTGTGTGTCAGGGAGAAAGTAAAACAAAAGCCAGTAAAACACACAATAAAAGTATCTAAACAGTCCTGCTTTCAATAAACCAAAAAAAGCATGAGCGCGTGCGCGTGTGTGTGCGCGTGTGTGTTTGTGTGTGTGTGACTGTGTGTGTGTGTGTGTGTGTGTGTGGCCATATATGTTTGTGCACAAGCCTGGCTTGTGGCTCCCTCTAGTGCTGGGTGGGTGGTAAAAACGAGCGCGCATTCTTCAATCGTACTGGTTCTCCAATCATACTGTAACATATACACCCATGAACCATGAGTGGGTTGTGTTCATATGCCACCAGATGATTCCCTGTGTGCCCTGTGTCACACTGTCGCCCTGTGAGAGGTTCAGCTGACCATCTCCCGTCAATTCCTAACTACTGCTTAAGCCCTTTATACTTCGTCATACTTGAGCTTGTAGATCTGCAATTTTCACAATTTTCAAAACAATTTGCCCAAAATAGGGACAGCAAGGTTAAAGTGGTTTAAAACTGCCTGGGCCGCAGCGTGGCGGTCCAGGCACCCTAGGCCTGCAATGCCAGCCTGACAGCGTGTCGTGGGTTCGAATCCCGTTCCCGACGACCTTTGCTGCGTTTCACTCCCCATCTCTCTCTCTCCATTTCCTGTCAGTCTACTGTCCTATCTATAAAAGCATAAAAGCCCCCCAAAACATTTTAAAACAACAACAGCAACGTAACAGCAAAGTAAATATTCCTGTCATTGTAGTTGTAAAACAAATTGCAGACATCTGCTCTTTCTAATCTAAAGTTTATGGAGGTAATGATCATAATAACATGATGATAATGATCATGATGATTAGTATTATTTTTTATTATTATCATCATCATCCCCATTATGCAGGAATGCAGGCTATCTTGAGTGGGCTTTAGTTTAGGCTTCGGAGCAGAGGAATGTGGGGACGTTTTTACTGCAGTATGCTAGGCTGGGTCCACAAGATGGAAACCACCAACGCCCCTGTCAGCCAAACAAATGGAGAGGGAGGTAGAGAGACAGCAAGAGAGAGAGAGGGAGAGGGCGGAGCAAGGGAGGAAGGGAAGGAGAGATGCAAGGTAATGAAAGGAGAGGGGGTGGAGGAGAGAAAAAGAGAGATGTTCTCTCCAGGATTTAAAGTTTTAATCATAGGGTGTTCCTCTTCGCTTTCCTGATTCACCCCTCCCGTTTCCCAGTTGTTTCTCTCTCTCTCTACTTCTGTCGTTCATCAGCACCCAACCAACGACTTGGAGTGTCTCTGTCTGTCTGTCTGTCTGTCTGTCTGTCTGTCTGTCTGTCTGTCTGTCTGTCTATTTCTCCTTCTCTCCCCTCCCTCTCTCCAACTCCTCCCTCCCTGTCATTGGGTTGTGGTGATGAGTCAGCCTCCGTTTCCACTAAAGACTCTTTGGTTAACACATTGAACTCTGACTGTCAAATAATCATAGACTTGCCAGCCAGAGGGAAATTTACACTCGGCCTCCAGCCAAATGCTGGGTAACTTTGTCTATCATCATTTACAAGGTCTTACCCTTAAGGGTGGACATAACCTTTAGATATTGATTTGGTTCAAGGACCTCATGTATAGCCACACACACACACACACACACACACACACACACACACACACACACACACACACACACACACACACACACACACACACACACACACGGCAGCGGAAACCATGCAAGGCACCCACCCGCCCATTGGGAGCAGTTAGGGATTAAGCGTCTTACTCAAGGACACTTCGACACTAACACAGGTGAAGTCAGGGATTGAACCGGGAACCTTCCGATTCCAAAGCAGCCGCTCTACCTCCTGAGCCACTGCCGCCATGATTACAGTTATACCTGTAGCATGCAGACGTTGCATAATAAAATTGGGTTTTAACCCTAACCCTAACCCTAACCCTATTGCTAAACATTGGGGTCTCCATCTTACTACGGATTATACATTAGGCTTAATTCACAGAATTTGAATGTAACCATGCTATATCTATGTAACAATCTAAATCCTTTCTGCCATAAAATGTCCAAATCCTGTTGCTATTAAGTGTTGCTATGAACATTTAACAGTGTTTTGTAACATCCTGATTGAAGCTGATTGTTCTGAATTAGAGGTTCTCTCTTTTCCATTGAACGGTTGAGGCCGGGAATGAACTTGAGGAAGAGTAGAGTAGACAGTTTCTACTGCAACCTGGCCCCAGTTGACTTTTAATTGCTGTCTCTGTTGATTTGTACCAGGTTTTCTTTTTGTGGCTGCTGCAGAGAAAAAAACAGACATTTCTCTTATATTACTGAGCTATGAGTATGTTTTATCAGACGAGGGATATTGAGATTAACCACAGGAAGTTTAGCGTCCCTATTGCGGGGCAAACATTTTGGTGAAAATATTTTCGGCAAAGCTATTTAGTGTAGAGTAGGGGTCTTCAACGTTTTTTTCAGGCCAAGGACCCCTTAGCTGAGAGAGAGAGATGAAGCAGGGACCCCCACTACATAGTGTATAAAATTGTGTTGCAGATTAACCTTTTCATAGATTTCATAGACTTGTTTGACAGCACTATCATCAGCGTTGTGTACATCTATGTATGTTTTTTGTTTGTTTGTCTTTTCTATTAATTTGTGTATTTTCAGACATTTAACCACTTCACCGCTCAAAGCTTGACCTTTGGCTTTGTACTTGATCTGCTCTTTTCCCCCCTCTATATCTTTGCCAAAAATAGCCGATCTACAAGCTCTCAACGCGTCAATGACATGCCCAAAATAGAAACAGTTTGATTTGATGCATCATTAGTTTAAAAGCGTCATTAGTGTAACTCTTTAAAGATGCCTTTTCCCCCTCCGAAATGATTCTAATGAATCACTGTCAGCTTGGTCCATGTTAACCTTTCACCTCCTTTCCTCTCCTCTATCAAAGCTCTCCTCTTCCACTTCCTCCTGCTGTGTTAACAGCTGGTGAAGTTCAAGAAGCCTCTCTTATCTCTAACTGTAAAAGGCCCAGCAAGACCACGCAATGCAGGATGCTAGTTAGCCGTACACATCCCCACACAATCTACACTTGAGGCACTGTTAACTTACAGATTTGAACTGTTCAGTTTAAGTCCCCCTACATGAAGCGCTATAGGAAAAACCACATTGCCAAGTCTAGACTGTATAATACTCCATGAAGTTATGGGTTGATTGATTGAAGTTTTTATTGACAAAATACATGCATATACATGACCATATATTTGTACATTTCTGTCAAAAGGATAAAACACAATGGTTGAAAGCTTATTTTCATCAATGGAGGTAATCAAGTTAGATTACGTGAAAGCTGATTTGCATCATACAGATTATTTTTATTTAGGCATGATAGATAGAGAGAGAAAACTCATTGCAGAAGCATGAAGGACCACAACACAGCTAGCCAGCCAGAATTGAACCAGGGGCAAGGACCATGCCATTATGTGGTCCATACATACACTATCTGGTCAGCTACTGGGACGCCCCCATTGGTCTCTATCTTATGTTTTTGTCTTTCTTTCCCAGATGGCAGCTTACTTTGGTCATTCTGTAGCTGCTACTGATGTTAATAATGATGGGTGAGTTGATTGTGGTTCTGTCTGTCTGTCTGTCTGTCTGTCTGTCTGTCTGTCTGTCTGTCTGTCTGTGTGTGTTGTCTTGTCCTGTCTCCATTTCCTCCTTTAATTGTCTTTAATTGCAGTGGTATTCCTATGTGTCTTTGTCTGTTCCATGTCTGTCTCTGTTTCTCTTCCTATCTGTTACTCCATGTTGGTCTTCCGCTGGCTTCCTGTTTGTGTCCAATCTGTCCATTAGTTTGTTGTAGAAAGAGCTTGTTATGTAAAAGTCATGTTAACTGCTCTGTCATTACACACTGCTGGAGCTCCTAGTTACTGAATTCAATCTTTCTCTCTGTCTCTCGCTCTCTCTCTCTCTCTCTCTACCGACTGAATTCAATCATTCTCTGTCTCTCTCTGTCTCTCTCAGTATGATAGATCTGCTGGTTGGAGCTCCTCTCTTCATGGACAGAGGTTCAGATGGTAAACTAAGGGAGGTGGGCCAGGTATGACAAAAATCTAACCCAACCCTAATAAGTCTTGGGAACTCAATATAGAATGGATTGTAGATAAGAAACCGTTTTTTTCTGTTTGTGTATTTCTGCAGGTGAGTGTGTACCTGGGCAAGGGGGGGTTCTCCTTCCATTCTCCCCAGAAGCTGACGGGGACAGAGGTCTATGCCCGCTATGGCTCTAGCATCGCCGCCCTGGGAGACCTGGATATGGACGGCTTCAACGGTAACACACACACACACACACACACACACACACACACACACACACACACACACACACACACACACACACACACACACACAGGCCCGTGTGCGATATAAATGTGTGATGTAATGGTAATTATTGTGATATTTCTGTCCAATAGACGTTGCCATCTCAGCTCCATACGGCGGCACCGAGAACAACGGGCTGGTCTACATCCATAATGGCCGCCGTGGGGGCCCTGACCCCTCCCACTCTCAGGTAAACGGAAAGGGAATGATGACAAATGGCACACATCAGTATATGTCATATTGGGTTTTGTTACACTTGTCTTTTCAAAACCCGGTGCAATGAGACCACCTGCTGAGTTGGCCTCACTCACATTGTGTTTGGATCACGGCTCAAGTCAATTTTATTGATATAGTGCCATGGCACTTTACATGTTGAGCAGGTCAAGACCATACTCTACAGAGACCCAACATTACCCCATGAGCAAGTGTTTGGTGAAGGCAAGGACAAACTCCTCTTTAACAGGAAGAAACATCCGAGTAGAACCTGGTTCTGGGTGGGCGATAATCTAGCATTGCCAGATTTTCAGAGATCTCCCCTTACTGATAAGTCTGGTGACATTCTAATTCTATGGGGGCTAGAGGTGGGTGGTAACAATTCGGAGATGGGGAAAAAAAATCTGCATTGTATGCAATGCCAAGGACGGAGGGTGGTGATTCCTAATCTGAGCTGGAGGTTTCAGTCGGTGTGATAAAGCCGGCGTGTCCTAAAGAACAACAGTGGGCGTAGCTTTGTCACCGGTTGCCTTCACCGGCCGTCCAAGCCGTTACACTGAATTTAAATTAATCCAGACAATTGGTAGGCAGAGATAGGTGGAGACATCCAAACGTCTGGCTATGCAAGACTAGGTGGGCGGCCATCTGCCTTGACGGTTGGAGAGGGAGAGAGAGAGAGAGAGACAGTCAGAGACACACAGCAACAACAATAATAACAATGACAACTATAATAACAGTCTCTGCAGCCATAATCCATGAAAACCCTTGATCTGCAGCAGGGGGGGGGGGGGTCCATAATCACAATCCATGTAGGCCTCTGAGACGAGAAGGCACCGAAACAACACAGTGAGGTGTGGACAATTGTGTGGGCACAGTCCACACAATTTATTGTCTTCCCACACATATCCTGAGAGTCCTCATTGTACATTACTTTTATGATGTGGAAAACATTTCTACTGTCATGAAAACTGCAGCAAAGTGATTGTACTCCTGGTAGAACCAAAAGTAGGGCATCACGTCATTGTCGTGCACAACTGTACAATTACCACACTAATGCCCGAACGGTTTTGTGGTGCGCAACGTGCGTCATGGACACTGCAAGAACAACTGATGTTGCAGGCTGTGGACAACTAATTACACTTTTGACTGCTGCAAATACCGAACAATTAAGTGGGCTGTAATAAAAGGATAGGCTATAGAGAAAACATGCACACCAACAACTTGGTGATATGTGTAGATTTAGAGGTGTAACTTTTGGCAGATATTTTTAATTTTTTTAATAATTTTTTGGGGGGCTTTTTCTGCCTTTTATTTGAGAGGAAAGTAGGCTGACAGGAAATGGGGAGAGAGATGGGGGGACGACACACAGCAAAGGCCGTCGGGATCGGGAGTCGAACCCGCGACACACTGTAAGACTGGATTACCAGCCCATGTGGTATGCGCCTGAACCGCTAGGCCAGCGGGTGCCCCTTGGCAGAGATTTTTAACCACTTTCAACCAGGCATCCCTATTTTGGGAATGTCAAAAGATTTCAAAATGTTCAAAAATAGCGACAATAACAGCTCTACAAGCTCACAACATGTCTCACCGCGACGTGAGCTTGTAGATTGGCTATTTTTACAATATCTTTGACAGTAGTCATAAGTATGTCGTATGATGAATAGCAAAAATAATTGATCTATAAGCTTATTGCAATGTGTTTTGAAACCTTTTTACATGCCCAAAATAGGGACACAAGTCTAAAAGTGGTTAACATACACATACACACAAATATAGTGGAGTCACCTGAATATAGCACTAGAACAGGGCAATCAATTAGGCAATCAATAAATAAAAAAGAAAGGTAACATTCAAACATCAAACATTGTTTGATGTGAGAATAAGTCAATCAAAAAGAAACCATGTGCATAAGTCTATGCATATGCACTCTTTGGTAACTTTTGAACAGCTGATTTAAAGGTGTACAATATAATACCCAGGGTCTATAGCAGTGTAACTTTCCGTTTCTGAAAATCATGTTGCGGGCCGCATTGTAATCCTGTGCACCAGTTTTTATCGGGTCAAGAATTTGAAGCATGCACAGGTACATTATGGCTACCGAAGACTGCAGACAAACATATTTGTTTAGGACAAAATAAACGTCTGTGAGAGAGTGTGTTTTTCCGCATAGCCTAAATCAAATCCTATTTGCTTAAATTCGCTTTTCCAACCACATGGACCCACAAGTATGAGCCCTTTTCTGTTAATGCAGTTTGCTACTGTAGTACAATTAATTTATATTAATAATTGGGATCCAATGAGTCCGCCCTGACGTGCCGCATTCAATTGTCAAGTGTGGGAACACATCCCAGGAGTTTTGCTGTCCATATATCGGTACATAAACAAAGTACATAACATAATGCTGCCACTCCCCCCTCTCAGGTCCTGCAGGGAAAATGGGCATCCAGCTACATGCCTGCCAGCTTTGGCTATTCTATGAATGGAAACACTGATATAGACCAGAATGGATACCCAGGTACGTACGCACACGCACGCGCGCACACGCAGATAGACACTAGAGCAGTGTCAATGAGGGCCCGGGGATGTCCTTGCGATGGTTCCAGGGGGTCCCCACCTAAATGATAGTTAATTTTCATACCTGTATACAAGTAAAACAACTAGAGAACATAAAAGCTTGGCTATTTTGATCAGATTTTCACTGTTGTCTCTGTACTTATAGTACATTGACTGTAAAGGAATTCTGGACCAAATTGCAAACCATTATCGGACCAAATCATATCTAACGATACAAATGTTCTTAGATTGGGGTTCCAGAGATAAAAAATATTATCAAATTGCGTGTCCTTGAAATTAAAAGAAATTAGAGCATGTAGACACCAGAGTGAGAGGAATAAAGGTACTGCATACTGTACACCCATTGTTTCTCTCATACACAGTAGGAGACACATTAAGCCGGATTTTATAGTTGGTTGTGTGCCAGTGTTGCACACAGAAAATTTGGCGATTTACAAGCTCACAAGGCATCGCACTGCCGCACGTCTATGAACTTGTAGATT
Source organism: Gymnoscopelus braueri (assembly GCF_963280865.1). Classification (NCBI taxonomy): domain Eukaryota; kingdom Metazoa; phylum Chordata; class Actinopteri; order Myctophiformes; family Myctophidae; genus Gymnoscopelus; species Gymnoscopelus braueri. The sequence continues at coordinate 14,892,628 of NC_137618.1, read as the reverse complement.
GGCTATTTCCGGTGCACAACACAGCGCAAAACAAAGTACATCAAGCCTTTAACGAGTGTAATACTGGGTTCAAGCAGTGTTGCATTAAATACTGATGAGCTTGTCTTTACAGATTTAATAGTGGGAGCATTTGGAGCAGACACAGCAGTTGTGTACAGGTAACTATTGTGTGCATGTGCGTAGTCTGCGTACACCTGTGTGTTCGTGCATGTATATATAATACATGCATTTGGGTGTACTGCGTATGCTGTATTTATGTATTTGATGATCTGTGGCTGCGTGTTGCAACCTGTATGTGTGGCGTGTGCAGGACTCTTTGTGTGGTTGTTTTGCATGTGAATACTTAACCCCCCATATGTACAGTATGTGTGCACATTCTGCTTGGATGTATGTGTGTGCACAATTGTATGCAAACAATCTGTATTAGTAACCTAAACAGTAGCTGTTGGTGCCTAAATACATGTGTGTGCGTGCCTGCACACGCGTGTGAGAGCCTATATGTGAGTCTTTGATGTAGCACATGTAAGCTGTGTGTTTTAATGAGGCGGACCACCTCTGATATCAAAGCAGCAGCAGTGAATACAGTCCTGCCCTGCTGTGTTTATGGATGCTATTAGAACAACTTTAACCTCTACTGTACAACCACAAATCTCCACTCTAGACACACAATTCATATACGCATACGGTACATGTTGGTGGGAATAAACGGTGCACTGATAGCAGCCCCTAAAAAGTGTACGATTGCATTTATAAAAGCTCAACTTTGTTTGAATGTTTATTTTAATTATGATTTGGCTTCTTCATTAATGGATTGATTTATGTATTTTTATTCCTTTGTTAATCATTCTTATCAGACTTTGTGCATATTGTTTGATTTAGCTCATTAGAGCTGCTTGTGATCTGCACTTGCAGTAGCATTATCAGTCATCTATATGTGGTCTGTGCTTGCAGTAGTATTATTGATCAGGTCTGTGCTTACACTAGTATTATTGATCATTTACGTTATGTTGATCAGGGCACGTCCTGTCATCATTGTGAACGCTACACTGGACATCACACCCCAGATCCTCAACCCTGAAGACAAGAGCTGCAAATTGCCTGAGACCGACACTCCTGTCTCCTGGTGGGCCAACACACACACACACACACACACACACACACACACACACACACACACACACACACACACACACACACACACACACCAATTACGTGGGCAAGTCAGGAAGTGACTCGAGTTTTATATTGGAACCCCCCCCCCCCACACACACACAGACCAATCAGAAGCCGTGGGCCGTTTGTGCATGTCCCGCCCCTTAGAAATAGGAGTAGTGAAGTGAGAAAGAAACGAACGTAGCGAATCAGTCTGGATTCCAGGCTATCAAGTAGCAGCTCCTCTCAAAAGTACGCTTATTCGTATTCATTCAGCATAGCTGTTCTTCTTCATCACTGCTGGTGCTTTAGGCACAGAATATTGTATTCTGTGCTTAAAGCACTGCTGCTGGCGGTCATTCAATGATTCATCGAACCGTAGTTACATTCGTATCTTTTTATCTATTTAATCCCTGCTGACCGCCAGAGTCGGTGCTTTAAGCACTTGGTATTGTCCTCCGCACATTCAGTCTTTAAAACACCGCCTCTGGCAGTCCGCAGGGATTCATTGAACCGTAGTTACATTCATAACCTTTGTTTAATATGATCTCATTTGATTACTAATAGCGAAATCTGTGACTTTATAAATGAGTAATTGACTATGTGTTTTGTTAGACCAGACATCTTCGGATGTATTTAAAGAGCCTAAAGAGCCTCTTGAGCTGGACTAAACACATTTAATAGTTCGACAAACCTCCAAACTGCACACAGAGACATAAAAAGCAGACTCTGGATATGCAGGAAATATAGTAAAATTCCCCCATGAAACCAAACTATCCACTTAAAGCAGTGTGTTTTTAACTGATAGAATGTGACCAAAAAGTGTGTCATGGGGACAAGCCCACAGTATTATAGTTTAGGAATAACTTTGTTTGAGTGTTTGATACGCTGTCTGCTGTTCATACTGGCAGCGTCTCTGCTGCCCAGTGAAACATCGGGTCTATGTGGAAAATAATGTCTACAATGAATTTGCCTTTTACAATGGCCATTAACTCTTTGACTGCGGACGACGCGATAACGCGTCAAGTGCTACTTTGTCCAGTTGGCCGTCGACGCGTTCGACGCGCTGCATTGTTTAATCTCTGATCACGCTGTTCTGCAATGAATCACTATAAGTTTCAGGTTCCACTTACTTCAAACACCACTGCATCCGGTTTTATGACGCGATTTCCGTTTCCTTTTTCTTCTCCACAGTCATTTTCGGCTAGAATAGGGTTTTATACCGTTTTTCACACAGTATAAAAACCGATCGGAGACCTCCCTTTCTATAATCTATGGTCTGGGTGACGAACAGTCATCGCCGTCGTGTATCACATCGTAATTTTCGCCGATCACAGAATATAAGACCAATCTACATCCGGTTTCATGAAAATGACTGTTGCACTAGCTGAGAGAGCTGTGGGAGACTCAGAGAGCTGATCAATGCTGCTCTCTAGTGGTGGGTGATCGTATGAGTTCAAAAGTCAGTTTCAAGTCAAGTCTATATGGAAATAAACTAATAAAATAACAAAACAAAAAACCACGAAAATCGCTGGCACTGGGGGAGTACTTTATGAAAATACTCTGGCAGTCAAAGAGTTAATTGTTTAAATTGTTCATTTGAGTTCATTTGTATTGAGTTTAGAGAGAAAACAAAAAAAGAAACAACAGTGTGCAGTGCACAATTAAATACAAATGCAACTGCAAGCTAATCATAGCCCTACCCAACCATGATAATTTAGGTAAAAGTATAAATATAAGCACAGTGATATTACGGTAAAAAAATCTTGCTTCCTGCAATATAGCGTCCTACATGTAAAAACGGCAACAGTAGTCAAAATGTGGCTTTTTTAAAAATCCATTCCAAAATACACCAAGCCTACAAATGAATGTTTTATTAGTTTCATCTTTGCATCTTTTGCTTTGTTACTCTTAAGCTGCTCCTCACTCATATTTGAGGCTAAAAGAAGGTTCAGCCTGCACACTGCTGTTATTGCAACGTGTAAAACATTTGTAATGGAAAATAACTATGAAGTATAATGATGAAGTCATACTTTCATTGTCTGTGACACATACTGTGGATACAGGCATAAAACAACAGTGAAAAGTTATAACTATATAATGCTTGGTATATAATATGGCAATTTTTCACCGTCCATTTTGCTTCTGTCCGTGTGTAGTTGATGGAAAAAATAGGCTTCACACTGAAACTCTAGATTGCCATGCATCTGCAGCGCAGCAGGCACACCGTGTGGCCGTGCTGCTGATGCGAGTGGTTTGGCCTGACCTACTGTATATATGCACTGCAGTGTGTTTTATCAGATATGTTTATTTTTGTCTGTCCAGTTTCAAGGTGAAGTATTGTCTTAAGGCCAATGGAAAGAATGCTCCAGCCACACTCAGTAAGTACAAATACTGTCTACTTAAACTCGGTAAAACCGGGAAAGCATCTGTGTCATTTTAGTTCTTAGCGTTGGCTATTCAAAAATAGCAGATATACAAGCTCACAGTGTGTCACTTGGTGCCGCGCTGCAGGCTTGTACATCTGCTATTTTTGAACATTTTTGGAAACTCTTGAAAGTGTGAGAACCACTGATTTAGAAGGCATTTGTAGAATCGGCCTCAGGTCGTAATGGGTTAAACTGCTGGGTCTCATTTCCACCCTGGGAAGTCCGAGTACTGACGTTTTTCAGTCCAGAGTAGATTCTTTATTTTTAGACTAGATTCTAGATCTGATTTAGACCTGAGAATCACTGTTTAATCATTTGTCATCAACACATAAGTAGAGGTATTTGGAGCAGCATTAAGAGACCTGGCATGACCGTCAAAGTGAGGATAGGGGAGTGAGGAAACATCGGGCAAGAGTCTTGGGATCCATTCCAGCCTATAACGACCTCTATTCTTTCCCCAGATTTCCGCGTCGATCTCGTGTTGGACCGTCTCAAACACAAGGGGGCGACCAAACGTGTTCTTTTCCTGCACAGCAGGACCTCCCAGTACACGAAGAACATGACGGTGAACACTGGGAGGATCCCAGCCTGTGAGGAACTGGAGGCCTTCCTCAGGGTGAGTCTGAGCACATTTCATAACCATGCCTTCAAGTGTTCCCTCAACAACCTGTGAGTCAGTTTAATGATACCTAACCTTAACTGGTTATGTTGACTAACCATGCACTGCACTCTAGTATGGCTTGTGAACGCCAGTCCAATATTGGAATTGACCAGATCATGTGTCATATGACAGATCTTTCACCTTCCTGTAATGTATCTCAAAAGAGGCTTTGTGATTCCTAATGAGTTATGGTGGGGAAAAAGAAATGTATCAGCAATTTTGTAGTCAATGTGACTGGGATCAGCTTGAAAAAAAAGCTGATCTCCAAGCTCAGTATGATTTAATAAGAATAAAGTATAGTTCATGTGTGTATTTTATACACATACATATTTTTAATTGTTCATTGTGTAATTAAAGTGAAATGTTCTTTTCATGTTTCAGTTTAATATACTTTTTCTTTTTAAAGGTTTAAAACTGTTGAAAATACTTTCAATGACATCATTCGAAACGTTGGTAATCGATGGTCTAGGACTAGGAATAGGGATCAGCATCGGACCCAAATATCTGACATCCATTAAAAAAAGGGTAATTAAGTTGAATGTGTTCCTTCCTGCTTCCACTATCTGCATCGCTCTTTGTCTCTCAGGATGATAGTGAGTTCAGGGATAAGATCACTCCTATATCAGTGTTCATGGAGTACAGTTTGGACTTCAAGCTGGCTGCAGACAAAACGGGTCTGCTGCCCATACTGGACATGTCTGCCCCCCCTAATGTCACCAAGCAGGTAACGTGCGTGTCTGTCTGTCTGTCTGTCTGTCTGTCTGTCTGTCTGTCTGTCTGTCTGTCTGTCTGTCTGTCTGTGTGTGTGTGTATTGAATACTTTATTAGCCAGATTGAAAACAGCACGGCAGTACAGTTTAAAATGCTATGCTAAAAGGATAACACAAAAGGTGTGTGTGTCTCCATTCACTCTGCATTTCTCTCTCTCTCCTCCCCTCTGTCTCCAGGCCCACATCCTCTTGGACTGTGGAGATGATAACATCTGTAAGCCTGATCTGCGTCTGGCTGTTAAGAGGTAAGACCTGTTCCTACTCCATTCCTGTAAAGGCAGACACTTCATTTTATGAGGTTCATACGAGGTATTTGCTTTGGCAGGTGCAGGGACGAGCCAACATTAATCTTGATCACACGTGTGTGATCACGCTCGTGATGTGCATTTCAGTTCATTGTTGATGATTATCATAGTCTACAGAAGCAGCAATATTTACAATACAACCCATGACAGAGAAGGTTCCCCTTTCTGTCAGATTTGGCCTTTTTTGGTATTCATTCAATTTCCATGATGCGTTTTATGGCCGGGTCGGCCACAAGTCTCGCTTTCCTACCGGATTGCTGTAACTTGGCAACGCCCCCCTTCTGTGACGCACGCGGAACTGCGCCGCCCCTAGTCACTGCATCACATTCCAGGAGGATAGCACTGCCCGGCACTGCCACTGCCTGGGGGGGGGGGGGGGGGATAATTTACGATTCTGTCCCTATACTATCGGTACATAACTCGAACGGCGCTGAGTCGGCTGAAGCAGACCTCGCAACGTTCGGCACGACGACTCGCTTGGCGGTGCCTCTAGTCTGCTTCAGACGGCACGCCTCCATCGTTGTAACTGTTTTTTGCCTAACTACTTACTAACTTAACTCTTTAACTGCCAGAGTTTTTCAGAACAGTGTCAACCCACTGCCAGCTATTCCGAGCGTTTTTTACTAAGCTTTGAAAAATCATAGAATTAGTTTTCACAGTGATCCACCAGGCGATTGCCTCATTACACGAACGGGGGTCTCGGAGAATCGGGGGGGGGGGGGGGGGGGAGCGTGCCGTCGGGATAATCCATTCCATAGTTATGGGCGGTTGAATGTGGCTTGTTTTCGCCAAAAACAACAGAAAGCAGAGAAAACTTTACTTTTATAAATCCTATAACACTACACAAAACCAGCTTCATTTTGTTCATCCTGGGATCATTCACAGGCTGCGGAAGAGCGCCCTCTATCGTAAAACCAAACAAATCTCATCATTCTCTTCATTGACAGTCAAAGAGTTAATATTAGGGGTTGTAGTCTGTTCTCACCGAGTGGGCCGAGTGGTCCGTCTCACTGGGGGTGACCACAACTATGGCTAAACCTAACCTTAATCCTAATAAAATAATTAGACACATTTTAGATAAGATAAATAAACAAACAGCGCCAGGAGAGGAGTGCGATCTCGAGACGTTGGGATTGGAAGTCTAATGCTTAACGTTGCACGCCACAGAGTTGTCTGGTATTGCAGGGTTTCGGGAGTTATTTAACGCGGTCCGCTCATGTCAGACGCAGTTCCGCGTGCGTCACAGAAGGAGGCGTTGCCAAGTCACAGCGATCCGGTAGGAAAGGGAGACGCGCTGGTCGGGCACGTCTGTATGGCCTTTTGCCATCAACCAGATACATATTTTGCCATAAACACAGCGAACAAAAATATTGTAGATTTCACATGTCGATCTCCTAATTCTTGAACTGCAGCGACCGAGAGCAGATCTACATGGGCGATGACAACGCGCTAACACTAGAGGTCAACGCGGAGAACAAAGGAGAGGGGGCCTACGAGGCGGAGCTCCGTGTCTACCTGCCTCCACAGGCCGACTTTACTGGGGTGGTCCGCAGTCAGGTACACGAGAACACACGCACACATGCACACGTTTTTAATGAATCAAGAAATCCTAATGTGTTTGTATTGCCTACACTACACAGTAACACCCTCTGTGTTAATGTAACTTCTTAGAAATACATTTTACCGTGTGTGGTGCAAGGTTTTTGTAATGATATTGTGTCTTGTGTCTACCAGGCCAGCCTAAGCAGGCTATCATGTGCCGTTAAGACAGAGAACCAGACCAGACAGGTGGTTTGTGAGCTGGGCAACCCCATGAAGGGAGGAACCAAGGTGAGACACTGGTATATCAAGTAGCGTGTATTACCGTACTAACTAGTATTAGGGTTGGGCGATATGTCAAAATATTACTATCGTTCACCGTGCAGTCTAGATATCGGCGATTGCCAATATATTCACACGAGAAAAGCAGTTCACGCGAGAACAGCCCCAGTTCCTTGGCCAGCAGCAGCAGCTGCAGTAGATAGGTATCTCTTTTGTTTTTGACAGCACGTCTTTTAAAAATAAACAAAGATTTGCTCTCAAACAGAAGTTGATGAGACAACTAGGAAATCAAAAGCTATTCTCTCTCTCCTCTCCGCCTCCTTCAGTACCAGAGACTTCGCCGCTAAACATAGTCCATCTGTCAGTTGTAACTCTGCTATTAAATGGTCAGGGTGCAATGCACAACTGCACATACAATTTCCGTCTAGCTCTCAAATATGATCTATGAATCGTTTCTCTTCAGCAGCACAAATAAATCGGACAGTAACTAAAGACTGCTTAATTGTCATAGTCATTGCAGTCACTGCCCTGTTTAGTTAAAGACTCATCGGAAATCAGTGCAACAAGAATGTGCATAATATGGCCCAAATTGATTCGCATGATTTGCATGTACTAAGAACCGTTTCCTTTTTTCTTGCTATAAGTAAGTAATTACATAAGTATGTAAGCAAGTATTAATTAAGCTATAGTCCATGGAAATTAATCTCTTTATGTCTCGAGCCTGTTCACAACGCAGCAGCTACTTCCTTTCACAGGTTAGCAATGAGGTTTTGACTTAATGGTCCAATGTTATTAATTATTGAACATGTAATTGTTCAGGTACTGGCAGCGCTGAGCTTCAGTGTCCACCAGCTCTCAGAACAGGACACCTCTGTCACGTTTGACCTGCAGATTGTCAGGTACGCTCCCTTGTCTCCGTCTGTCTGTCTGCCTGTCTGTCTGTATGTACGTACCTTTGTGTTTTGCCACCACTTGTTGAAGACAAGCTTGTCCCTGAATTTATTTGAAGGGAAGGTTCAGGAATTTGACATAAAGCTGTTTATTAGGGCTCAGTGTGTATGTCCCTGTCCAACATTGATGATTGTGCATCAGCGGGCCATAAAAGCAAATGTTTTATGTCATTACCATTAATAAACATACTAATAACTTGTGTCCTCTTGAACAATATTCTAGTGGATTATATATATTGATAGCCATGGTTGTCACTCACCCAACCAAGCTCAGCTTAAGGTGTACTTTTGTTATTACATTCCGTTATAGTTTTGGATCGGGGGAAATGACTGTTTTCAAACTATATTCTTGTTTAATTATGACTTTTTGTTCCTAATTTTAGTCAGTGTTTGGTTTGCTGGGCCCAAAAGTTCAAAAATGTTTAATCCCTATCCGAGTGGATCGCATTCTGTGTAGTTCAAAACCAAAGAAATAGCATTGGGATCACTTTGATATTCCATCTGTGATCATTGAATTATCTCAGCAAACACTGTCAATAAGAGATATAAATTTGATTAATCACCCAACAACAACCAAATCGGATCCACTTGGATAGGGATAAAATGTTTTGAGCTCTTGGTGGGGATTTCAGTCACCAAACCCACCTTTGTGTTGTATTGTATTACCATTCACTTAACCAGAGCCATTTTCCAATTGGCACTAATCTCACCACAGGCATTTTCCAATCTCCGCTCAATTTTAATGACAAAAGGCCTTCACATTCTGCTTCTGCCAGGGAGCTCTCTCTCTCTCTCTCTCTCTCTCTCTCTCTCTCTCTCTCTCTCTCTCTCTCTCTCTCTCACTCGCTCTCTCTCGCTCGCACTCTCTCATTGTGTCCATATTGTTTTTGTGTGTGGAAAGTGGTGCGCCTTGGTATCTTATATCCGTGCATTTGCATGCACACACGGGAGTGTGTGTGTGTGTTCGTGTGAAAGGAAGGACAGAGATTGGTATGTTAATGACAGTCTTTAGATGTAGGCTCTGGTTAGAAGCAGACCGCTCCAGTCCAAACGTTTTGTTTGTCTGACCTCCCGTTGACACAGAACCAGTGAATGGGACAGTCACTCTTCTCTGGCTCTGAAAACATCGTGAACCTCAGGGCTTCTTAGAGGGGATTCCCACAAAAACAAAAACAGTGGACTTGTTAGAGGGGACCCTGACCCAAACGTGATTGTTAAGTTCTAGTGTAGTTGTCATAGAAATCTTAATCAGAAATGTGTCGTTGCCTTATGCCGTTCATACAAAGGATTAGGGCTGCAACTATTGATGATCTTCTTAGAGATTATTCTATTGATTACTTTTTTGATTAATCAAATATTAGAGAAGTACATCTTTATTAGATTTTTAATTTTTTTTATATATATCAATGAATTGACACAATAATATTACACTTGATTTTTTATAATCAACTAAATTAATTAGTCTGATTAACCACTTAAAAGCTACTTTATACTTATTTGTACAACGGTGTCGTGCAAAAATAGCCGATCTACAAGCTCACAATGTGTCGCATTGTGATGTGTTGCAGAACACTCATTCAGACAGACAGTGGAACATTAGACAACATACAGTGTAAGGGTTACTACAGCTCTCACATGAGTGCGATCTTAGCCAAGAGTCAATAACTTAGTCGGCACACTAATGCACTTATAATTCTGTGTCTGTTGGAAAACCCAGAGAATTTGGAGACTGGCAATTGAAGTTCAAATTCCTCACAGGCCTCCTGAGGGCAACAGCTCCACCCTGTGGCTGTGTGTGACATTTCACCAATCTAACGTCATAACTTAGTTCCAGTTGATTATTGCTTAAGTAGCCTTTCTGAGCCATGTGGCCCTTAGGTCAGGAGCCTATCTCCTGTTTCTGTAACATGAAGCGGCATGTAGTGGTAATCTTTTTTTTTTTTTACTGGTGGGACCCTATTTTAATTGCGTCACGCGCAAGTCACGCACACTTTGCGCATGTGGTATTCATTTTACTTAGGTTTATGAGTGGATAAATAGTAGGAAACATGTTAGTATAGGAAGTGACTATAGTTTCTATCTTGCAGACGTCACACCCGCTGTAATTTAGTTCATGAATCTATCAGCCACTCCAAACGTTGGACTGCTTCAGAACATTTGACAGTATGTCTACACCTACAGTACACTACAAGGTCACACAATGGGCCATTGATATGCATCCAGCCAGGGCCCATTCCTATGTTAATTCACGCTGTTGAACAGCTCGGCAGCTTTTGTAAGCTTTGGTAAGAGGTGTGAATGGTTGTTTTTGATCGATGCGTGAGGGGTCAGGTACACATGTGCGTGCACGTGCTCCTGTTCAAAAGACTGGCGGGACGCCGTGGTACTGCGTGCAATGAGCACTGCACCACTGAGTACATCCCCCTGGACATGATGCTAGTATGACACCGCTAATCCAACCCTTGATTCTGAGTACCAAGCAGGGGTGCATTGGGTACCATTTGTATAGTCTACTCTTTGGTATGACTCGGGATGGCCAGGGATTGAACCCCAACCTCCCAATCTCAGGGTGTAAGAAAGTAATCTTAAATGGACCAAATATCAATATTCAGTATCCTGATGCTAGTCATGTTTTCTCAAAACATCCTTAACCCATTAATACCTGGAACTGTGTCTGGAATTTTTAGATTTGAGCTAAAACATTATTTTACACTTTGGGCTATTCAAAAATAGCAGATATACAAGCTCATAGCGCGGCACCGAGTGCCGCGCTACGAGCTTGTAGATCTGCTATTTTTGAAAATTCGTGAAAATGTGTGCAAATCTTTGAACATATATATTTTTAAAGCGAACATTTTTAACTCAAATCTTTGCTTCTGGGGGTCCCTGGAACAAGATATTTTGATGGGGGTCCGCCGGTCCGCGGCCAAATACATATAATTTTGGGGGTCCTTGACATGAAAAAGATTGAGCACCACTGATATAGAAACATATGTTTTTCAGAAAACTGTTGAGATTCAGGAGACATGTAGAATCGGCTTCAGGTCTCAATGGGTTAATTACGCAATTTAACAGCATATACGTCCAAGTCATAGATGCCTTTATTTGCCCATTTCTAGAGTGGATAAATTAACACTGAGGAGTACATTTTTGTATCCTGTGGAATTTGTTCATGTCAGGGAGGTTAATATTGGACTGCCACCATCCTATAACCTTGTTGTTGATTGTGTGTTTCAGCTCCAACGAGTTCAACAACAGCAGTCCTCAGGTGTCCAGCGTCACCAAACTGGCTGTCATGGTCAAAGTCAACTTCAGAGGGTATACTGGACACACATATATATAGACATGCACATATACATAGACATATATACTCCTTTGAATCATTTTTACAGGTTTATCCTATTTTGAAGGTCACTTGATATGTGTTCCTTGAAAATATATGCCGGATAGTAAGGCTGCACAATATGTCATACATCATTGTACTGTATACCACAAGTTTCATGGGAGCATCCTGTTTTATCCTACATGTTCACTTGTCTCTCCAGTGGATCGTTTCCAGACCAAGTGTTGCTGCCCATTGCTAACTGGAAACCCAAAACCCCTCCAGTCGTCGGAGACGATATAGGCCCACAGATACTGCACGTTTATGAGGTACACAGGCACACACGCACACACACACACACACACACACACACACACACACACACACACACACACACACACACACACACACACACACACACACACACACACACACACACACACACACACACACACGCCAGTTTCACGCTCGCTAATGTACTCACAAATACATATAAGACCAAATGCACACAGGTAACAACATGGTTGCAGTGGTTCTCAAAGTGGGGTCTTTGAGGGGGTTCCAGGGGGTTCCCAGCTAAATTATTGACAGTTAGGAACCAAATGGACCCTTACAGGTCTGTAACTCGGAGAGTTATGGGAGTCCGTGGCTCTAATGCATACCAAACTGGGAGTCCTTGAAAATGTAAACAAAGTTTGAGAACCCCTGGCTTACAGAGTTCTCTCTCTGTGTGTGCAGCTCCATAACAGTGGTCCCAGTACGTTCAGTAAAGCCGTGCTGGACGTGGACTGGCCCTATCGCTTCAACAACGGCTCCCTGCTGTACATCACCTCCTTGGAGACAGATGGACCCATCAACTGCACCACAGATATGGAGATCAACCCACTCAATGTTTCTGTGAGTAACACTTCAAAGTACACACTACATAGTAAATGGTGCATTTATATAGGGCCTTTATCCAAGGCGCTTTAGGTAATCAGGGTAATCAGAATCAGATACATAGAATGCAAACAATATGCTATGAAATATAAATTAACCTAGTATTTGCTTAAATAGCATGCTATCTAAATTACATTCTAAACAACATGGTAGCGTAAACTGACCATGATGTCCAATAGGGCTGCAAAGTTAATCGCTTTCAATCTGGCAGTATAAAATAGGGCATAGTTGGTTAGAGACGCTCACTTGAGTGTTGTTTTTTTTTACTTTATGAAACAGTTTAACTTTGATCTGTTATCTACAGGCTCTAGTGACAACCTTTGGTCCAGTATGTTCAGAAGCTTGCCGGCTGTATGTAAACCTCTGTCTCTGTCCATGTAGAACCCTGTGTCTGCTGAGAAGAACACCACCACGCCCGCAAGAGAGAGGGGGACAGAGGGACGCAATCGCAACCATGTCCACAAGAGGGAGCTAGAACCACAGGAATTACAGGACAACCTGCAGATACTGGTACTGTCAGTGTCACATGGCACACAATATGTGTGTGTCATGCATGTGTCAATTTCTATTTGTGTATGTGCATTTGTGTTGACGTGTGCTTGTTTTTGTGTGTGTGTGTCTGTGTGCAGGATTGTTCAACAGCACAGTGTTTGAAGCTGCGTTGTCAGGTGGGTCGTCTGGAGAGGAGTCAGAGTGCCACCCTTTTCATCCACGCCCGATTGGATGTTGGAAACTTCCTCAAGGTACCCTGCACACGCACGCGCACACACACACACACACACACACACACACACACACACACACACACACACACACACACACACACACACACACACACACACACACACACACAGATAGAGGACTCCTAGGGTCACAGTACAGAAAATAAAAATATCAGGTATTCACTTCCAAACTTTGTGTCTACTGTATTTGTGTTTAACATGGAACTTGTGGATGCGTCTGTAGTTGTGTTTGTGTTTCACATGGATCTTATTGGTGTGTGTAGTTGTGTTTGTGTTTCACATGGATCTTATTGGTGTGTGTAGTTGTGTTTGTGTTTCACATGGATCTTATGAGTGCGTCTGATGTGTCTTGCAGCCGGAGAATCAGAATCATTCCTATGTGGTGAGGTCTGCAGCCTCCTTCAGCGTCATAGAGATGCCTTACAAAAACCTCAAGTATGACCCACCAACCAACAGTACTATTGTAAGACACACACACACACACACACACACACACACACACACACACACACACACACACACACACACACACACCACTGTTGCACGCACGCACGCACGCACCACTGTTATACTACATGTCATTAACACACATGCACAACAATTGACTTGAAACCAGTACAAACCCTTACAGGACCATACCGATGACTGGCTACAACTCAAATTATACTACACATTACTGCCTAGTTGCGTGTTGTTGTTGTTGTTGTGAGCTTATAGATGGCCTATTTTCTGAGATATTTAGTGTAGAGCAAAAACAGGAGGGGGCAGCAGGGCCCAGGGATACTCCAGTCAACTACTAATATAGGGGTTTTAAGTGGTTAATCTGATGGAGAATTTGACCGGTGGAAACATATTTTAAAACCCTGGTTGTTTGTTCTTGTTGTAGGTGAGTGTGTCGGTGCTGTGGGTGACTGATATCCCAGCACCAGTACCAGGCTGGGTGGTGGCACTGGCAGTACTGGCAGGACTCCTGCTACTGGCCCTGCTCATCTTCATCATGTACAAGGTAAGAAACAGACCTACACAGTAAAGTCCTCAGTGTTCATTTAACCCATTAACCCATTAACACATTCCATGCCAGAGTTTAATCTCATAATGTACTCACCAGTGCCAGCGTTTTATTGTTGTTTTTTAGTTTTTTTCATGTCGCCACAGACCTCGCTAAATAAGTTAAAAGTGCGCGTTCATTTGGTTCTAAACACACAGCGGATCCGTGAGAAACGGCGAGCGAAAACAGTTTCCAAATCCGTGCCGCCATCTTGAAGCTACAGCCGATAAACGGTAAACAGTGATCAGCGAGGAGAAAAACAACAACCAGAGAAAATCGAGTTTTAAACAGGATCCCAGACAGGAAGCGGATACGATCGAAAAAACCGGAACCCGAATAATTCCGTTTCCGACCGGAAACCGGAAACGGAAATGGATCAAAAAAAATCGGAAAGTGCACCTGGGGCACTTAACATGGGAATCGGCGGTTCGCGTAGATCTACGCGACTGGCACGCTGCGGCTTTAAATAGGTTCGCGTAGATCTACGCGACTGGCATGCAATGTGTTAAGACCGGAGGTGATTCTTTAAAAAAATCTAAATCCTAACAGTTTTTTGAAAAAAAAGAAAAAAAAAAAGAAAATCACTATTTTTCAAAAATAGCAGATCTAAAAGCTCGTAGCGCGGCACTCGGTGCCGTGCTATGAGCTTGTATATCTGCTATTTTTGAATAGCCAAAGACATCTAAAGTGACGTTCCAGGTATCAATGGGTTAAGACTGATTCTACAAACGCCTTTTAAATCAGTAGTCCTCAAACCTTTTCTTTATTCAAAACACTTTCAAGATTTTTCAAAAGTTTTCCAAAACAGCAGATGTACAAGCTCGCAGTGCGGCACGAAGTGGCGCGCTGCGAGCTTGTACATCTGCCATTTTTGAATAGCCAACGGCTTAAATCTAAAATGACACAGATGCTTACCCGGTTTTAATGGGTTAACTCTGAGAGTTCTAAATGGATAAATTAACACCCGTGCACACTCCTCTCCTCCTTCGCTTCTTCTCTAGATGGGTTTCTTCAAGAGGGTGAGGCCTCCGCAGGAGGACTGCACAGAGAAGGAGCAGCTCCAGCCAGAGGAGAACGGCAACACTGACGCCTAGCGGTCAGTGTCTCACTGGCCTGCACACAGAATGCAGGACGAGGAAAAGGAAGATTTCAGGGTAAAATTCCCATTCCTGGGACTGATAACGAGAAATGTTCACAGAGAATTCACTGTATTAACTTGTACTCAGCAAACTAGCGGTACTTTTTTTTATCTTCTTTTTTTAAATCCAGGAAAAAAATCCAAGAATTCCATGCATTATTATGAGTTCATCGCATCCAAGTGACAGTCACCTCACACTGCCCTTAAACTCCTTTCATAAGTAAAACAAAACGTATCCGGCCACCCTTGAAGATGTTTTGGAACAGAGGTTGTAGAGACCTGTTGACCGTGACCTTCATTTGTTTGTTGAGCAGTTGGTCGTTTCTTTACATAAAGAGGGTTTTGGGGCACACGGTTGAATTTTAGATGAAACGCAAGCAGTGCTGGAGACACTGCAGTTGTTTTTTCTATTGCAATGATTTCACTGTTGAACTGAAGACCATATAAAATGCCCATAATTTCTGCACTCCCCCACCCCCCTATCTCTGGTGCACTGAGCTGGTAGTTTGTGGTACGCCCGATGGCTTTTTCTTTGGGCAATATGATGACGCAAATTCTCTGCCGGCAGGAAGTGGGGGGCCCACTTTCTCATACATCTATCTGCAAGCACTCCAAGAGAAACACAGCACTCCAAAACGAATATAAGTATAAGAAAAATACTTGACTCTGTTCAACTGTAGTCTTAGTTGTTTGGCCATGTCAGGATAATGCGATTCCACAATGCACCTTTGTCAGAACATCCTATAATTTACAATTTACAGGATATGTGCCCTTTGACCGATATACGCGTGTTGAGACCTCCCCTGTTGACAGTGCAGTCCTGTGACACTGTCTAAGCCTTAACACTGTAATAACTGTAATATAACATAGAGTGGAGAGCAATAATTAATATGGCTGCATTGAGATGAGGTAGAGTAATAATAGATGAAACGTCACAAAGACCATGTTTCTGTAGCACAAGTAAAAAACAAACAAAAACAAAGCAGCTTAGGAGATTAAGAATACTATATGTCATAGAGGAACTGCAGTAACGATGCATGGCGTTAACGAGCCATCGTAGCAGTCCCACTCGTTGATGTTGCTTCATCCTTGCGAGGAACTGTTTGGGAAAAAAAACCGAGGTGCTACAATGGCGAGCCAGCGCTGTACGTTGCCACCATAAAACGTTTTGTTATGCAATAGGTAATATGTTATCTGGCTAATTACACGGTTATAAAACGAGATCAATACTTTGATATGAAATATGGATTTTGAAATGAATTTATTAGCTTACTAAGCTACCGCTTCCATAGCTATGTCAATGGAAGCAGATCAAAACAGCGTTTTGCTGTTGAGCAAAAACAAGCCTGCGGAATGCCTTGACTGATCAATCAGAATCAAGTGTTCAACAAAGCCGTGTAATAAGTTGGTGACAAAGGTGGTATTTTATGACATGAAACTATATGGTATGGAATGGTAAAGTAATATATATTTCTTGTATATTTTCCTTTATGCTGTGCGTGTTGAGGCAGCAATCATGAACTTTTCAGATGAATATGATGCAATAACTAAATCGTGTCCCAGTGTGTACTGCTGGGCTTTGGGAAGCTGTGGGCTGTTTTTAGAGTCACTGTTCTTGGTCACTGTTACTTTATGTACTTCTACGAAATGTGCCATTGAATAATAATGATATACTGTAGAGGGGACTTTATAGTTGAATATAAAGGTATTTTTCCATTGGTAGTGGGTCAAGATAATTTCATGAAAAAAAAAGAAGAAAAAAACCTTTGTGCTTCTTTGGCAGGTAACTATCCACTGTTTGTTTTGTCCTATTCTACCAATCTAGTTGGTCTTTAAAATACATCCAGCAGATGTTGATTTTTTTTTTACTGCAAGGACTTAATTCTCCTTACCTTTTCATTCTCATTTAAATAGTATTTGTCCTTATATTTCAAAGTCCTGGCTAGCTGTTTTGTACAGGACACAATTACAAGGTTGCCTGATTGCAGTTTTCTGTGTGTTTGTATGTGTGCGTGCGTGTGAATATGCAATGTGCATAAAACCTTTCTTATGAAGTTACCCATATTGGGTTAGCATTAAAAGTTGACATGATAAACATTAGTCATTCATTAACTGAAATAATCACAGTGAAGTAACTCAACAATAACCACATCCTTTCTGTATCTCATTGACTCTTTATAATTGCTTAATGCTGTAGGTTCTTGGTTATTCTGTTCTCTTTGTCATGTCAATTTTGTTGTCCCTTATGTTACACCCTGTTAATCCTTTATGTCAAAGCTGTCACTTAGTGTCCCTTACAATCAAGACAAGTTTATCAAACAAACTGCAAGTCATGGATGCACTGATACTGCTGGGTTCATCACTCTTCACAGTCTTATTGGAGTAAAGTAGAACCTAGAAGATTTCACGCCTTCAGCCCCCTCTGGTGGACAGAGTGATATGAAAGGAACATCCTGGTGGCTGCGTGGGTTAGGGCCATGTGCCATATGCTTTTTAAGTCATGGGTTTTAGTCCAACTCAAGGCAGAAAGTCATTTTTATCATCTCAAATAAATGGTGTCCACTTTTGGAATGGATTAGACTACAAAAGTGAAGACGAACATTCCTTCCATTTGGCTGTATTACACTGTTTATGAGGCTCATGCAGTAGTTTTACAATAAGTTACTATCACTATGTCTGGTCATTACCGCTCAGAGAGAATAATGGCTATTTTGCGATGTATGTATTCTTTCACCTTGAGATTAAAATATTTCATTTGGAGATCATTTCACCTTTTTAAACTGAAATAAACAAAAACATTTGTCCACATTTTTCTTTTGTCTTGTATAATTGTCGTATTTAAGAATTAGTTTTATAGACCTGTATCTTTATGCCCAATGTTTAATTTGGATCAGAAGTGCAGATTTCATTTCCAATCCATCCATGATCAGACTGATCTTACATTAAGCAGGTTTTTTCAAATGTTATCAGATGGGATAATCTGGATCCAGGTATGATCAACAATTCCAGATGAGCAGTTTTTTTGTGGATCTAGGATTGCATCTCCAAATCCCAATCTGAAAAGACTCATCGATCAATGGAAATGTCCAGTTCCTAGATATAATCTGTTGATTACTGTTATCCTATACCATACATTTTGATGACCCTGCATTCAAATAAAATGAAATAAATACAATAAGATATAATCAATTTAATTATATTACTGAAATAGAGTGTGACCATGAATCATAATTGTTTCACAATGACTCATGTGATATGTCATTGTCACTCTGTTAACACTATAGTTCATATTGTTGTTAGATGTTTGATAATATATTACAGATTTTTTTTTATTATAAAAAATGTCTTGATAGGAAAGAATTTTTTTTTTAGAAAATAAGTAGTTTTTGGGTGAACTATTATAAGTGTCTTGTTCAGGGAGTCTATCCCTATTACAGCACTAGACCCCAGGGAGACAGACACATGCTGATTTGCCATTTCCAGGATTTGATTTCCAGGATTTGAGTCTTGAGTCCCAAGACTCAAGACCCAAAAGAGTCTTGAGTCGAACCAATTACTCCCGCGGAGACATCAAATTTCTCTTTTGGGCCTTGAGTCTTGGGGCAAAGTATTGCAGACAAATTAAATGCATGTTTAAGCCTAACTGAATTATATATTTATGAACTTGCATATAAATTGTATATATTTTTGGACGACTTGTGCATTTAATTTGTCGGCAATACTTTGCCACGCTTTCTCCCTGGATCCATTTATTGCGGCCATGTTTCCTTTCTTGCTTAATATACATTTTACTTCCTCGTATGATTCCGGGGAGACATCAAATTTCTCTTTTGGGTCTTGAGTCGAACCAATTACTCCCGCGGAGACATCAAATTTCTCTTTTGGGCCTTGAGTCTTGGGACTCAAGGCCCAAAAGAGAAATTTGATGTCTCCGCGGGAGTAATTGGTTCGACTCAAGACTCTTTTGGGTCTTGAGTCTTGGGACTCAAGACTCAAATCCTGGACATCAAATCCTGGAAATGGCAAATCAGCATGTGTCTGTCTCCCTGGGGTCTAGTGCTGTAATAGGGATAGACTCCTGTGTTCTTGGCTGTTGCTGACAATAAGCCCACTTGTAAAGTGCATGAGCCAAATGCCTTTAATTCATTTGGTGGAATGACCCATCACGTTCATGTAATGTCAATGTACAAAGGTCAGTGTGCTTGGTTAGCTCTGTTGGAAGAGCTCTTGACTTCAGACCACAAGGTCATGAGATCAAATCTCAGTACAGGATCCTTGGCATCTGAGCAATCTGGCTCCTACGGGGCTACTATCGTTTTTCGCCTTTATCATAAAGGTTGCTGGACAATATATAGAGGATGAAATGCATAATTTATCAAATAATTAAAGGTAATATAAAAAAAAATGTAAACAATGAGAGATATGACGCTTTATTAGCAAGACAGTCTTATATTATATTATTCCTCATTTTGCTGGTTTCCCCTGAAACCCTTTTACTGTTACAGAGTAGAACTGCCTTAGAATCTCTGCTTATGATGTGGCCATAGCTGAATGGTTAGAAAGCCTGCCTGGCAAGCCATACATACATCCCAAGTTCGATCCCAGGGCTCGTCAAAGTGTCCCTGAGCAAGACATTTAAAAGAATAGTTCACCCAAAAACTACTTGTTTTCTATCAATTACACTCCATGAAGCCTTGAATTCATCGAGATTTTTTTGTTTTTGAAACATTTTTTTTTTAGATATGTCAACCCTTTTATAATATAAAAAAAAATGTAATATATTATCAAACATCTAACAACAATATGAACTATAGTGTTAACTTCTTGACATGAATACATTTGAGAAACACTGGTTTAAACATTAGGAAACAAGCCCAAATAAGCAACTGCACTTTAGAAAAAAAAACCGCAATATTTACAAGCAACTTTGCAGAAAAACAAGCCCAACGTCGCTTATAATAAGCGGACATGGCAACACTGCACTTGACACGAGGAGCAGGCAGCAGCTCTAAAATAAGCAGCTCCAATTGCAGCCACTAGAGGGAGCCCAGGAGAGACCCATTTTGCCTTGAACGTGAACTATAATGGAAAGAATTACCAGTGATGGAAGTACTCACATTTTTTACTTTAGTAAAAGTATCAATACTGCTATGTAGAAATACTCTGTTACATAAAAGTCCAGAATTCTAAATTTACTCGAGTGAAAGTACAAAAGTATTGGCATAACAATATACTTAAAGTACCAAAAATAAAATGAAAACAGAATGTCCCATTTCACAAGTTTTCGAATGATAATAAATGATTTGTATGTACTGTACGCATACAAGCAGGGTTTCTTTGGAGGCTTTCCTACCCACACCCATCATCCAAAGATGCAACCAGCTCTGATTGCAACGTAGTTTTACTGCGTTGTGCTGAAGTGACGAGAGTTTGTGTCCATCCGCCCGCCTCTCCCTCCTTATTTGAGCAAATCTTATTTGCAAGCAAAATCATTGTTTTGAACAGATGAGATGACCCTATACTCACTTTTCCTGTCAGGACCAAGGAGATCCAGTTCAATATAGCCATGGTTCACATGACGCTTGTATATGACAGTCATGTTTCAGGGCTAAGTTCAATACTGAGCAGAAGGTTGTCCACACCGCTCAATATAAGAGCTCAATATATGCCTATGAATTGAATACCAAGGCCCTCATTGGAAACAAGTCCGCAAGGACTTTTATGAACGGACCTGTTAGACAAAGTATTTTAAATGTAACTGTGCTGTTTTACATTTTTTGCCTAATAAAATATTCAATCAATCAAAAGACAGGGCCCCAACTTGCGCGAATCCTCACTCCTTAATGTTTTTTGCCATTTTGAAAAACATTTTAAAATAGTTCAAATAGCCCATCTACAAGCTCACAATGTGTCGATGTACAGTGGCCATTTTCACAATTGTCCGGTGGGGCCTGTCTGCCCTCTTGTGTACACTCACTGTCTTCACTGTGCTCTGTGGTCAGGGTACTCTGGGCCCTATGTTAGCCTTAACGGTTAAGGCTAACCATTTTTTTACTATTTTGGGGGGATAAGCCCGAATCAAATACACTAATGCTGTTCTGGACCAGATGGCCTATGTTCAGGAGAACTGGAACATCCTCAAGAAACATTATAATAACTGTGAGCAATGCTATGAAACAACTCTGGAAGTATGTTTTTGTTTTTCAGTCATGCCAGGATTTTTATATCCCAAACCTGATACTAGTTCAACTTTTTTTATTATATTGGTGAAGCAGGAAATTAAAAACCACTTCAAAACCTTGTTATTTAGAAATGCCACAAAATTGGTGTTTTTCATACAAGGTTGAAAATCCCATGCCATGATGACCTTGTTCAGGTCTCCACTCCAGAGAGAATCACAGTACGATGTTGCTAGAAAACAAAGCCTTGTATGGGCAGCACAGAGGAAGCAGACCATTTCAGCTTTTTGTGAAGATGTATTTGTGGGGGTCGGCAGTGTGTATAGTTATTTTATCTGTAAAAGTGTACATTTGGTTGTAGAATCATTCTAGCATTAATAGTTCAAGGCTCTGAGTGATGCCTAATTTTTGCTCTCGTACAACCGTGACACACCAAAAATAGCTTAGCTACTGTTAATAAATTATGTATTATATATATTGATTATCTGATAATTGGCCCTCAATATGCCATAATAGTAAGGAAGGCCCTGCACTACTAGGCTAACTAGTAGAGGTACAGTGACACAGCAAAACAGTATGAAGACGAGACATTGGTCAGTCTGAACTTTCACCCACTTCTGAGCAAGCTAATGTAATATCATACCTGGAGTTGTGAAAGACTCATTGCAAAATACACGGACCACCACAGTAATAAGAACCTAAACACACGAGTTAAGATGCATGAATGGTGAGACAGCACCTTAGGATATCCCAGCCTAAAGTCAACAGGTTACTTATAGACAAGAACTGGCAAATGTAAGACAGGGGTTCCCGGTTTGACCAGTCAATGTGACATGGACTTGGAAAGGTCAAAGCTCTCAGATGGGTAAATTGTTCTACGAATAACGTTAATGAATGTACTTGATTACACTGTGACGACATTCATCTCATGTATAAAGACACCCTGAATCCTGTAAAATCCTAGGCAGACCTCCAGCGGTCTGCTTCAGCTTGTGTTATTGGCTTATGTATGACTGACTATTTAAATAAACTAATATGTGATTATAACTCGTCGTTGTCTGTCGTAACTTTGATTTTGTGAAGATGTATTTGTGGGGGTCGGCAGTGTGTATAGTTGTTTTATCTGTAAAAGTGTACATTTGGTTGTAGAATCATTCTAGCATTAATAGTTCAAGGCTCTGAGTGATGCCTAATTTTTGCTCTCGTACAACCGTGACACACCAAAAATAGCCTAGCTACAAGTTCACAACACATCGCATCCAGAACACCGTTGTACGATTAAGAATAAATCATGCTTCATGCTTCCTAGAACACCGTTTCATTGTACCAGAGCACTTCAGTAGCAGGGTTAATTGAAACCAAAGTGAAGAATGAAGTTGCTTAATGTTTTGAATGTCAAGAAGCAGCTCTGAAAAAGGAAACATTCAAAAACATCAACAAACAAAAGAGACAGTTTTAATCTGTAGTTAACAGAAAACAAAACATTTGGAACAATGTTTAGCCAAGTCAAAAATAAAACATTTGGAACAACGTTTAGGCAAGTAAAAAAAGAAGAAAAAAATCTGTAGATGTCTTACAGAGAAACGTTTTTGTTAAATATCTAAGATTTTCAAACTATAACTCTGTACACTTATACAGAAAAACAAGGCAGATATCAAAGTAAAAAAAAAAGGTAAATAAAAAAGGTAAATAAATCTGTAGAAAATCTTACAGAGAGAGAAACATTGGTTATATTGAACCAACTTGCTTATATACACAACAAAGAGGTAGTATTAATCCAAAATTAAAAAAATTAAAAAAATGAGGCAGAAGGCACGAATTCAAGAATACAAACAAGCAGGCTTAAACTAACTGAAAAGCAGAAGTTTGAAGGTCAAACTAGATGAACTTGTAATTTCACGCTTCTAAAAGAGAAGGGGATATTAATAGATTAATTTAAAATATGGATGAAAAAACATCTGAACTTTAGAAAAACATCTTAACTTTAGAAAGAGTACAAACAACACACAGTTCTCTTGTATGACCACTTATTGTGTAAAGTTAGTGGAGATCTACGGGGCTCAAAGAGTTTTACAGAAAGTGAATAATAACAGCATTGAGTATGTGTGGCTTCTGTCTCTTTCTAGGGAGAATATTGTGTCTTTCACGTAAACCGGGTTTTGTGGGGCATATCCTCCCTTGTTCAGTCGAGTCACGACTCATGATCAGCCAGGCGCATGTTCACCAGAGGTGAGTGAACCAGCTCCCCATTCTCATTATACAACAGAACTGTTGTATAATAAATGTTGTTCTGGCTCTCTGGCCTGGAGAGATGTATAGGAAGAAAGAAGGGACAGTGAATAAGTGTTGAGTTTCTAGATGCCGTTTAAAATGTCTGATCACTACAGCCCCTTCAGAAAGAAGCAGACAAGTCAGTTTGAACCATTTAGAGAAATGTGTAGCTGCCCAGTGGTGGAAAGTGACTGAGTACAGAGCTCCTTCATTGAATTAAAAACTACCAAAAGACGGAATAATTAAACAATGGACAATTTACTCGGTCCATGAAAAATTCTAGTCTGTCTGTGTCTAGTTAATGCCAAGGAACAGAGGGGTTGCACAACGGTAGATTGTTTACACGTGAATTGAATTTTTACACACACATATATATATATATATATATATATATATATATATATATATATATATATACATTTTTCGTTAGAATGGGTCTCCAACCAAATCTACCCGACTATTTATGTGGGAATACACTGGAAGAAACCCTTCATCATCATCATCATCTCACCTCTGCAGGCACCTTATGGATCAACTATATATACACACACAAGAGTTTCATTTCCTCCATACCTGTCAGATACTTGACAGGCGTAGGCGTTATGTCCACTTTCTTTTCCCCTTTTGTTTTCCATTCGTTACTGGCCAGCTCAGGTCCAGCGAGTGGTGGAGTGGTTGGGGGAACTGCAATAAGGAGCAGAGGGATCCACGTCTGACACAGTAGCCATCAACCATTGAATGTTTGTACAGTGATTAATCCTCCAATAATTCGACAAAGCTCTGTGTGGGTGGTGAGACCAAAATCTCTTCTGCCCGGTTCTCCTCAGTGGCTGGAGCAATTGATCTGAATTTGCACACAGCCGTTGACCATTACCATGTTCACGGAACAGCGAAGCCTGTTTTTCCGCTTTCCCCAAATATCAGCTGTTTATTAGCGTTTTTGTGTTCGCTGGCTCACGGGTTGCCAAATCATGTGCGCATATCCCCCCACGAGTATGGTCTAGTCTAGTACTTATAATTGTTCCTTTCTTTGCCATTTTTTGCATTTTCAGTCTAGGGTTAGGGCCACATTTTCACCGGTGCCTTACCCATTAGCCCATTTTTTACTATTTTTAAAAACATTTTCAAATAGTTCAAATAGTCAATCTACAAGCTCACAATATGCCTATGTAGATCGGCTAGTTGAACTATTTGAAAATGTTTTTAAAAAGGCGAATTCTTTTAACCAGTTCAAACCAGTTTTTGATAATAGTTTTCTTAGCGGCAGTTGAGTAGGCTAATAGTATGCGTTTGTCTTGTCCTGAAATGTTAACAAAATATTTGGGTTATAACCAAATAAGAAAAAGGGCAGGGCAGCTGGGAGGAGCTTTACCAATAATAGTTACAACGATCTCCTTAATCCAAAGACATTTAATAGAGGGGCAATACCAAAACATATGTAAATAGTCTCCTTTAACAGAAGAACAAATAGTACTTTAATCAGAATCCACCAATTTACATTTAAATCTACGCTCAGGCGTAAAGTAGAATTTATGTATACATTTATAATGAATAATCTGGTGAGCTGTATTTTTAGATGAGGAGAAGATAATATTCCAAACAGAAGGCCAATTCCAATCAAAGACTGGAAGATCCTTTCCCAACTATTTGTAACTAAGAGTGGTTTAGTATTAACAGAAATAAGTTAATCATATATTGAGGATACTATTTTGATCTTGGTTGTAACAATTGGTACCAAAGGGTGTTGGGGTAAAGCTGCATCCCCCAAGTTCTGAGAAGAGAATAAGCCTGGAAGAGAATAATCATCCTTCAAGTCCTGAAAAGACCGGAGACATTGATTGTTAAAAATATCGCCTAGAACTAGGCTAGAACCTTTTTTGACCATTGTGGGAAAGAAAACAGTATAGATCCTGAAAGAAGAGCATTATTGTGCCAAATGGGAGAGAGCACATGGAAATTACAATCGATAGACAACTGTTTCAGTATGCAGCATCAGATGGATAGTGTATTGGCAATGATACGCAATTAAAAGGTCTTAAATAGGGAGAGGCCACCAGCGGTTTTTTTATTACGAGAAAGGGTGTAAAAGCTGATCCTAGGAGTTTTCCCACTCCAAATAAATTTCCTAAACATAGAATCAAGATCCTTGAAAAATAATTATGGAGGGGAAAGAGGTAACATAGAGAATAAGAAATTGATTCGAGGGAGTATATTCATTTTTATGACGGAAACACGACCATGAAGACCCACTTTTAAAGCAGCCCAAAAAGGTCTTATACATGAATCATGATCAGAGTTCTTGCTCTTACCTTTCACATCTTCACGTCCAGCCAAACGAGAAGAATCTGGAGGAAATTAAAAACATATATTTGAGCTCATATATCATCCTTAAAGGTAGGGCAAGTGATTTTCTTTGGTTAAAATAAGTGTTAAATAGCTCTATATTCTGATAGTACTTATTGCTATAGTGTTTATTCAGTAAAAGGAGTCTCCTCGTCTCTCCAGCTCTTTATAAAACAGAAAATGCATTTTCGTTTCAGTTTCAGTTTCATTTCCAATGTTATTCAATCAGGATAGAGAACTCAATCAGGATATAGATTAAACAAGTGAAATTGGAAGTGATGACACTAAGAAATGAGCCGGCAAAATTTGAACTGGAACACTATAAAAATGAAGCTTAAAAATGGGTACTTTCTCCTGATTGGCTGAGATTTTGACACCTACCAGAAAATGTATTTTCTGTTTATTAAAGAGCTGGAGAGACGGGGAGACTCCTGTTACTGAACAAACACTCTATAGCAATGATTACTATCAGAATATAGTGCTTTAACCTTTTAAGAAAATACTTTTTGTTTTAACCCAAACATATGACTCACCCTACCTTTAAGGCCATTGCACACCAGCTCCATTACATAACTGTGATGCAAATATGCAAAACATTTGTAAACATCACACAAGGGAACCATGCACCTTGCAATATTGTACCTTTCAGGTCATATTCTTCTCCTACTGCAATGTACTCTTTACCAGTGCCATTCAGATAGCTGAAAGCTTCCAAATGTCAACTAAATTTAATTAAAACGTTAACACCAGCAAACTATTTCATAAACTACCTACTGACCATATCCATGTCCATGTCTTGGATCGCCGGTCCTTCAGGGGGGGCGAAAACTAAAACGAGAGTTATGCATATAACTAAGGTTCTACGAATTCCGGATGACCGCCAGAGGCAGTGTTTTCAACACCTGGATATCCATCACGCGCTCGCGTATGGGTCGAATATTAATACCAACAAAGTCACTCGTGACCTGTGTGCACGCACGCCACCTATATAGGGGCGGGGCACACAGCGTTCATCCTCCTGAAATCTTTTCGTCGAGAATGAGATTCCGAGTGACAGTCAACTCTGGCGGTCATCCGGAATTCGTAGAACCTTAGTTATATGCATAACTCTCGTTCTACTTCATTCCTACTGACCGCCAGAGGCAGTGTTTTCAACACCTGGATGACTAATACCAACATAGTCACGAGGAATCTGCGCTTACCGAAGTCGGTTTGCAGATAGAATAAACAGACAACACCACAGCCGTCGCCACAGGATGCGAGACGGCCAGGTTGACTATATATAGGAGCGGGCAAAAGCCCATGAAAGATGAAGCCCATTCGGCTGCATCTCCTGGCCTGCTCCAAGCCTGTATCACTGAGGGAGAGGCTCTGGCAACACCCACGGTCAAGAAAGGCCTTGGGGGAACCTAGAGGCCCCCTGAAGACGTACATTTGCCTGAACGCAGCAATGAAAGTCTCCATTAAGCCAAGGCACAGCTGTGCCCTTCCTCACAGACAAATACAACCAAACTCCAGCCATCACAGCTATGTCCTGCCACAGAGCCCGGACGGGACACAATAGGCAGGTACTAGAATGCAGTTGCTCCACCTCTGGTTGAGGAGCAAACTAACAAATCCATAGGCTAGCTGACGTGAAATGCAGAAAGCCTCTGAGGACGTAAGGAGGGGTCGGCCATATGGTAAACCCAGACCCATCGGAATCCCACTTTAACAGTCTCTGGCAATGGCCAGGGCATGAAGCCCATCTACTCACTTTTGCAGTGAGGACAAAGAATACTAGCAGATAGTCATCTGAGAGCAGCCCGATGTACCGGCTGGGGACAAAGCTTCCAATACCACAGGCAAGCATCATGAAGGCACCCATGCAACCTGTGGGGGCCACACGCGGAGAGCATCTCAATGGTAGAGAGGCTGAACCCTCTATCCACCATCATCCGCAGATATCTAGGGCAGCATAAGCACAGAGCAACGCTCCAACCTATGCAGTGGCCCGTGTCCCTACTAGAGCACAGTCTACACTCGCTGGCGTGCAACGCCCTGGTGTACGATGCACAAAAATCCAGTAATTTTCGGACAATAGTTTTGAATTTCAGTGGTCAATGACGCAGCCGAAGGTTAGGAGTGAGGATGCCACCTGCACCTCCCCCCCTAACTGTGACAGGAGATCTTGTCTCTGTGGAGAGGCCAAGGCACTTCATTGAGAAGCTGCAGTAGGCCAGAGCATCTTGCCCTAACGGACTGGTCTGTCCCGGAAGGGAGACCTACAGTCAACAACGCGTTATGCCCTCAAGGCTAACGGTACTACCGCTCTGCCATAGCTATGCCTGTGATCCGAACTGCTATCGGATCCAAGAGGCTTCCAGTGGGAACCATGTCCGCCGCCTGGACTGTACACCCAACAAGCGCATTGCTATGAACTTCGCAAGATGAGGCAAGGTCCACGAAAGGAGCTTCCAAGCCTCCTGCAGAGACTGACTGGGTCAAGCGCCCCAGAAGGCAGACTGTTGACAAATTGTGTTATTGAACACGGCATAAACATCCTGAGGGCCAGGTGCACTGCACGCAGGTCCAGTGCATTAGCGACACTGGCTGGAGACCCACACCATTCTGTTGCAGTCTTGGGGTTCGAAGCCCAAGCCACAAAATATATATGCACATTTGAACATGCGTGAAATTTGTCCGCTGTATTTATTTACCCATCCTAGAACTACTAGGAGCCGTGAGCAGCCATTCTCCGGCGCTCATGGGGCAATTAAGGGCTCAGACAGGGGCACACATTGACCCACTTCTGGCCTGGCGTCGAACCCGGGACACCCAGAGGCTCTGGCTCACTACCAAAGTAGACAGTGCCAATTCTCCAATCATGCAAGCAAACGCCTAGAGTGATAGGCGCTGTATAGGCGCTGGATAGGCGCTGGATAGGCGCTGTGTCTGCGCATCAACACTCGCATGCCGGAGGGCCAGGGCGAGGTAGCCAAGGGAATGTCCAATACGTCACATTCCAGCCGCTGTGGCATGGCTCTAGCAGATCAGAGACTAACACTGTGGCCATGAGCAACGGTCATCCAGCTCGACAGCTTCATCTAGTGACACCACCAGAGAAGCAATGCTCACAGTTTACCGTTTAGGCGTTTAGCAGGCGCTCTTAATCCGGATCGACTTACAGTAAGGTAATGTAAGTAAAGTAAGCAATGTTGGCATCAACCACCAGCCTTAGGTCTAGCCATATTGGGCTGTACTCCCCATGGCTGACAAGTCCTTGGTAAGAGGTTCTGGAACTGGCCCACATGCCAAATCTCATGATGTACGGCACCAAGGGTGTACAATGACGATAGTTGTTGGACGCATCCATCTAGGCCAAGCCGTTATATGGCCAGCTGGGCTATGTACTCTCAACGCTTTCGTCCAGCGACAAGCAGTAGCGGAGTGGGACACACTTACTATGCTGAAGCTATGTTGCGGTGGTCCGCACGTGGTTCCTCAAAGCGGCAGAATGGGATACATTCTCAACGCTGACCCCTTTTTTTCCCTTCCGTCCAGCGACAAGCAATAGCGGAGTGGGACACACTTACTATGCTGAAGCTACGTTACGGTGGGCCGCACGTGGTTCCTTTCCTTTTCCTCTGGCCAGCGACCAGCAGCAGCGGAGCGAGACACACTCCCAATGCCAGCGGTATATTCCAGTGGGCGCACGCCGCAGTGGCGTGGTACCTCCAAAAGCGGCAGAGCGAGACACACTCTCAACGCTAATACTTTCCACTCCTTTCGTCCATTGACAAGCAGTAGTGGAGCTACCAGCAGCAGCGGAGCGAGACACACTCCCAATGCTAGCGGTATAATGGCGGTGGGCCGCCCGCCATGGTTTCTCAAAGCGGCAGAGCGAGATGCACTCTCAACGCTAATCCTTTTCCCTTCTGTCGTCCATTGACAAGCAGTAGTGGAGCTACCAGCAGCAGCGGAGCGAGACACACTCCCAATGCTAGCGGTATATTCCAGTGGGCGCACGCCGCAGTGGCGTGGTCCCTCAAAAGCGGCAGAGCGAGACACACTCTCAACGCTAATACTTTCCACTCCTTTCGTCCAGCGACAAGCAGTAGCGGAGCGAGACACACTCCTAATGCTTACGCTATATGGCGGTGGGCCGCCCGCCATGGTTTCTCAAAGCGGCAGAGCGAGATGCACTCTCAACGCTAATCCTTTTCCCTTCTTTCGTCCAGTGACAAGCAGTAGTGGAGCGACCAGCAGCAGCGGAGCGAGATACACTCCCAATGCTAGGGGTATATTCCATTGGGGGGCACGCCGCAGTGGCACTTACCAGTGCAAAATGCAGCATGCAGCTGGTATAACATGACTGTCAGTCATTATTTCTTGTTTATTTTTTTCCTGTCCAGCCTCACCATGATTTGTGTGCATGGGGATCTCATCTTAAACAAGCTCAGTGCTTAATGAGTTTTCCAATTTAGTAGACCTTGTATTGTGAATTTGTACTTCCATGTACTGCTTTCAATTCAGTGGCCAAGAGTTCGTCATCCTGACAATTCCTCTAGCTGAGAAAGCATCCCGAGGGCTCAATGCTAGCATCCCTGTGGGAGGCAAATCCGCCCCAACCAGGCCAACCCAGTCGGCCTTTCTGCCAGCAGTATGCCGCTGTAATTAGCCAAACATTCACAGCCATAGCCTGTGTCAGGCACCATAGTCAGGACATGACCGGCACAAGTAATGGACCTTCCCTTCTGGGACCAGCAATTGTTGCAATAATCCATGGGCAACAGCAACAGAGTGAGACACTCAATACTACTGATGACGTAGCCGTAGCAAAAGCGAGAATCATTCAGGCTACAGTGTCAAGGACACAGTATGATAGTCAAGAAGTGGCAAAGCAAAACACACTTCAATCGTCATATAGAATTATTTAAGAATATTTCACTACCAAGCACATAGTATTATCTGGATAGCAGCAGAGCGACATACCCTCCAGTATACTGCATATGTTGAATAGCAGGAGTGAGTACCAGGTACACACAGTATTAGTGGGTAACAGCAGCAGAGTGACAAAATATGCTGCTTAAGTCAGTAGGCTACTCCTGAGCAGCGTTCTACCACTTGACATGTGTTCTGGCGCTCAGGAGCTGGGACATGTAGCACACATCAGCTTGGTAGTGTGTTACTCTCTGAACATAGCACCAAGTACATGCAGTAATAGGTACACAGTATATCGTCCCATAACGACAGAGTGAAGCACACTATGGATGCTAAAAAGCATTATTCTACACTTTGGGCTATTCAAAAATAGCAGATCTACAAGCTCATGGCGCGGCACCAAGTACATGTAGTAATAGGTACACAGTATATCGTCCAATAACGACAGAGTGAAGCACACTATGGATGCTAAAAAGCATTATTTTACACTTTGGGCTATTCAAAAATAGCAGATCTACAAGCTCATAGCGCGGCACCAAGTACATGTAGTAACAGGTACACAGTATATCGTCCAATAACGACAGAGTGAAGCCCACTATGGATGTCCTTTATTAGCTGCAGCTAAATTATATTTGGACTGGTTAAATTGGGGTTTGAACCAGGGACCTACAGACTTGCAGGTAGACAGTGTACTGACTGAGCCATTGGATAGCAATCAAGCTAACAAGCGCCACATGTCTGGTAGATAGAATGTCTGCGTCAGAGTGAGAACCACTTCCAGCAAAAACCTTCACAGAAGCGCTCATACAGTGGTGTAAAGTAACTAAGTACATGTACTCAGTACTGTACTTAAGTACAATTTCGAGGTATTTGTACTTTAATGGAGCCCAGTTCTCTGCCACTGCGCTCATTAACGCTTTGGTCGTCTCCTCGAGGCGAAAGAACACCTTCTATGAGACACATTACAGGCGCACTGCAGTGACATTTTCGGTCATTTTATTTTGAAGGTTCAGTCTGAAACGTCGGCTCAACCGACTCTACACCAATCAGAAGGTCCCATCCCTTCAGCTATGGGACGTTGGATCTCAATCACTTCAGCCGTGCGCAACACGGCTAGTGTTTGTTTACAAGTGAGAGAGAGACGGCCAGTGCAGCACGTCGGATATGCTCAAAGCGGCAGAATGGGATACATTCTCAACGCTGAATACTTTCCCCTCTTTTACTTTATTTGTCTGTAAACAGCACAATACATGCACTCACCGTCGCCAATGTACAGCTATGGCTCCATAGTTCAACACAACGGTGGTGCGGGGAAAGCTCACGGTGTTATTGTCGTTAGCTCCAATGCTAGCAAGCAGCCGCTAACGTCTCCATTCACCGTCCCACTTGCTTTTTTTTTTTTTTTCCTCCTTCCCTCCTTGTTCCTTTCCGAGAGCCCCTATGAACGGGGTAACGTAATTCCATGGTAGCAGGCTACGCAGTCTCTGGAGGACGGTAAACCGTAGCTCCAACCTGTTGGTTACGAAACTTCACGCGTAGCTGCAAGTTATCGACCTACACGCTCTGGAGGCGAAAAGATGAAAGAGGATGAACGCTGTGTGCCCCGCCCCTATATAGGTGGCGTGCGTGCACACAGGTCACGAGTGACTTTGTTGGTATTAATATTCGACCCATACGCGAGCGCGTGATGGATATCCAGGTGTTGAAAACACTGCCTCTGGCGGTCAGTAGGAATGAAGTAGAACTAAGCCTTAAAAAAAAACTAGCAAACACTTAAAAAAATTAATTAACTGAAAAAAACAAAATAAGTTAAAAAAAAACGAATGAAACGTTCAAAACTATAATAACCCATCACACCCCCTCCCTTTTTCCTTCTCCATCCATCTCGCATACAAACACTCCCAATTTTCCCCCTCCCTGTACTGCACCTTCCTCCTCCATCTCCTCATCCTCCCCATGCTGCAGAGTGAGGCTGAGCTTGCGGCTCAGCCAATGACCCAGTCTCCCAGGCCTCCGCCTGGGGTGGTCTGCCTTCTGCTGGGGGCCCGCAAGTTCTCTGTGGCGGGGAGGGGGTTGGTTGCGCCATGAGGACTTTCTGCAGGAGGCTTCCTGCTGCCTGGGAGCTTGCTCTTCTGACAAACTGACAAGGAACAGTGAGAGGACTTCATTCCAAAAACATAGGACGCGTTTTATTGAATGTATATTCATTCATTCATTAAGGTAATGTCTAATAATTATAACAAAACTGACAAAGGATTTAATGAGAAATTAATTCACAAATAGCATAGAGCGGAAGTGTTAGTGCATGCATGTTTGCACAGACAACAATTTTGTCCTAAACAGTTCTATTGACCCACCAGCTAATAAGTGATGAACCAAGAATTATATTAATGTATGTTTTGGGAACTCACAGCTTGGGTTCGCCTGCATGGATCTTCACACACTTGCTCAGGTTGTCTGCTTGGAGTACACAGCTGGAACGCACACGCATATTTATGAACTGTGTGTGTGTGTGTGTGTGTGTGTGTGTGTGTGTGTGTGTGTGTGTGTGTGTGTGTGTGTGTGTGTGTGTGTGTGTGTGTATGCCCATATATGGGCATGCCCCCTTTTGTGCCCATATATGGAGCCGACTGATTTGTTTGCGCCTGATGCTATGACGATACATTGAGGTTAGACAACACACATATATTTCGGCGTAGCTGCATTGGTAACTCCTTATATGGTTATGGCATGGTGACAAAAGCGTGATGTCAGAGATCCGCCTTAAGCCAATTTGAATATAAAAGGATTAAACTATGTCATTAATATACCTTAGAGATGTTTGGTAATAAGAAAAAGGTCCCCCCTTCTGTGTTGCTTAGAACCAGATAATTCTATTTTTGGATAAATGATAACATGAAACACATGAATCCCATTGAATGAATTACCCAGTTTTTACATTTTACTGGGTAAATAAATGGGTAGGTACTAAGGAGCATGCGCAGAAAGGAGGCAGCAGATCAGGTCAAGTCTTTACATGGTACATTTTCCTTTTGATCAGCTTGTGAAAAGGTTTAAACCACCCCTCTGCAACAGATTTATTCCGACTAAGGTGTTTACAAGGAACTGTTTGGGCTTTTAAACAGACTGGAACTGGAATATTTGGCTACGTGTAAACCCAGCTTCTCTCAACAATTCTCATGATCTCTAATGACTCACCTCAGCCCACAGTCCATAGTAATACAGGTCATATCGACAGACTGGACATCCACTGGCGTCTGCAAAATCTCCAACACCTGGGAGAGACACGTGCAAAATCAATCAATCGTCTATCGATCATAGTGAGAGTAGTGAAAGTATGTGTGCACTGCAGGCCCATTTTGTTTACAGGCCACCATCTCCCCAAAACATCTTATTTTCTACCAGTCAAACTGAAATAACCAGAAGAGATACATTGGCTGCAGTGGTGGAAAAAGTAGTCAAATTCTTTACTTAAGTAAAAGTATCAATACTGCAATAAAAAAAATACTCTGTTACAAGTAAAAGTCCAAAATTAAAAATATACTTGAGTAAAAGTACAAAAGTTTTGGCATCAAAATGTACTTAAAGTACCAAAAGTAAAAGTACTAAATATTTGAAAATAGCCGATCTACAAGCTCACAACGCGTCGCGTTGCGACGCGTTGTGAGCTTGTAGATCTGCTATTTTCAAATAGTCTAGGTATAAAATAGGGCTAAAGTGGCTAATGTTTAATGTATGTTTCATTATATCATCATAGTTTATATCTGAAAAGTAACTTGTAACTAAAGTTTTCAAATAATTGTAGTGGAGTAAAAGTACAATATTTGCCTCTGAGATGTAGTGGAGTAGAAGTAAAAGTATTGGAAATTGGGAATACTCAAGTAAAGTACAAATACCTCAACATTTTACTTAAGTACAGTACTTAAGTAAATGTACTTAGTTACTTTCCACCACTGCTACCTACCAAAAAGGTTGTTCTCTACACAGCGTTGATGCAGCACTGAGCATTTTATGTAATGAAAAGTGCAAAGTGTATTACCATTATTGTCAAATCAACGCCATCGGTAGCTCGGTTACAACTACAACTGCTATTACTATTGATTATGCAGTTATACCATTACATGTCTAATTCAGTTCAAGACAAAGCAGCATTGCATACCGTTTCCAGGTTGCAGTTGTTCTCCAGGGCAGGGCAGCGTCGCACCTGTCTGGCTTTCTGCATGGCAAGCTCCAGGTCTTTCATCCTCTTCTCCACCAGGCACACCTCCTTGTTGCTGGAGACGAAAAAAGCCTCCATGTTGGCCACGTCAGACACCAGCGCATCCTTCCTGTTGGCAGAGGAATTACATGCCTTCACATACATTTCTTCATCGAGATCCATACCACTTTTTATCTCTGCTAGACCAGAATGGCAGTTCGCCTCTCTGTGTGTGTGTGGCCTAACTTGCAAACTACAACACCGATCAGTGTTTATTTGTTTATCTATACGCCTCCCCATTAACTGACGCCGTAACGTCAGCTAGTCTTCCTGGGGTCCAAGACATTAATATACAACTGTAGAAAATATTACAATGACAGTGTATCACATTCTTTATTTTTTTTATCTACCTAATGGTGGCGCTATAACAGCCCACTTTGCATTTGGGCATAAAAGTCCTGAACCGTAGGTTGTAGATTAAAAATGTCCCATCATATTGTACTGTACCTCTTTGAGACGACATGTTTGGCCTTCTCGATAACTTCATCGATCTCCATCAGCAGCCGTGATTTCTCCCTGGTCACCTGTGCCTTCCGGCCGGTCAGCAGAGTCTAAAGAAAGGGCAAATGTAAAAGTACAATGCACAGCACACAAAATGTCAATTGCCTATTCCACGCTTCAACATAACATTTTTCACGCTGTCATGTAGGGTAGACCACCCATAGTGGAGGCGATAAATCATTTGGACAGTCATTTGGCTCTTAAGTTGAACTATAGATTTTGTATAGGTTGAGTATTCATGTTTTTATCCATATTATGATGCAGATTTTTGCAGTTTTCTTTATTTGAGGCCCCCTTAGCTCTACACACAATTAACAGATCACTAATAGGTGGACCACAGTCCTGAACTATACCCAATAAATCATGAAACATTATTCTAATTCATTTGATCCATTTTAACTGCCATAATGTTTGAAGCTTTTTCCATGTCAAAATAACTGTGAATTGAATTCATCTCACAATATCGATGGGGGTATTTGGTCAAACGTAAGTGTTTGATTTTGTCCATATGGCCCAGCCCTAGTGCCCTCTCTCTCACCTGGTGGATGTGCCCCAGCTGGGACATATTCTCCAAACCCTGGGCCAGTGCTTCATCCATGGCCTTCTCTATCTTCTTCACGTCAAATGTCTAAATGAAACACACAAAAATACTTTAACAACAAGACCAATGGACCGTCCACACCAAACACTAAATATGTCGTTTTAAAAATCTTTCTCTAGGGCACCCGCTGGCTTTAAATATATAGGAATCGTTAAAGCGAACCGTTAAAGGTATTAGATTAAAATCCTAACGGATCCCAAACCTAACCACAACTAATTATAGTTAGTTATTGTGCTTGGTGTGGACAGCCTTTAAAGGACAAGTCTGGACTAAAATAACATGTAGCCTTTTTTCCTTACTTATATTGATCCCAAATGACTGCTCATGGGGTCTATTTGCAGAATTGCCCCTGTCGTCCAGTTTCCCCAGCAGCAAACCGCATACTGTAAGTAGGCTAACGTGGTTTGACGGACAGTTTTTTTATTTACACAGACGTAAAGGGTGTTCAATAGTGTCGATTTATGAAAAAAATAAAAAAGCTGAAAATGGAGTTAGCTGGTTCCTGCCAGACAGCGACGATATGCTAGCTATGGTATCATCTTGCAGCTGTCCAAGCTAATTGTTGTAGAAGGATAAAGGGTACTTGGATTCATGGAACCAAATTCAGGCCTAGACTTCTGATTATTTACCCGTTCATCTGGCTCCTCTGCAATGACATTGCGCTCCTTCTCTGGAGGGGAACGGTCATGGCGGAGGCGTCTGCTTCCTCTGCTGCCACACCCACTACTGTAATTACAACACAACAAAACTGATAAGGCCTTACAATGGAAATACACTTATGATTCAAAATGTATACTCACAAACTGAAATGCAACTTGCATTCTCTGAGACATATTCAAAACCAAAACTCTTGTTTTATACATTAATGGCATATCACATTTTGTTTGTAAATTCCATAAGAATGTTATATACAGAGATTAGACCATGATTGGCTTTTTCCATCTATCCGTTATTGGCCCATTATTGAAAATCCAATGTTGACTTGTCAGTAGCCAAAAAGGTTGGTTATAGCAGCCATATGGATCTTTCTAATACAACCAGTACCCTGCAACTATGTTGCAAAAAGCCCTTTGATATACGTAAGTTATATAAAACCATGGACGAAATTTGGAACCTGTTACGGTGCTAAATAGTGTTGCATCTTATATTTTTGAAATATAATAAATAATAACATTTCTCTACAGATGGTCAACCGAGAGCATTATGGGTCTGCTCTCTTTACCAAAGTTGCCATTTGGTGTCTTCAACAAGGGATGGCATGCTACATTTCACAAACATGTTTAACCACTTAAAATAATATACACTTAGGTGTCCCCCAGGGCTCTATACGTTTACTTATTTCTTCCCCCTCTACAAATCTCTCTGCTGAAAATAGCCGATCTACAAGAGTAGTGAGCTTGTAGAGTGACTGTTTTCACAGAATGTTTGCCCACAAATAGGGTTTATGTGGTTAAAAAAGTCAAATGGACAGGCTTTCCATTTATATAAGAAAAGCTACTAGTACAGTAACAGATATGATCGACCAAACAAGGTTTCAAACTTTGAAAGGTTTAATTAAAGATATTCGTTTTGTCATTCTTTATTTAGATAGTTACAGTGAGAGAGACAGCAAACAAGGAGAGAGAGAGATGGGGAAGAACATGCAGCAAAGAGTCTCGGGGTGGATTCAGCCTTGCAAATGCCAAATTAATAAAATCATTTTAACCCTAATTCTGGCAGAGTGCCTTGGTTTTTTAGCTTTTCTTAATGTATTCCACCCTACTCAAAATAACCTCCCATCCACTTCTTGTTTTTCACCAAATGCTTTACGTGTATCCAGGCAGCACTCTTCTATAAAAAAAAGTTTATATGTATTGCATCTACTTCAGATGTATGCAGTTGTAAGAGATTCACAATTTAAGGACTTAAGACATTTTCAATACCCAATAAGACCATTACTGCATCAAAAGTAGTCAACAAACTATACTATAAAAACTGGTCAAACATTGTCAAATAATATAAGAGGCAAAAAAATATGAAAATAGCCGATCTACAAGCTTGCAACGGCTTGCAACGTGAGCTTGTAGATTGGCTTTTTTCACAATATTTATCTGTGGAAGCGAGTCAGTCACTAAATGCCTTAACTCCTACAATTCCAAGTGCTTGTCAGGGTGGGGGGTCCGCAGTTCAAATATGATTTTTTTTGGGGGGATCGCGGGCGCGACCTGAAAAGGTTGAGAACCACAGTTTTACATGATACCTTCTCTTCTTGTTCATTTTGGTGGTGTACATGAGGCCAACCACTCTGGAGTCTACTTCTAACCCACCCACGCCTTCAACAGGAAGGTCTGATTCAACCTGTAAAAGGAAAAAAATAGGGTAGCATCAATTTCACACCAAGGCAATGTACGGTCACATTGAAGGAGGAGTTCACCCAAAAAATTACTTATTTTCTATCAATTACACACCCCATGAAGCCTTGATTTCATGGATTTATTTTTGTTTTTGTGGCATTCCTAAGACAATAATTTGATGACCGTGTGTATTTCCGGTAGGAGACACAAATAATCTACTTTGTGTCTCCTACCGGATACATTAGCCGGTAGGAGACGGGAATCAAATTATTAGCTTAGGAATGCGACAAAAACAAAAAATAATCCATGGATTCAAGGCTTCATAGGGTGTGCAATTGATAGAAAAGTCATTTTTTGGGTGAACTCCTCCTTTAACCATTAGTATCTCTACCCTGGGGTGAACATTCAGTGAAAATAGCTTATCTACCAGCTCACAATGCTGCACACAGCAACGCTGTGAGCATGTAGATCTGCCATTTTAGCCATTTGAGAAAATTTGGGAAGAATCTCACAATTTTACGCAAGGTACATAAGTGTTGTGTCATATGATATCCCAACAACACACACCAGGGCCTGGATTGGGATCTCCCTACTTTGATTTTAATAAATAATTATGTAGCTCATCAACAGGGGTCATCAATATATCCGTACATGGACAAATGTGTCCATGGCAAGACTTGTCCTTGTCCGTGGCACATTTTAGATTTTTTTTTTTTTTACATTAAACATAATGTTCTTATTTTATTTTATTCCAGGTTTTCTTCAGAATATGTATGACACTGATTTACTATGACACATTAGGAGTCCACAGTACAGGTACAGTGGTTCTTAAACGTCTTATTTTCAAGGAACTCTGAGTGTACAAATGGAACCAAATAGGACCCTAAGGGTCCTTTTGGTTCAAAGACCTGTAATGGTCATTTAGGGCTAGCTCTTTATGTGTTTGTCTACTCATTTTGAATGTCCATTGCTAATTTTGAAAAAATGTCCACCACAAGCCAGCATGGCGATGTTGAGCGATGACCCCGGCTCATAAATGATTGTTTATTACCTTGCAATCTGGACACACGATGCTGTTCTCCACCTCCACCTTGGAGTCGAGACAGGCCATGCAGAAGATGTGTCCACACAGCAACTTCAGGGGGAGGCTGGCCAGAGCTTCATCCTCTTCTGCAAGTTACAACACCAAAACGTGGACTTTTACTTGTAATAGAGCAGGCTATTTCTACAGTGCAGTATTGATACTTCTAAAGTAAAACATTTGAGTACTTTTAGTTTTTTTCACCCCTGAAAGTGGGCCTATAGGGTAATAAATAAAAATGTATTTTTTTTTAAAGTGTAGAAGCAGATCTATCATCTACAAGCTCATAAACTTGTACATCTGCTATTTTTGAAAAATCTTGAAATTTTGAATAATCTTTATTTTTTTTAACACAAATCTTCTCTCTGGCACAAAACATTTTCAGATGGGGGGTCCGCGGCCAACTAAACTAAAAGGAAACGTTGAGGTTTTACCAGGTAAAATGTAGGGACTTCCACATGAATTGCAATTCAAGGAGTCCGGCGTTGTTTCGTTCATCCTCTCTCTGTGTTGCTGAGATGAAAGAAGTCGTGAAATACAAGCGCAAAAGCCGTTATTAAGTAACGAGTCACTTTATCACGAATGTGTCTGTTTCAAGCTCGCACACGCACAGGTGTTCCTTCGCCAGAGATTAAGCAGCGTTGCCAGATTCTGTTAGTGAAATAAGCAACTGGTTCTGTGAAAACAAGCCCAAAAGAAGCAACTTACATCATGAGTACTTAAACCTATACATATTGCCGATCTACAAGCTCACAACGAGTTTACAGATGTGCTATTCACTAAAACGTGAGGAAAAAAAGTGCAAAATGGAATACAAGACAGGTGGGCACTGGGCACTAGGGACATCTGGGCATCATATTTTTGGGATGACTTGGCAGTGGGCACCTGGACGAGTGGGCACACCTGGACAACTGGGCACCAAAACCATCTGGGCACTAGGGACATGTGGCCACCTGGACGAGTGGGCACTTAGGGGTGGAGATAACTGGGTACCTGGACGAGTGGGCACCTGAATTAAGATTCGTGTCCACAAGTGTTTTTTTAACTTTATATAGCATGCTGCTTTGTTGTTGGTAAGTGATAGACTTTTTCAGGGAAAACTGGCCAACTTGTGGTCTGCCTATGAGACGGAACAGCTGATTGAGCTAGAGGATCAACTGGCCCTGTGATAGTGATATGGGGAGGGAGGGGGGTGGCGGCAGGGGGGGACTTTCTGGACTTTACAGAAAAACAAGCCCAAAGTTGCTTATAATAAGAAGACCTGGCAACACTGAGATCAAGAGTTCATTAATAAGTAAAAGTACTCTTTATGCAGAATGTCCCATTTCACAACTTCAATATGTATACAAATCTTTTAAAAATAGCAGATCTACAAGCGTGGTTAATGCATGTTTTGTAATCAAAATCAAAATAGTAGTACATACTAGTACAACATAGTAACTAATGTTTTCAAATAATTGTAGTGGAGTAAAAGTACAATAGATTATTTGCCTCTGAGATGCAGTGGAATTGAAGTAAAAGTATTGAATATTGGAAACGGAAATACTCCAGTAAAGTAAAAAATACTCAAAAAGTGTACTTAAGTACAGTACTTGAGTACATGTACTTAGTTACTTTCCACCACTGCTTCTCATCATCACTGCGTGGATCCATCTGCTTCACAGAGGAGAGATTCATCTTCACCTACACCCACGGAAGCGTCAGATGCCTCTGGACAGCAAGAGTCTGATGGTAGCTGTCTGACCCCTCAGTGGTCAAGGAAAGACAAGCTCTACTCAATGTATATTGTAAATGAGTGTTTTATATTATGTCCTTGGTCTACTGTTTGTTGTTTAACTTTTGCATTTCAGCCAGCTTTAACAGAGTGACAATGACATATAACATGAGTCATTGTGAAACTATTATGATTCATGGTCACACTCTATTTCAGTAAAATAATTAAATTGATTGTATCGTATTGTATTTATTTCATTTTATTTGAATGCAGGGTCATTAAAATGAGTCCATATACAAACACATGTGTTGAATTAACTGTGGAAAAACTTGAAGAACAAGGCACTGGATTAAGTAAGCTTGGCTGTTAGCCTGGTCCCTACCAGGCTAACTTCACAGCTAAATGTCCATGGTAACTAAGGTAGGATTGCGTACATTTTCTTTCGTGAAATCAAGTCATGGATAAACGTATCCAGGGTGCTCTGGCTAAACTAATCTGGCAAAATAATTCAGCTTTCATGAAACCGATTCATCGCTAATCCTGACTAAATTAAGCCAGGATAGGTGTTAAATCCAGGCTTAACCCCTAATTCTGCTTTCGTGAAATAGGCCCCCGGTACTGCTGGTTTTCTATTCCTGGTAACTTCAAAACCAGCAATGCTAGAGTTAACCTGGAACACAACTTTAGAGCACAGTCCTCCTGGGGATTCATTCTACTGCTTGTCTTCTATTCTACCCAGTAGAATATTACATTCATCTCCTGTGTAGATCTGTCAAGCATCAGGATGTTTGGACATTGTGAGCTTGTAGATCGGCTATTTTCGCTATACTGACTTTATAGTCTGCACAAAATCTGGCTCATCATGTGTAAGCAACAAACTAAGATAATAAAGATGTCGACAGCAAAAAAAGATTGAGAAGATGTGAATTTTGTAGCCATTTTTTTTAATTCCTTGATGAATAAAATATCCCATCCATAACAGTATCCTGTCCCTACAGCTGAAAGGCCTGTGTACAGGCAAAGGTTACTACTGGCTTGTGATTTGTCGAGTACTCAGCACTCCTGGTTTCATCCGATCGGTCAGTGTCCATCTTTCAGCAGGAAGCTGAGGTCACTCCCACTGTCGTATTCAACAGTTGGCTTTCCCCTGGAAAAGGATGTTTTACAGGAGGATGTGATGAATATGGATTTTGAATGGAGAGAGAATGCTCTGCTGTGGATGTGAGGTTAGTACCTGATGAAGAGCCTAGCCTTGGTGGTTCCCTGTAGTGTTGCCTTGTTTGCCTCCACCAGAAGCAGGCCACCCTCTCTTAGACCCTGAAAACATTATTTCATCATTAAAGCTACAATCCTGAGTCTAGGGGTTTGAATCCACCACGGTACATCCGGCTTTGTCGAGCATCTATATACAAACACAATAGAGCATCGCAGTTCCCGCCCACTTCCTGGTTTTTCCTGGTGCCGGAAGAAAAAACTCAATGCACTTTTCCCATTGACATTTGCAAAAATATTTATATCTATTAATTTAAGCCTCGAATCAAGCCATCATGACTTGACATGAATCATGACCATAAACGTTTTTTTCTGTGATTTTTTTTTATTTTATATTTAATTATATGATATACTATATTTAATAAATACCCTTGTTTTGCCGTTTAAAAATAAATAAATCACAGAATCAAACGTTTTATGGTCATGATTCATGTCATGTCATGATGGCTTGATTCGAGGCTTAAATTAATAGATATAAATATGTTTGGAAATGTCAATGGGAAAAATGCATTGAGTTTTTTCTTCCGGCACCCGGAGGGGGCGGGAACTGCGATGCTCTATTGGTCCATGTTTGGGAGAGGGTGACATTTGTCACTACGTTTACCTGTCAGTGCGGAGTATTGGGGCGCTGACAGGTAAAGTCGCTCCGGTTGAGTGTGTACTAAATGCCTACATTGTAAATTGTCCACATAGAACATGTTTTACACAATGCGTCTCTCACCAGAACACAGGGCGTGTCAGGTTCTTCATGGTACTGGACGATTCTCTGCTCCCTCGTCTCCTGGAGGTGAGAAAAAAAGTCACATCAAGGTACGACTCAGTGTTCATACAGACTGTTAAAGGCACACTGTCATTCTGTCGATGTGAATTACAGTTCATTGTGGATGATTGTTAAAATGTAACCACATGAACCCTAGCATCCCTATATTTGGGGCATATAGTCAGCGAAAATAGTAGCTGATCAGCAATTTTCAATATTATCAAAAACGTATAAAATGTTAGTGTGTGGGAAATATTTCCTCGTGCTCCATAAAAGCTGGTCCGCGACCCAGCCTATGTTTGGGAAACACTGGCACAGTGGATATAGTACTTTTCTTACCCCCATGTGCCTGCTGTTGGGTTCAGTGTCTAAGTAGTGGGGGTTTATGTTGAAGGGGACCAGGCCGATGGCAGAGAAGGTGGGGGGGTGGACGATGGGCATGTCGTTGGTGGTGTTGATGCTGACGGTTGCCACGTTGGTACCAGCACTGGAACCCATGTAGGGAATGCCATCCTACACACAGCAGAATGGTGTTAAATGCAGCAGGGTGCTATTTGTCCCCCAATCTTTAAATTCACAC
Organism: Gymnoscopelus braueri; assembly: GCF_963280865.1. Taxonomy (NCBI): domain Eukaryota; kingdom Metazoa; phylum Chordata; class Actinopteri; order Myctophiformes; family Myctophidae; genus Gymnoscopelus; species Gymnoscopelus braueri. Next base: position 14,848,534 of record NC_137618.1, on the reverse strand, counting down.
CTTTGGTGGATTTTGTTCTTTTTCTCCATTAAAACCGGGGAAAGCATCTGTCATTTTAGATTTTAGCAATGGCTATTCAACATTTTTGAAAGTGTTACTTTGAATGTTGAAAAATGTTGAAGCCTCAGGTCTTAATGGGTTAAAAATAAATCCTTGGCAGGGTTTCTGACATTATGAAAACTTTGAGAACACTGCTGTACTAAATACCACACCGGATAGAGTTCATTTAACTGTTAACTAAATAGCCCCATCATTCTACATTTTCAAGGTTCAAATTGAAAGGTGTGCGTGTGTGTGTGTGTGTGTGTGTGTGTGTGTGTGTGTGTGTCACCTCCAGGACTCTCTTCCTGATCTCTGCCACCACCTTGTTGTCATAGAGACACTTGAGCAGACGGAAGGTGTTGCCTCCACCTTTAATATAATAATAAATAATAAAGAGTTCAATTCACACAGCACATTAAATTGTACGCAGCACATATTAGAAATATTTAAATTATACCAATTACTTAATGAATATTCTGTCTATCGATTGATCATTTCACCCTTACGGTAAAACCCTGTTCAACTTGGCCATTTTTTTTTCTTTTTCCAGCCAGTATCCATCAGATTTTCATCCTACCTTCACAGTAAACTCCTCAGAGTGTTTTATCAATTTGTAAGTCAGAGTTACATTAACCCATTAAAACCGGGAAAGCATTTGTCATTTCAGCGTTGCTATTAAAAAATTGAAGCTATCCATGCTCGAGCTTGTACATCTGATATTTCTGAATATTTTTGAAAAATCTTGAAAGTGTTTGAAAAATCTTGAATAATTTAGATTTTTTTTTAACACAAAATCTTCTCTTCTGGGGGCACAAATCATTTTCAGATGTGGGTCTGCGGCCAAATACATATCAATCTGGGGGTCCTTGGCACAAAAAAGTTTGAGAACTACTGATTTAGAAGCCTTTTGTAGAATCGGCCTCAGGTCTTTATTAACGCGGGTGAACGCTGATGATTTATTGTGCACTTAGTTGATGTCCCATGAGTCTCGGCCGCTCGTCTCACCTATGAAGATCCCCTGGGCCTTCCTGACTGCTTCCACTGGGTCTGAAGCCTCATGGATGCTGTCCAGCTCATAGCCTGGACACATACAGCAATACATATGATGTCATAAACACATCATAGTATCAATGAGTTATGAACACTGTTAAAACAAAGACTTTAAGAATGGACTGATCAAATCACGCAATCTGATTGGTTTGATATGTAATAATAATGACCATACAGTAGGCCTATACAGGGGCGCCGATGACGTGGGGGCGTCGGGGCTAGCGCCCCCACAGTCAATTGGTCAGCCCCCTCATGAATCTCAGATGTCAGGCTCAAACTTACAGTACCATTACTATTACCATTACTATAGCGGGGCGCAGATAGGTGTTAACGCGCCGTTGACACCTAGAACAATTGCCCAGACAGAGAAACGGCTCGCGGCGGGGGGGGGGGGGCGGGGCTATTGCGGCTCGAAAAATCAAACACAACTTGTTTAGACCAGGGGAACTCGGCACCAAGCGTCATGTGAACCATGGCTATGGCTGTGTGCTAAACATGTTCTGCAGGTTTTGGCTCTGCCGTGTGCCCTTATTGAAATGAAGGGTCGCTATGCTGTGTCCCTTGACTCCCTCGTCCTGTGTGCACTAACAGTCACTCACTGCATGCACTGAATACCAGTGGTGGAAAAAGTACTAAAATGTTTTACTTAAACAAAAGTATAAATTCTGCGGTGTAAAAATACTCTATTACAAGTAAAAGTAAGGTATTCAAAATGTACTTGAGTAAAAGTAGAAAAGTATTGGTATCAAAATGTATTTAAAGTACCAAAAGTAAAAGTACTCATTATGCAGAAGGTCCCATTTCACAAGTTTTCAAACGTGTAAAATGTATACAAATTCTTTGAAAATAGCAGATCTACAAGCTCACAACGCATCGCAAATCTGCTATTTTCAAATTGCCAAAGTATATATACTGTATAAGTGGTTTTGTAATAATAATAATCAAAATCTACAAAGTAACTATAGTAAATAAAGTTATCAAATAATTGTAGTGGAGTAAAAGTACAATATTTGTCTATATGTAGTGGAGTAGAAGTAACTATAGGCTACTACTAAAATAAGTACTTTTATTTAAGTAAAACATTTGAGGATGGGACACACTGAAGGATGGGTAGAGTGTTGTTAATGTTGTTTTATGGTCATTTAATGAATTAATTAAGCAAAAAAAATCGCGCGCGCTTCGCGCGCCTATATGCCCGCGACGCAGTGGGTGGAAGGGGGGGGGGGGGGGGGCGCGAGTGGTGGTCAAGTTCAGCCCCCATGGTCGCGCACAAAAGTCAGCGCCCCTGGGCCTATACCGAACAAGTTTGATTGATTGATTGAATACGTTATTAAAGGAAGAGTTCACCCAAAAAATGATTTATTTTCTATCAATTGCACACCCCATGAAGCCTTGAATACATGGATTTATTTTGTTTTTTGTCGCATTCCTAAGCCAATAATTTGATGCCCGGGTGTATTTCCGGTAGGAGACACAAATAATCTACTTTGTGTCTCCTACCGGATACATTAGCCGGTAGGAGACAGGAATCAAATTATGAGCTTAGAAATGCGACAAAAACACAAATAAATCCATGGATTCAAGGCTTCATGGGGTGTGCAATTGATAGAAAATAAGTCATTTTTTGGGTGAACTACTCCTTTAACAAGATTATTAACCGTACAGGTAGTACAGTCAAAAGTTATGCTAAAAGGATAACACAATAAAAGCCCCAAGGGCTTGTGGTCCATTGTACAACCCAAGTAGTACTGCCCACCGAGAGAATTAAATTTGCTCCTGGCTGTCTTGGCGTAGTTGTCTCTGTCAGTAAGTGCATATGGAACGAACAGCACCCGCTTCACATCCCTGAAACACACAGTCACACACACACACACACACACACACACACAATAGAATAAATGACACACACACACAAAAAACTCAGTCTCTATTCAACAGTAGCCTTGGATCAAGACTATCAATTATGTATTTTATCGAGTCTGACTTTTAAGTCAGACTCGGCTAGTTCAACAGAATATAATGCAATAAATACCAGCAGACAGAAGTCACTGAAAGTGCCACAGATTGTTCAGCTTAGATTCCATGTGTGCTAAATTGTGTTTCATTCAAAGACTTCTTCAGATTATCAACACAGGCTACTCATGTTTTGTGTATAAGTCCTGTACGTGGCCCATTTTTACCCTTCTAGTTTGCTTAATGTCATTTTATTTGAGATGCATAATGCATCTTATCATGTATCTCAAATTGATTTATTTTGTAGCACATAATGTGCATAATGTAATATCATTACATTATGGTGCAACAAAATTAATCAAGTTCATCATTATTATTTTTGGACCTTACTTACTTTCCAAAGAAGTCTTTGATGTTCTGCTGGCAGTGGTCCAGATAGCCGCTGCCATGCAGAGTGGAGTTGGACACCAGCAGAAGTCTTCTCATTTCTGACACAAAAGGAGACAAAGACAAAGTATTAAAGTAAAGACAACTTTACAAGGGAAAGTGGAAACTGCCAGCCAGCTCCAAGTGTTCACTTCTTCGTCTGGCAGGCAGAAGAGAGAGTCCAGTGGTCAGGGTTCACTGGTCAAAGGTCATCCAGAAGACTTTGACACAGAGATATGATCTGCTGATTACGAAATCTTTCCATAAAACAGTAAAAACTGTCGGCATATTTGAACATAGCTCTGGTCCAGAGCGTTAGCGAGTTCTCTCTAACGCTCTGCCAGGCGCGCTGCTCTGCTCATAGACAGACAATTCCAATGCCGTGCGAGGTCTCCGTCTTTAGTAAGAAATAAACAAAACTATTTCGCTACTCACCGAAACAACGGCAGTTTTGTGTTGTTGAAAGTCTATTCTCCAGAGTGTGAAACGTCTCAGTCAGGACCCCACCTTCTCTGTATAATACACCTTCTTTTGAGCAGAAAATAAAATATCTCCGCCAGATGGAAATTATTGTATTTACGCCACAGCGCCCTCTACAGATAAATGGTCATTTATATCACTACTTTAAACCGATGTTTTGAGCCCCTGGACGTTTAGGTTATATAGTATTATTAAACATTCCTCATACATCAGTACATAAGCGTGCAATTATCTAAATAAAGGAAGACATAAGAGAATGGTTGTGCTTCTGCACCATTGAGGTGTAGTAGAAGCTTGGCAGTTGGCAATTATTTGCAAAAAGTTCAGTTCATAGAGTTAAAGTATATCGGTTCAGTTCCACAACAAAAGAGTTCCGCTTCTTCCGCTGCCTCGCCAGCTGATAGGTCACATGCAGCGTTGCCAGATGTTGTGAAATAAATAAGCAACCAGGTCTAGGAAAACAAGCCCAAAAGAAGCGAGCCCCTCGCACTTCAAACACATTGGCTATTTGATTTTTTTTTTATAGAAACAACACAAATCTTGTAGGCTATATAAAATATTCTCAGATGGGGTCTGGCGGACAAATACATATTAATTTGGGGGTCCTTGAATTGAAAATGTTTGGAAGCAAGCCCAAATAAGAAACTACATTTTAGAAACAAGCCCCAAAAAACTGCAACCACCAATATTTACAAGAAACTTTACAGAAGAATCAGCTCAAAGTAGCTTATAATAATAGGACATGGCAACACTAGCCACCAGACGTTTTGTTGCAGTAATGCGTTGTATGTCCGCTAGAGAGCAGCAAAAGCCAACTAGACTACTAGAGCGTCCGAAAGGCTTAAACGCAGTGATGGAAGAAGTACTTATGGTTTACTTAGGTGAAAGTATCAATAGTATTGCGATGTAGATATACTCTGTTACAAGTAGAAGTCCCGTATTCACAATGTACTTGAGTAAAAGTACAAAAGTATTGGCATCAAAATGTACTTAAAGTACCCAAAGTAAAAGTACTCATTGTGCAGGAATGTCCCATTGATTTCACAAGTTGAAAATGTATTTAATAAATAAAAATAATTGCTGATCTACAAGCTCACAATGCGATGCATCGTGAAGACGCATTGTGAGCTTGTAGATCTGCTATTTTCAAGAGGCTGAAATATATGTACAGCTGAAGTACGTGGTATGCTTTGTAATAATAATCAAAATCTACAAAGTAACTAACTGCAGTTTTCATATAATTGTAGTGGAGTAAAAGTACAATTCTCAATTCCTCTGAGATGTAATGGGGTAGAAAGAAAAAAGGGGGAAATGTAAATACTGAAGAAAGTAAAAATACCTCAAAATTGTATTTAAGTACAGACTGTACTTAAATACAATTTTGAGGTATTTTTACTTTACTGTACTTTTACTTTTTACTGTACTGTACAGTACTTGAGTACATGTACTTTACACCACTGCCTAAACCCCCACAGAACACAAGAAAATGACGTGTGTACGAGCATAGAATTTAGAATAGAATAGAATATATTTTCCTTTTGGAACAAAACTTTAGGTATTAACCTGCATGATATTTCTTTTATGGTTAATCTAGCACATACGGATTTGGCCTAATATGAACCAACAATAAAGTGGCAAAATAAGGTAGCCATGACCAGACATATTGTTAAAATTGTCATTTTTCAGATAAAATACATCAACATACAGTTGCTGGTGCACTTAACTTTGGCCATGCTCTGCAGGGTCATGACTGTGATCTTATTGGCTCACACAACTAATGAGGTGGAATAAGTAGATTAGCCCCCCTCACACACACACACACACACACACACACACACACACACACACAAAACATTTAGTACTTTTTCCACCACTGCTTCTCAGGACATTTTAGGAGTAGCCATTTTTATACCTAATCCTACAACCGAAAATAACACCAATCCCTAAACCTATAGCTCACACAACTAATCCCCTAACCCTTAAACCCCAACCTGAACCATTTCGTAATTGTTGTAAGCCTGACTCTAGAAATCATTTGAACCATAAAACAACAATTTCTCGTGTGAGGACCAGAAAATACTCCTCAAAATGTCTCAAATTCTACTGTGCTTGTGGACACACGTGACGTATACAATCACAATCACAATCTCTTACACACACACACACACACACACACACACACACACACACGCACACGCACACGCACACACGCCACCGCACTCACTCGCACATTGACACACGTCTCATTTCCCATTGGGCTATCGCTAGTAGGCTACACAATCATAATGTTTTCCACATTTATATTTGAAAATATATTTAATCAATATACGTAATATTTAATATGCTACTGTATATCTATTTTGGCCAACATTTTGTATTTAGAAACGAGCTCAGCCCTCTTGTTTTCCCCCCTGAAAGATTCTAAGTTTAGCAACAAAGATTTCAGATAAAAGTGGAGGACTGGCGTGTCTGGCAAAGAAAAAGTAGAACTTAACCTTTTTTTTTAAAAGTAAAGTAAAGTCAAATGTATTTATATAGCACATTTAAAAACAACAGCAGCTGACCCAAAGTGCTTTCCAAACAAGAGCAAAAAATAGTAATTTTTTAAGCAGCAGCTGTGGGCGGGGTAGGGTAGCCAAGGATCCAAGACGACCATCATGGATGAACCGCAACATAGTGTCTGCACGTTTTCCCTTTTTGTTTCTTACATCTACTGAAAGTTCAAATTTCAAATATAAAGTGCTTACGCTATGGCCACAAATGTTACAATTGTGTGCGGGTCTTCAAAAGTACCCGTATCTTCCGTATTGTTCAATGAAAAGCATTTTAATCCGATTAGTGGCCATTTTTTTCATAGAGTTATAGTGTATAAGAGTGCAATACATCTCCCAACTGATAGGGTTACGTGGTTGAAAGCATATGGATAAAATGGATAAAATGGCCACCAATCGGATTAAAATGCTTTTTATTGAACAATACAAAAGATACGGGTACTTTTAGAATGGCCGTACATAATTGTAACATCCGTGGCCATGAGGTAAGCACTCTATATTTTAAATTTGAACGCATATGTAGATGTAAGGGCCAAAAAGGGAAACAGTGCAAACACTTTGTTGAAGTTCATCCATGACTGTCATATAATATATGACTGTCAGTCATGTATCAGGGCTATGGGCGGGGTTAACTCACAGCTGGATGAAAAACATCTGGAGCTGCTTCTCTCTCTCTCTCTCTCTCTCTCTCTCTCTCTCTCTCTCTCTCTCTCTCTCTCTCTCTCTCTCTCTCTCTCTCTCTCTCTCTCTCTCTCTCTCTGACTCTCTCTCTCCTCTCAATCCCTCTCCCGTCCCCAGTTGTTGGGTAAATACAACGAAACGAGTCTCCTCTCCATAAATGAACGCCTATATATCTCCGATGCCCTAGAAATAACGGCCATCAAATAATCAAGTCGTTTCGTCGGCTCCCTTTTACAGCAAAATGATGGCTCGGTGGTGGAAATACTCTTCAGTGACTGTTACTTTCCTAACTTTCTGTAAGTGTTACTCAAGTCTGATCTCTCTCTCTCTCTCTGCTGTTTTCCTCTCGGTCAAGTTTATGCTCCATTGTCTCTTTGATACTGTCTGTGAAGTTGCCTAAGGGGGAGGGGGTGTTTGAAAACTATAGATGTGTGTGTTGGTGTGTTAATTGGCAGAATCTTATGTTTTTTCAAGTTGTCTTTAGACCAGTTGTGAAAGAAGTAGGCTACTCACATTTGTTACTTAAGTACAAGTATCAATTCTGCAATGTAGAAATACTCTGCTACAAGTAAAAGTCTGGTATTAAACATTTACTTTTAAAAAAGTATAACATTTACTTTAAAAAAAAGTATAAAACCATTGGCATAAAAATGTTCTTAATTTGCCAAAAGTTGGCAAAGAATGTCCCATTTCACAAGTTTTTAAATGTATAAAAATCATTTGAAAATAGCAGATCTACATGCTCAAAACTTGTTGCAAAGCGACGCGTTGTGAGCTTGTATATCGGCTATTTTCAAACAGCCAATACATAGGGCTGAAGTGGTTAATGTATGTTTTTTTTTAATATGATAATCAAAATCTACAAAGTAACTAGAAACTAACGTTGTCAAATAATTGTATTGGAGTAAAAGTATAATATTTGTCTCTGAGATGTAGTGGAGTAGAAGTAAAAGTACTGACAATTGGAAATACTAGAGTAAAGTAAGATACCATTTGTACTTAAGTACAGTACTTGAGTAAATGTACTTAGTTACTTTACACCACTGCTTTAGACAAAATGGAAAAGTTCGGCTGCATCATGTAGCCAGTAATCTCAGTTTGACATTGAGGAAGATATCCGAATATGCCTCTACTAAACCATTTTATCAACTGTCAGTTATAATTTTTCTTTCTTTCTTTCTCTTTCTTGGCAGCCAAGCCTAACTACCCCCCCCCTATCAAATTACAGTTTTTATTAAATGTAAATACAAGGATATTATATACTGTACCCACAGTTTTATGCTGTATCAAATATTGAAATATATTCACTTGTGTTTGTCAATACTCTGTTGTCAAACTGTGTAGACATTGGAATAGGCCTATACAACCCACTAGTGAAGTGAACTTTACTATAGCTAATAGGCTACACTAGATGTTTGAGCCAAACATTAGCCTGTAATGTAGTTAGTGGCTCATGCCTCATTAAGCCAATGGTTCTCAAAGTGGGGTTCGGGGACCCCAGGGGTCCTTGATGGAGTACCAGGGGGTCCCTAGCTAAATGAGTTAATATACCATTAAAATAATTTTAACCACTTTAACCCTTTTAAAAAAAAAAAAATTAGCTATTGGAAAATAGAACACGTTGTTAGCTTGTAGATCTGCTATTTTCTAATTGTTTTTAAAAAGCTTGACAAATTGTGAATTCAAAGAATTTTTTAACACAACTTTTCTCAATATGGGAGTCACTGGCACAACATCTTTTCAGATGGGGGTCCCTGGCCTAATCCATATCAATTTGGGGGTCCTTGACATGGAAACGTTTGAGAACACTGCATTAAGCTACCTTGTCATATGGGAACCTGTTAACTCCAGTCATGGGGACTATTGTATACCTAATTCTATTTGAGCTCTTATTGTACATGTATTCACCTGGTGTTCCAGGTCTAAGTTAATGGTCTAAGTCATG